>NC_061101.1:50044691-50047191 GCF_015104395.2 Macrobrachium nipponense
TGTGGCCCTCATAGCTGCAACCTCTTTCATTCCTTTTACTGTACCTCCATTCATATTATTCCTACCATCTGACTTCAGACTTTCTTAGCTGTCAATTTTCCTTTTAGAACTGAATGACCTCATGGGTTCCAGCGTTTGGCCTCTGGCCAAAATTTCTGCATTATCTCCTCCATTGCAAAAGTATTGCTGTCAGTTGGAGGATGAGAAGACAATATCATCCTTTCGCGTGTCCTATTCAGGCGTATTCTTTCGATCAAGCACGCTCGATCCATTTGAATACAAAGAGCTGCGTGTTGTGTGCGACTTGTAATGTGGAATTTGGGGGAAGTCGGAACCCAAGGCGGCCCTCGCCTTTGATCTTTGTTTGCATCCGGCAATAATACGTAGCTCAGATGTTATTGTGGAGGCAAGAGCCGGTGTTGTTTCTTGCTGAGGGATTATTCCATAATGCAGTTTCTTGCGCATGCGTCATTGGCTCCGTTCACTTTGATATTGCGTTGAGAGACATTCTCTCTCTCTCTCTCTCTCTCTCTCTCTCTCTCTCTCTCTCTCTCTCACTTCCTTGGGAGGGTTGACACCGAGTTTGATGAAGGGCCAGTGCAGTCATAATTTGGAAGTGGGCGTTCCCAGGACATCAGTATCCCGGAGGCCTCTCCTCCGATGGGGGAGGCGTGCGCCCCTTCACAAGGACGTCAGCTACTGCCGAAGGACTGGGCGGAGGAGGTATGCAGAGAGTGAGAAAGAAACCCATTGTGTTGATCATGATGCCCGCAAGGGCGTAATGGGATTCGGCTGTGGGCGTCGCCTGTTGTGTTGTGTTTTGAGGTTTATGGCATCTATGAATCGTCATTTTTTTTCCACCAGGTCATGATCATAGCTTTTGTAGAGGATAAGTAATGATTAGACACCGTAATTCTAGGGAATTTCAGCATCCCCCCCTCCCCCCTCCCCCCGGCTCTCGTCCATTTTTTGGGGGGTCGTATTTTTTAAAGCAGTTTTTACAGGGGCGGATGTTTGCATGACGAAATATTTAGATTTTGGACGATGATTTTTGTTTTTTCGTCTGCATATACGCCTATAATCTTAGTGTACATGTACATGAAGGTATACATGAGCATTCTACATCCGTATATGTAATTTTGCGCTCGTTTTTGCGCACATAGGCTTACGCAAAACTACGCCTCCAGGCTGAACGCGAGGACAGCCGGTCGTCATGTTTTGCGCAGTTTAGGCGGAAATTATACTTGGCGCCTGCGCAATATACAGTCATATAGTGACTAGCGTCGTTATTTATGGTTTGACGTCGGGGAAATTAGCAATTATGGGCGGATGGGAGGCAGTGTTGAGGAGATGGCAGGTTCTTCTCTACTACGTAGGTAAGTCTCGGTTGAGGCTGATTCCCGTAAACAGTTTCTGTTTGTTTCTGGGTTGATCAGACCAAATCACCTCTAAGGACATCGAGAAGTTGAGACTTCTATGGCTTTTACAACTACAAATATATCTGGTTAAAGCGCTATGAATGAATAGGGTTCTACACATTTGTATGTAAGATACAATGTGTATATATATATATATATATAGTATATATTATATATTATATATATATATATATCATATATTATATATTTTATCTCCAGAATCTGATATATATATATATATATATATATATATATATATATTATATATATATATATATATATATATATATATATTATTATATATGTTTGTGTGTGTGTGTATACATGTAAATTTGTAGTGTCTGTATGCATTTGAATGTGGAGATGCATATGGTTATTTGAGTTAATTTGGGGAAGGAAGGAATACATATATGTTTAAAATACTTCGTTTGACTCGGGTATAACACATTTTACTCATCACCGGAAAGCTCTCTCTCTCTCTCTCTCTCTCTCTGCTCTCTCTCTCGCTCTCTCCTCTCCCCCCCCCCCCCCCCCCCCCCTCTTCTCTCTCTCTCTGAAGTAGATGAAGTGATTTGTTTCTGATGCAAATTCTGTACCTTTTCCTCTCAATGGAAATTACAAAGTCTCTTTCATGACGAATTTGTAGCTGGTTTCATTTATTCTTAATCCCTCGGTACTTACGATGACTTATTTATTTATTGGTAACAAAAATGATGTCGACTTGACTATGTGCGATGTCTTTTCCGCGTATTATTCTTCATGGAAGGTTATGTCGTGTTGCCGATTTTAAACGTTTGCAGATAATTATATTGTGTTGCCGATTTGAACTTATATGGATGATTATATCATGTTGCCGATTTTAACATATGTGACTGGTTATATGCTGCTGATTTTAACATATGTCGATGGTTATATGTTGCCGATTTTATTGTTTGTGGATAATTATATCATGTTGCCAATTTTAACATATGCGGATGGTTATACTATGTTGGCGACTTAAGCGTTTGTGGGATAATTATATCGTGTTGCCGATTTTAACGTATGTGGATGGTTATATGTTGTGTTTTAACATATGAGGTATA
>NC_061101.1:50052191-50067191 GCF_015104395.2 Macrobrachium nipponense
TAGATAGTGGGTGGTGGATGGACCCAGGTTCGATATTTGGATAAACACTTCTTATCCAGATAAAGGGGGGGGGGGGGGTTGCCGTCAGTGCACCTCATGCGGTGCATTGTAAGCATTACTGAAGGTTCTATGCAGCTTGCCTTCCTTAGGTCCCTAATTTCAGTGCTGTGGGGTTTTCCTCCTGAATGATCTCATAGGTCCCAGTGCTTTGGCCTTTGGCCTAAATGCTATCTTCAATTCGTATGCTTGCTTGATAAATATCAGGCTAATACTATTCTCCTTCCTTTTTATTACATTTTTGTCTATATATTAATTTAATTCCCTTTTTCTTTTTGAATGATGGAGATCTCTTCTTTCTGGATTTTCCTTTACCTCCTCCTCTGACTTCTTCCTCATGAACTCCATAGTATTCTCTGGAACCTTCTCGAATTTCAAGTCAGTGGCCCCTGGGGTGGGCTCGTTCTTATGAATAGGGTTCATCTTCTGATTAATAATAATAATAATAAGTATCAGGACCTGAAAATAGAATAAGAATGATTTGGGAGATGCCAGTGGAAATTGTACCCATAATCATAGGGATACTAGGCACGATCCCAAGATCCCTGAAAAGGGACCTGGAAAAACTAGATGCCGAAGTAGCTCCAGGACTCAAGCAGATGAGTGTGCTACTAGAAACAGCGCACACAGTAAGAAAAGTGATGGACTCCTAAGGAGGCAGGATGCAACCCGGAACCCCACACTTTAAAAATCGCTCTGTCGAATAGGATGACTGAATAATAATAATAAAATCTGTATAACACGAGACCTTTGTATGTAGAATGAATATGTATTCTCATAGGTGGACTTTGTGAATGGATCGATATATGTATAGGGTCCCTCTCTTTGTGCACACCTATGCACACATGTATGCATTTATTTTCTTCTTTGTTAATGTTGTGGAAATTGGGTTGTCAATGGTGTGATGGAGGTGTAAGGCTGGGGAAGGGAGCCCCCTTATGCGTATACTTTTTATTTATTTGTTTGTTTCTTTATTTTTCCTCTATGGTTCCTTGTCGCGTTGCCTCTCAATTATTGTTTATTCACTGATTTATTTATTTTGCCTCTCTGTCTCCTTGTCGCGTTGTATTCCTCTCAATCATTGTTTATTGATTTATGCATTCTGTGTCTCTATCTCGTTGTCTCGTTACATTCCTCTCAATAATTGTTTATTGATTTATGTATTTTGTCTCTTTATCTCCTTGTCTCGTTGCATTCCTCTCAATCATTGTTTATTGATTTATGTATTTTGTCTCTCTTTATCTCCTTGTCTCGTTGCATTTCTCTCAATCATTGAATTATTGTTTATTGATTTATGCATTTTGTCTCTCTCTATCTCCTTGTCGCGTTGCTTTCCTCTTTGCGGGATTTCATTCCCTTGTCTCTTCGTGGTCTCCTTTACTCGGGATGGTTCAGGTCTCCACAGCCTCCAGCCCCAAGTCAATTAATTGCACATGCCACAGCTTCCATGCTTTATCTCTCTTGGGGACTCACATCTTGGGACATAGTATTCTTCAGGAACTCTTTTCACCTTTTGTGTATTTTGTATTTCAATCTGTTGTCTCATTCATTTAGTTATTCCCATTACTCGATTTTTTACCCCATTTGCAAATGGTGGAATCTGTTTTACCTGAGTTTACTTAGTTTTTTAATTTTTATTAGGTTGATTTCAGTTTTTGTAACTTTCTGTATAATTTTCATTTAATTTTTTTAGAGTTGTTCCCATTTCTTGTTTTTTTCCCATTTACGAAGGATGGCATTAGTTTCTACTTCAATTTTTATACAATGTCAATTTTTCAAACTTTATAATTTTTTTTATTCCATTCTTTTTAAATTATGCTCATTTCTGGATTTTTTTTCCATCTACAAAGGCTATCATTCGTTTCTAATTCAATTTTCATTGTTTAAGTTTTTCTTTTTTTATTAATTCGATTTCAGTTTTGCCAGCTGATCATGGCACTGACGAAATATACGTGTTCTATCCAAAAGGCCATTTTCGATTCGTAGGTCAAAACAAGGTGGAATGAAGTTGTTCAACAGATATTTTATGTAATATAGTGTGTATATATATATATATATATATTATATATATATATATATATATATATATATATATAGTATATAGTATATATATATATATATATATATATATATATATATATATATATAGTATATATATATCTATATATATATATATATATATATATATATATATATATATATTATATTTCTGCTCATAACGAAATCTTGTCATTTCATTGCTCTGCATTTATTCACAAAAACCTGATCCTTTCCCGTTACCGAAAGTCTTAGCGGTGTATTGATCAGCTTTGTAGATTCGCGTATAATAATTCCGATCTTCTGAAAGGCCATTGTCTTCACTTTAGTTATTTTGAACAAGGAGCTTCGTTCTCGTTATTCAAGACGCACGTTGCAATAAAATTACTTGCATTGGGGAAAGTTCTCTCTCTCTCTCTCTCTCTCTCTCTCTCTCTCTCTCTCTCTCTCTCTCTCTCTCTCTCTCTGCTCATAAGCATTCAAGTTCTGTTGACGTGTCAATATAATGACTTCTCTGTGCGTACAATGAACAGCTAAGACTCTCGTATTTCAATGGCCTTCAAGCATACAATGACATCAATAGCCCAGTTTTAGTAATAACAAATCAATCACTCAATCAAGCCTTTGTATAACGTTCTTGGTGAACATTGCATCGCCTTTCATTGTGTCCGAGTGAATTGAATGGTGAATTTGCTGTGGAATATATTGTGAGCAATGGTGTACAAAATCATTTCCGAGACACTTAAGAAAATCATAAGTCACATAAAGGAAGTCACATTTCATATAAGTAAAGAAAATCATATGTCATGTAAAGAAGTTTATATTTCACATAGGTAAGGAAAATTATATTTCACATGAGTAAAAGAAATCATATTTCACATAAAGAGAATCATATTTCACATAAGTAAAAAAATAATGTTTCACATAAAGAAAATCATGTCACATAAAGAGAATCATGTTTCACAAAAGTGAAGAAGTTCATGTTTCACATAAAGAGAATCGTACTTCACATAAGTAAAGGAAATCATATTTCACATAAAGAGAATCATATTTTACATAGGTAAAAGATAATATTTCACACAAGTAAAGAAGTTCATGTTTCACATAAAGAGAATCGTATTTCACATAAGTAAAAAAATAATAATTCACATAAATAAAATCATATTTCACATAAATAAAGCAAAAACTTATTACACATAAATACAGGCAATCATATTTCACACAAATAAAGAAAATAATAATTCACTTAACATGTAAAATATTTTACACAAGTAAAGAAATCATATTCCATGTAAAGAAAATCATACTTCACATAAATAAAGAAAATCATATATTTCATATAAAAAAGTCGTCTTTCATATAACTTTCATATAACAGATTTTCATGCTGAATTAGATGACCATAATTGCAATACCAAATCGTGCAGGGAATAAGGCAACAAATTTCAATTGCAGAATCACTGAAAACGCCTCAGTGGCGTGGTTGATATGGTGTTGGCGTGCCACCTCGGTGGTCGCAGGTTCGATTCTCTGCCATTCCATGGAGGAGTGAGATGTGTATTTCTGGTGATAGAAGTTCACTCTCGCCGTGGTTCGGAGGTCACGTAAAGCCGTTGGTCCCGTTGCTGAATAACCACTGGTTCCATGCAACGTAAAAACACCATACAAACAAACAAACAAACAGAATCACTGAAGATCAGCTGGAATTTCTCGGTTGAGAAGAACATTGCTCTCTACCTTCCTCCTGTACAGGTTACCGGTGTCCGTCCTTCAGACATTGAATTGACCTCACCTTCTCCTGGAATCGATTCGAATTTCCTCTATTTCTTATTCTTGAAACTCCAAATGACATTGACATTTGATACGTCATTTTTACGGGTCGCTAGCTATGGATATGTGGATCATCCTTGCTGGGAAGTAGTGCCGCCAGTGCGCCTCACTTGGTGCACTGTAGGCATTACATAAGGTTCTTTGCAGCGTCCCTTCGGTCTCAGCTGCAACCCCTTTCATTCCTTTTACTGTACTTCCATTCATATTCGCTTTCTTCCATCTTGCTTCCCGAATTCTCTTAACTTCTAACAATTGTCTCATAGGGAGCGTCCGATATCCGTTTCAGCACTTTGGCCTAAATTCTATTAACTTCGTGAATCAAGGATTATAACCAAATAACCGTCTGCCCCTAACCATAGCGGATCCGGGGGTTGGGGGCCCACCTGGGCACCTGCGCCCCCCCCGTCCCCCATGAAAAATAATGACAAAATAATGATATTGAAGATTTGCGTAATGATAATATTAATTAGAAATTTAAAAATTGGGGAAACATAATAAATCTATTTTAGAAGTAATAGTTTTGGGGAAAATGTATAAGTATGCACATATATATGTGTGTGTGTAAAATGTGAAAATAGGTCCCCCGCCCGACCCCCAACCGTGAAATAAATGTTCCCGGATCCGCTAGTGGTCCCTAACCCACGAATGACTTCGAACGACACGGACGAGGCCTCACTCGCCAAGGAGTTTTGCTGTAAAAGGCAGTGGTCTATTGTGGCTGCTCACAGTTTTGTCTATCGTTTTTATAATGATGAATTATAAGTAATATAGACCTCTTCCAGTAGAAGACGCAAGTTGTGTCAATACAATTCAATGATGCGTATTGTCAGCTGACGTCACATTTCCCTGAAACTCCCTATCGATTTTGGTGTGGGTGTCGGGTTGTGACGTAATAGGTACTGCCCCCCTTGACCTAGCCTCTCTCTCTCTCTCTCTCTCTCTCTCTCTCTCTCTCTCTCTCTCTCACACGCATGTATTCACACTTGGTAATGCAGATATCAACATCCCTGTACCTTTAATGCCAGGTTAAAAATAAAACCCCTCTCTCTCTCTCTCTCGTCTCTCCATCTCATCTATACCTATATATATATATATATATATATATATATATATATATATATATATATATATATATATATATATACTGTGTATCTGTGTCTGTTCGTGTGCAGTTTTATTTTTAACCTGACGTTAAGTGTAAATGAACAGTCATATCTACATTACCAAGTTCATGTATGACAGAGAGAGAGAGAGAGAGAGAGAGAGAGAGAGAGAGAGAGAATAATTGTTTTGTCTTGCCGTTTACATAACCCAAATGCGTACAAAGATATGAAAAAAAAATTTTTTTTTAAGAATCCGAGGGCTTTGTTCTTTTGTCCTTCATATCTTTGTTCTCATGCTTTCATTGTGCTCTCTCTCTCTCTCTCTCTCTCTCTCTCTCTCTCTCTCATCTCTCTCTCTCTCTCTTCCCCTTTTCGAAGACTTTGAAAGACAACCCGACATTTTATTGCAAAGAATTTTGTCATGTATATGTCATAAATTTTTGCCGGAGACTTATATACTAATTTTTCAGAAGTTGGTTTTTTGGAGTTTTTAGGTATTTTAAGAGACGTGTTATTTTGATATTAGATCGCAAATATCTTTTATGTCAATTTGATCATTTAATTATTGGTCTTAATTTTTTTCAAGGTGATTATATTTTTCCAATTAAAAATTGCCCGTTTTCAATATTCTTGACTGAGAAGGAAAGCGCTGCTGGCGGTTTCGTTCCAGAACATGGCGTCTCTCTCTCTCTCTCTCCTCTCTCTCTCTCTCTCTCTCTCTCTCTCTCTCTCGCCTCAATTCCCAGAATCGTATGAACGCTGAGATTGATGATATAGATGTCATAGGCAGGGACAGTTCCAAAATCCCATTTTTCTCGTACCCAGGTTCCTTCCATTTATTTCTCTTTTTTCTTCCCTTCTAACATCTGGATTTTTTTTTCAATTCTTTTCTAACATCTGTTTTTTTCCACTTCCACTTTTTTTTTAAATCTACATTCAGACGGTTCCGTGGTTTCTGCTGACAAAGGTGTGTGTATATATGTATATATATATATATATATATATATTATATATATATATATATATATATATAGATATATATATATATATATATATATATATATATACAGTTTGTTATTCAGTTGCATTCTGGCATTGCAATACAAATGCTCTTTCGTGGTGGTACTTCTGCGCAGTGGGGCTTCCTTCGTTCCTTGCTGTCTGGTTCCCCGTAGGGGCTAGTAGCCTCAGCATGAGGTGCACTGTTAGCGCATCACTGCAGGTTCTTCGCAGCGTCTCTTCGGCCCCAAGCGGGTTCAACCCCTTTCGTTCCTTTTCCTGGACCTCCGTTCATATTCTTTCTCCCGTCTTGATATCCACCCTCTCCTAATAATTTATTCATAGGTTTATCCTCCTGTTACACCTTTCAAACCTTTCTGCTGTCAATTTCCGTTTCAGCGCTGAATGACCCCACAGGACCCAGCTCTTGGACTTTGGCCTAAAGCCTACATTCTATTGTATTATTGCAGTATGGTTTTCCGTTGTCTTTCATTTTAGTATCTTTCTTTAAAGATGATTATTTTGGGTACTCTTATTCTTTCCAATTGCCTTCGCAGTTATACTTAAATTAAATTATTATTAATTATATTATTAATTATTATTATTATTATTATTTATTATTAGGAGAGATTTTCTTATTCAAATTATATTTTGTTATTAAAAGTTATGGATTATTTTCAGATTCCATTTTCTTTTTAGCTGGCAGAGACCTTCTCTCGAGAGAGAGAGAGGAGAGAGAGAGACGTTAGTGGAGAGACTTATGCATGCTGATTTGAGAAGCATATGATGCCATGTTTATGTTAGTATATGATATATGTATGTCTATATAATGATATAGATATGATATAATACACTGCATTTGAAAATGACCTCCATAGGCGCTCTACTTGCCTGTTGAAAAATTGATTATTATTATTATTATTATTATTATTATTATTATTATTATTATTATTATTATTATTATTATTATTATTATTATTATTATTATTGGTTGCAAGTCCACAATAATATCGCAGGTACATGTGAAGTCTTTAATGTATAATAAAAGCTTCTGAACCTTGTACCAGGTTCATCTGTCAAGTGGACATTATGACTATAAAAATTCGTTATAATGTTCACGTGACTGAAGATGAACCTAATACAAGGTTCGAAAGCTTTTATTGTACATTAAAGACTATAAGCCCATGCAATATTACTGTGGACCTGCAACCATTATCATCATTTTCGACACAGAAAATTGTGCCCATTATTATTATTAATTAGAAGGTGAACCCCCATTCATATCGAACAAGCCCACCAAAGGGGCCATTGACTGGAAATTCAAACTTCCAAAGAATAATGTGTTCATCAAGCAGAAGTAAGAGAATGTAAAAAAAAAGATACAGAAAGAAGATATCTCACTCCTTAAACCGGAAAAATAAATTAACAAATAGATAAAAATGTCTAATAATGCAAGGGGAATATTATTAGAGTAGTAATGAATTCCAAGTTCCAGTTGCAAGACATCCTCAGTAGGGCGACTGTTCCAAAGTCCAACGATGTGGGGAATAAAGGACCTCTGCAACAGAGTTAAGGAATATAAAAGTAATGGCTTCTATTTGCCAGCATAAACACCGAAATATCCTCGGATGTGAAATCTACCGAGTACAAACTGGTTGCCAGGGAAACGCATTTTCTTGTGGGACTGTTTATTGAATGGCAGTCAGAGGAACAGTTCCATGTTGAATCTTATGCCCTGGAAAGGGGAGAGGAGAATACTCATCACGCGAGTGTAATGACTCAGGAGAGAGAGAGAGAGAGAGAGAGATAGAGAGAGAGAGAGAGAGAGAGAGAGAGTGGGGGGGGGGGGGGGGGGGGGGGGGGCAGAGGCTCTCGTAATGACTCGAGGTGTCTAAGAGACTCGTCATTATCCTTCTTCAGGCGATAGGTCGTTACTAGAGTGACTTTATCTGGCAGAATAAGCGCAGGAGGATTGCCTTAGTGGAATGTTTCCCCGGGCGGTATTATATAGGCGTTTACTTTTGATCAAAGCTATTATTATTATTATTATTATTATATTATTATTATTATTATTATTATTATTATTATTTCTCTATCACGGTCCTCCAATTCGACTGGGTGGTATTTATAGTGTGGGGTTCCGGGTTGCATCCTGCCTCCTTAGGAGTCCATCACTCTTCTTACTATGTGAGCCGTTTCTAGGATCACACTCTTCTGCATGAGTTCTGGAGCTACTACAGCCTCTAGTTTTTCTAGATTCCTTTTCAGGGATCTAGGGATCGTGCCTAGTGTCCCTATGGTTATTATTATTATTATTATTATTATTATTCTTTTGAAATTAATATGATTATAGATTATCTTTTCTATTTTCCTTATGACTCGCTTCTCTGGGTTCAGCGATATACTTCTTAATAATTGGCCGATAAGTATCGCTGAGTCAGAGAAGCGAGTAATAAGAAAAATATAAAAGATAATATATAAGATTAATTTGCTGAATTCTGCCATTTTATTCAACAGGATTTCTTTAAAAGAGGCTCTTCTTCCAAAATATTATTATTATTATTATTATTATTATTATTATTATTATTGGTTGCAGGTCCACAATAATATCGCATGGGAGTATAAAGTCTTTAATGGATAATAAAAGCTTTCGAACCTTGTACTAGGTTCATCTTCAGTCAAGTGAACATTCTGCAACCATTATCATCATTTTCGACACTGAAAATTGTGTCTATTATTATTATTATTATTATTATTATTATTATTATTATATTATTATTATTATTATTATTATTGATCAGATGATGAACCCCGTTCATAAGGAACAAGCTTCCCACCATAGGGGCCACTAACTTGAAATTCAAGCTTCCTAAGAACGTGGTATTCTGAAAGGAGTAACAGAAGGTAATAGAAAATGCCGAAAGAAGAGATCAGTCAACAGATAGGAGAAAATATTGAACAGATTAAGAAGTACAAAGATAAAAACGTAAGTCAAATACAAAGGGAGTTGTTTTCGGTTAGTAATGCATTGTATCTTCCCTAGGAAATTCCTTTAGGTTAATATATTCCTCCAACATATATAAATTGTGCATTGGAGACATGGGTTCGTCTTCTTGCTTGGGTGAACGGAGAGACAGACTAATTTCCTTGGATGGTTCAGGCATTTAGGGCGGGTCCTTAAGGAACTTTGCTCCAGTGGGAGAGAGAGAGAGAGAGAGAGAGAGTTAACATATAATACAAATTTTGCCAAGCTAGCTTAACTTTGCTCCAGTGGAGAGAGAGAGAGAGAGAGAGAGAGAGAGAGAGAGAGAGAGAGAGAGAGAGAGAGAGAGTTAACATATAATACAAATTTTGCCAAGCTAGCTTAACTTTGCTCCAGTGGAGAGAGAGAGAGAGGTTAACAAATAATACAAATTTTACCAAGCTATGTTAACAAGGCATGATCCGACCTCCAGCTTACTCGAGGCACGCTAAAACCTACGGTCAAATGGCGCGTTTTTTCACCAACGAAAATTAAAATAAATGCGCCATATTTTATTAGAAATAGTTTTTATGTACTGTTTAACATTCACATTTTTCATTTTTTACATTTTCATTCTAATAAATAAATCATAAACATCCTAATCTAGAACAATTATTTCTAATACAACATAGCGTATTTGCTTTAATATTCGTTGTTGAAACAACGCGCTATTTGACCGTAGATTCTAGCATGCGCCCCGAGTAAGCTGGAGTTCGGATCACGCCTTGTTCCAAGGCAAGGTCACACTACTTGGTTATATCTCGACCAAATGCAAGCCGGCGCCTGGATAGGTTATTATGTTTAGGTGGGTGTGTCTGTTTAAGGTTTATAGAATGATGATGTGGATTATTTTTTCCAGATCTTTTGTGATTTTAATTTAATTATTTTATTATTATTAATTAGTGTTCAGGTTCTATGCGTATTTCTGTCCGTGCGTGTCGACTTTCTTCTTCTTCTTCTTCTTCTTCTTCTTCTTCTTCTTCTTCTTTTAATAATTCGACGATAATTTTTTTATGTAGATTTCCTATATAGATGAAGATTTTTTTTTATTGTAGCGTGGTTATATAATATTTGTTCATATTTGTTTATTTATAAGAATATCTTCACAGATTAATTTTATCGACAACTAAAATATATATGTTGATAATTTATTTCTGCCATTTTATATCTCAGTGTTATTTAATCTTGCTCTTTTTGGGCGGTATTGCTAATTTGTTATAACATGCACAAGAAGACTCTCTCTCTCTCTCTCTCTCTCTCTCTCTCTCTCTCTCTCTCTCTCTCTCTCTCTCTCTCTCTCTCTCAGCATCTTGATGCATACTAAATAACTCATTTATTGGGGTATCTTTAGTCAAAATCGTTTTGCAGTTTAGAATAAGTTTTAATCTCTCTCTCTCTCTCTCTCTCTCTCTCTCTCTCTCTCTCTCTCTCTCTCTCTCGTAAATCGTTGGGGGCCATTTTTAGACAACTTGATGTGGGGTTGAGCGGCCATCAATTTCCTGGGAAGCCGAGGCTCGATATTTTTCCAGCGAGGTTGTTTGTAAGGGGGCGTGGCCCTTGTGTGTTTGCTCGTTTGTTTGTGTGTGTGTGTATGTGTGTAGTTTATAGTCCCCCTCACCCTCCACCTTTTGAATGTCCCTCCTTGGACGAGTGGGTTGCGTGCTCGCTTACCGATTTGGTAGCCATAAGTTCGATTCCCCAGCTCTGCCAACGTGGAGTCAAAGGACTTTGTTTTTTGGTGATTAGAAATTAATTTCTCGATATAATGTGGTTCGGATCCCGCAATAAGATGTAGGTCCCGTTGCTAGGTAACTAATTGGCTCATAGCCACGTCTAAATATCTAATACTTCGTGCCAGCCCTAGGAGAGCTGTTCATTAGCTCAGTGGTCTGGTTAAACTAAGATAAACTCATTTGAATGGCGTAAAGAGAGAGAGAGAGAGAGAGAGAGAGAGAGAGAGAGAGAGAGAGAGAGAGAGAGAGAGTCTTCTTGTGCATGTCATAATAAATTAGCCTCACGACCCAAAAAGAGCACCACGTCTAGAATAAATAACACCGAGATATAGAATAGCAGAAATAAATTATGATCATATATATCTTAGTAATCGATAAAATTAATCTACGAAGATATTCTCAATAAACACATATGAACAAATATTATATAACCACGCTACAATAAAAAAAAAATCTTCATTTATATATAGAAAATACAGAAAAAAAAAACTATCGAATTGTTATAAAAAAAAAAAAAAATCGACACGCACGGACAGAAATACGCACAGAACCTAAATAATATAATCTAGTTTAAAGGAATAAATGCAAATATCCTTGCACTTTCATACATTTTTATCTGTTTATTATTATTTTTATTTTTCTAATAAGCGAAATCTCTTCTTTCTGTATTTTTCCCTTTACCTCCTCTTATTCTTCCTCATGAACGCCTTATAGCTTGAAAGCTGGAATTTCTAGTCAGTGTTGGGCTTGTTCCATATGAATAGAGTTCATCTTCTAAATATAATGATAATAAATAGTGATAATAATATTGATTGTCTTGAAATGTAGAAATATCATGGTTCTAATAGAATAATACTTGCACCCATTTTTTCTTCCTTTTCTGGGTAAATAAATATTCGAGGAATTGTGAGACAGATTTGAAGGCATTGAAAACCTGTCATTTTTGCCACGAATGATACACAGGACAGTATCTTCACGCTTGGCGCAAAAAATGGGCGATTTTCTCGGTAATGTGGGGCTTTAAGGAAATTGCCTGTGGATATTTATCGTCCCTGTATGCTCCATTTTCTCCTGTGTGGAGGTGCTTGGAAACTATATATATATATATATATATATATATATATATATAATATATATATCATATATATATATGCATCAAGCTACAAATGTCCTTGAATATCCAAATTCACTCTCCCTCGGAATTTAATATATTTTCATATATGTCAACCAAAGGGAAATTTTTGTTTAGTTGATAATAATTTCGCCCTCTCTCGTGGATTCGAACCAGCGCACAAACGAGAAATCGGGACTTCAGTGACTTTACCGTCTCGGCCAGCAAGTGAGTTGTTTGCCGAGTCGTTAATCTCACTGAGGTCCTGATTTCTCGTTTGTGCGCTGGTTCGAATCCATGAGAGGACAAAATTATTAGCAACTAAAAAAATTCCCCTTCAGTTAACATATTATGAAAATATTTTAATTCCAAGGGAGAGCGAATTGATATTAAAGGATATTTGTAGCTTGATGACACACACACACACACACCACCACACACACGACACACATATATATATATATATATATATATATATATATATATATATATATATTTATACGTATATTAATTTACATGGACTATATACACTTGAATCTTTTTTGAAATTGCTCGTTCTTATTAGGTGAATAATAATAGAATAAAATGAAGGTATTTCAAAACCGTTTCATCATGCACTAGTTTTGGTAACTGGACTATTTAGGATGTAACCTACTGCTCATTTCAACGCTGCTATCATTTACCTTTCGTTTTAGTCAAATATCAAATCATTTATGACCACATTTTTCGCTTACTCGGGGAGTTATCCTACAAACTACTTTTGTTTGTTGTTGTTGTCGCGGGAGGTTAGGAGAGCGTAAATAGTTCTGAAGAAGGTGTTTGGCTTTGAGTTAAAGATACAGGAATTTTGTGATAAGATATTTATGATTTATTTATTTGAATGAAAATGTTAAATATAAATAATGTGCCTGTTAAACAGTACAGAACAATTATTTCTAATAACATTTAGCGTATTTATTTTAATTTTCGTTGATGAAAAGTGGCTCTATTTGACCGTAGATTTTAGCGCGTACATGAGTAAGCTGGAGGTCGGATCACGCCTTGTTTTTGTCTGGTTAACCACTGTAGTTGGTAGTGTCGACAGTACGCCTCACATGGTGCACTGTAGGAAATACTAAAGGGTGTTAACTGCGTCCCTTCGGCCCCGAGATGTTTGCTTGGATTTATAATAACTTATTAAAATTATTATCTTCTTAATCATTAATTGGATCATTTATCTTTGTTTTCTAATCATGTTTTTCTGTATATCTTGCGATATTTTTAAATGAACACCATATTCTTTGGAGGGTTGAATTTCAAGTGAATGGACCTTATGAATAAGGTTCGTCTTCTGAATAATAATAATAATAATAATAATAATAATAATACCTCCATTCCCGCTTTATTTCTTCCTTTCTGCTGTCTAGCCTCCCTCAACTGTTACCTTATAATGCAATTGTGGGGTTTCCTTGCATGTCAATAATTGACAGAGTGGTACAGCTTCGAGGTCAGATTTGGCTACCGTCCACCAGTCCACCCACGTATAATATACTACTCGGGTACCGGCTTCTGCCGAGGTCAAGTAGAAGGAAGGGCTTGGAGCCAGAACCCCCATTCCTGGAGACTCGCTGAGGAAGCGGAAGAACGCCTGACATTGTATTTGAATGTCATTCAAACATAATATTAGAAAAATGTCAGTCTCTTGCACGTGTGGTCCCGTAGGAGGGTAGAGCCGTTAGTGCACCTCACGCGCGGTGCACTGTAGGCATTACTCGTGGTTTCTTTGCAGCGTCCCTTCCTTAGGCCCCTAGCTGCAACCTCGTCCGTTCCTTTTACTGTACCTCCTTTCTTATTCTTTCTTCCGTCTTACTTTCCACCCTCTCCTAACAACTGATTCGTAGTGCAACTGGTTTGAGGTTCTCCTGTTAAACCTTTCAAAACTTTTACTGTCAATTTCCGTTTCAGCGCTGAATGGCTTTATAGGTCCCAGTGCTTGGCCTTCGGCCTAAATTCTATATTCTATTCTTCTGTGTGGGATTTGTGCTCGCTTGCATACCGATGAAACCCCACTTGCAAAGTGTAGTGTGTTTACATTCCCTCATACTTACACGGAATCCACACCTACGATGGCATTTGGGTAATAGCAGCCTCGCGCGAAGGTAGATTAATGGGGAGTGTTGTTGTGGGAGTGGGCCCCTTCCATATATTGCAGTAGACGCCCTCCACCTCCAGCACATGTTCCTTTTGTAGGATTTACCGAGCGTGTGAGAATCACCGTTCGCAAAATTGCGACTCTGCGGTTCGGTAAGTGTTGGCCGAAGAAATCGTCTAACGGTAGGAGGATATCACCGATACCGGTTTTTTTTATTCTTTATTTATTTATTTTTTTTATTTGAGGTTTCTTCTGCAACGCGTTCATGTATGTTATATATTTGCTTTTTTGCGGCAAATGCGCTCCGCTGATCACTTCGCGTTTTGTATGTTTCTTGTTTAGTTTTTTTTTTTTTTTTTTTTTTTTTTTTTGTGAGGTTGTTTTGATTGTAACGTCTTATCTTTTAAACACTGTTTTTGTTGTTATTATTATTCTGCCTTCGTGTGACACTTAATATTCAATTCAAAGAGAGAGAGAGAGAGAGAGAGAGAGAGAGAGAGAGAGAGAGAGAGAGAGAGAGAGAGAGAGAGAGAGAGAGAGTCGAAAAGAAATTTTACACGTCTTCGTAACGATGACATATACTTTGAAAAAAGAAAAA
The DNA here is from genome assembly GCF_015104395.2 of Macrobrachium nipponense. NCBI lineage: Eukaryota > Metazoa > Arthropoda > Malacostraca > Decapoda > Palaemonidae > Macrobrachium > Macrobrachium nipponense. The sequence goes on from NC_061101.1 coordinate 50,066,812, forward strand.
AATCTGAAGCTAATCTAGAGTTACTGAGTTTGACTCCTAAGTATCTCTATACTGGAAAACCATCTGTCTTCCTTTATTTTGTGTACTATGTGAAATATGTCGCTTAATTTATAGTGAATGGACAAGTTATTATACTGCTTTCGTGGCATTTTTATGTTTGTTACACATGTATTCATTAGTTTTATGTCAGAGTATTATTGAGCAGATGAACCCTATTCCTATATTGGAACAAGCCCACCACAGCGACCAGTAACTTGAAATTCAAACTTCCAAAGAAGTAACAGAAGGTAATGGCAAATGCAGAAAGTGGAGGTTCATTAGAAAAACTGATCAATTAAACAAATAGAAAAGTGAAAATGTAAGCAACTCATTAAAAAGTA
>NC_061101.1:50072191-50092191 GCF_015104395.2 Macrobrachium nipponense
CTCTTCTTGTGTCCTGAATCTTTTGAAGTATAGTCTTGAGGTCGAATTATCTATGACGTATGCGTGGAATCATTCTGAATTGGTAGTCAATTTACAAGTATAGGTTGAAGGCTGAATTTCCGCTGGGGTAATCATATTGTAATTAATTTGAAAAGACAGAACAGGAAGCTGATTTTTAGAGTTTTCATTTGTATTAATGCTGTGTAATCATTGTCATTGTTAATTAAGACTCCTCGAAGGTGTGGAGTTTGCACAAGTGTGGTCAGTGACAAATAAGTGTGACATTTATCAAATCTAACGGCAAAAATATCAGTATTGATAGAATATTAGTTGGCTTAAAATACGTAAAATTCAGTTTGTATCCATACATTTGTATAATGACGACTACATTTGCCCCCATCTCCTGCTGTTTTGCTTTGCTTTGCATTTCGTTACTGATATTTAGGAGGCATTGACGAAGCGGGCTTCTCAAAATCTCTGCCCTTAAATAGAGAAATCCAGGAATACTTGAGAGGACTCGTTCATCACTTAACTTATTCAGAATACACATTATATCAACACATGAATTTTGACTGTATTCTGCACTACGTAGGTTGAATAAATTTGGTACTTATAATGTAAAAGTGACCTTTTTTGAAGACGGGCCAACTTACTCAGAGAAAAGGTTTCGAACGCACTCGTTACGTAACTTATGACATCATTTCTTCCCTGTTTCTCGATGGATGGTTGGCTATACGTAACGAAGGCTAAACCTCTGGCAACAATGACATACAAATTTAAATACAAGCAAAGCAGTACACCTTTATGAACTCTGGAACCTCCCCACTGATAATTGTCATAATGAACAAACCAACAAAATATGTTAATACATACAAAAACACTTCGATTATTAGTCTAATTCCCAAAATAAGTTTCCAAAGAAATTACAGTCTACTTTATAGGTCACAATCAGATTGACAAGATGTAGGGAATAGTTGGTAATTACCAAAAACATAGTAGACAAGCTTGATTTGATAACTGTTATATCCTATGTCAAGCAATTTTATTTATTGGCTATCTACCTATTTACTGAAAAAAAAATAGCCGGTACCGTATATTGGCTTTAAACCTTCACCAATAATTATCGTCAGAATGGTGACTTCATGAGGCTCCACCCACTTTCGCCTCGTTATAATTCAGGATAACACTGAAGGCTACCATGGGCATTGTTGGATTAGAAAATTTAACTTCTGGCTATAAAAACTAATTTCTCGAGTAGTTGTAAGAAGTGCTAAATGATCCTCAAGGATCCCAGCAGTTGGTCTAAACGTTTAATTCATGTATATTACTGCTATACTGTAGTATTACTACGCTAGCACTGATACCCCATCCACATCTATGTATCGTTCCGCCATTCATAAAGTCTTTGGGTTTCAGAGCCGATGGCATTTCTGTCTGGTGGATGGGCGGGGCAACATTTAGTCAAGAGGTGTTTGTTTACCTTGCTTACGTAATGAATGTTTTTCGACTCTTGGCTCGTAATCATTGGCCGTGGCGTCGGCTAGTTCATTTTTACTCTATAAAAATCAAAACCATCGGGTTTAGGTTATTGATAATGCTGACAAAATTTGTGTGTGGTTGTAAAATATACATATGTCAACTTTCAGCTACATCCGATGCTTTGACAAGGAGCAAAGTCCAAAAAACCGTGTTACAGAGACCCTGAATCTCATAGTAGTTTTCTAATAATGAGAAAAGATCTTTCGAACTTGATGAATTGGTTAGTGATCGTTTTTGACAACGCTTCATTTATGTGACAGCAAATACTGACATATAAGTGCTGAATGAAAAAAAGTCTCTCTCTCTCTCTCTCTTCTCTCACACACACACACACACACAAATGACCTTTCTTAAGCTGAAGCATATCCTGCCAATATACCATATTCTACTCAAGGTATCAATGGCTAAAACTAGCGAAAGATATCAAGTGCTTTTAGTAAGGTTTTCCCTTTTGAAGATGATTTGCTGAAGCAGCAGCATCGTCAAAGCCAGAGACTCCACTAGATAGCCTCGCACCCTCACTCCACACAGCGAGATTGTTTTGAATGGAGGAATTGCACAGAGGAAAACGTCATAATCATGTGGGCGACGAAGGGCACTGCATGGCGGGTGAAAGGAAACGAAGCTTGAGTTGAAAATATGAATATTTCAGCGTTTGAGGAAAGAGGTGCGGCTTTAAAATGCTGGAACGTACTCGCTTGCTGGGTAGGGCGTCTAAAGGAAGGAGAAGAGGTTACGAAGGACTCGTTCGCATCAAGTATTCAGCGAGGTCTGGCGAGGTCTGGAGTCTAGACCTTGGTATTTGGCGGAAGGGATATGATTTGCTATCACGTTCGCTCGAATATTATGACTCGCAGAACTACGATCGGTTTTGGATCATCTAAGCAGCACAGTTTTTCTGTTGATTTGGATTCGTAAATGCGTATTTGTACGTTGCTATGCATGCACTGTGTGAAGGGTTGTAACTTTTCATGCGACCCGTAAGGTGGTAGTGCTGTCAGTGCACTGTAAGCCTAAATTAAGGTTTTAGCGGCGTGCATTCCTTCGGCCCCTAGCTGCAACCTCCTTCATTCCTTTTATTGTGCCTCCCTTCATATTCTCTCTCTTCCATCTTACATTTCTCCAACATCTGACATTCTTTCTAATGGTGCAGCTGCGAGTTTTTCAAACCTTTTTACTGTCAATTGACAGTTCAGCGCTGAATAACCTCGTAGGCCACAGTGCTTGGCTTCTGGCCTTAAATCTGTATTCTTTTCTGTTCTATATAACATATGATTGTTGGAAGAAGACAACAACAGCAACAACAACAAAAATGAAAGCGTCTCTTGTAGCATTCTCCACTTTTTTTCTAACCATCTTGAGTTAGATCAGTTCTATCATTGGGCCCTGTGTGGAAAAGTTCAAAAGAAAGCTAGACAAAATCATTAGAAGGACACTGTGAATTCAGAGGAAAACCTGCTCCTACAGATAAGTGAGCACACGATGTCTCCTCTTAGGATGGACTAACAAGTCTTTGTTGTGACATCCTGATCCTTGTAACTCCTTACCACAAGATGACCAAGTCCTTCTGTTTGAAGGGTCATGGGGGAGAGTGAGAGTTCATGACAGTTTTATCAGTTAGGAGAGAAAACCCCACTGTCTTTGGAAATGTGTACTATATTTAAATGACCAACAAAGTTTTATCTCTGGGAGGGGAACTGTGAACGTGTGGTAGTCCATGGCCAGGGTTTTAACGTCACCTCGTTCTGATACCTCAGACGTCAGTTCGAATCTCGACTGGACATGAATATATATATATATATATATATATATATATATATGATATATATATAATATATATACATACTGTTTATATATATATATATATATTATATATATATAGATATATATATATATATATATGTGTGTGTGTGTGTGTGTGTGTGTGTGTGTTGTGTGTGTGTGTGTATAGTGCACATATATTTGAATGCTGAACAACCGTACGTGCACAGTTCCTGTACGTATCGTTTGTGTGTTGTTTTAGCGTCCTCCATTACATAAGTAAAAAAATAAGCTTATCGTCATAGTGGCACGATAAAACTTTAATGAAACCCACAGTCCTGCATCGTAGGCATGGGCAGCCAGCAAGTGTCGGTGCTTCTTTTAGTCGCGTATTCTAGAAATCAGGTGATCGCCCACTTATCCGATTGCAATTTTTTTTTTTTGTCTGAATCTCGGCCTCCTGTGGAATGCATAATTACCATCCGGGCACTCAACGTTTGACCTTGTCTTAGTTTTGTTATTGTCTTTCAAACTCTCCCTCCCCCTCCCCTCTTGTACAATAGGGTACATGGCCCTCCTATTCCCCCCCAACCCCTCCACCCGTCATTGTTGTTGATAATTTCGCATAATATGTATATGCAATATGCATCCTGTTTCCTTGACACTAATGTTGGTGTATTGTTCTCTGTTTAGGAAATGTCTCGGTAAGTGGACACGAAGTCTGAACTTGACTCTCTCTCTCTCTCTCTCTCTCTCTCTCTCTCTCTCTCTCTCTCTCTCTCTCTCTCTCATATGTATGTGTATATGCATTTCTGAACAGATATGTTCTTATTTCCTTTATATTTAGTATTTACTATCCTCAGACGATTGAAAAAAACTGTTTAAATTCATTGTCATTTGACTTAACCTCCATTTTTGGCAGAGGAACCCTAATCCTCGTTAGGCGTCTTTTTTTGATTGAATATTGATATAATTTATAATGAGGCAGGTAGCGTTTGAGACTGGCAACCCACCATTCATTTTATCATATCGACTGAGGATTTTTTCGTTGCTTTTTTCAGAGGCGAAATCAATTTATATTTTTAAAACTATCATGGTCGGAAACCATATTTAGATATTTACCTCAGTAACGTATGGTGACAGCCGACTTTGGCCGTAGTTCTGAGTTCAAATTAAATTGATATATAAGTTTTGGATTATTACAAATACCGTCAAAACGGGCTGCAGTATGAGAGTGTCGAGATACCAAGATCCTAACACCTATTTTTATGCAATAAAAACAAAGGATGCATACACATGATATACACTAACTACGGAACAAGCAGAGCACCCATTTGCTTGAATAGCCATTTCCTCCTGCCTGCAGAGGTCAGCACCATTTTTTATTTTTGCCTTTTTGCGTAGGCTGTGTGAGGCAGTTGGTGCTTGCATAAATGCATGCGGTGCCTGCGTTGCCATTTCTCTTGCTGGTGTTTGATTCAGTAGGCTGTCAGAGGCACCCCAAGTTTTGGCGGAGTTTTTGGGACAGAAGGAATTAATTAAGAAAGACCCAAGGCCCTATTTTTGTGCTTGTATGAATGGGGTTCATCTTCCGAATAAAAAAATTCAGTTTTCAGAGAGATGGATAGATAGCCTCCGGAGAGAATAGCTTAGCAGACTGAAAGTGACATAAAAATGAAGTGAATGCAAACATTACTCATAGAATTGGTTGTTGAATAATAGGAATTGTGTTAAATATGGTAATTAGTGAAGAAATTGCCATTGGCACACATTTACTATATATATATATATATATATATATATATATATATATATATATATATATATATATATATATATATTGTGAAAGACTACAGTAAGACCTGTTAATCGTTGAGCTGGCTGAATAATATTAGAATATATAAAAAGAATGCAAGTTTATATTATTTTAACGAAAGTGGCATTATACACAAGTCTTGACCAATCTGTATTGTTAATGGACGTGAATATAGGTATGACAGTGCCACTATATCCCAAATCTATTGTGGAACTGGGAATATAGCAGCATATTAGGAGTCAGGGACACGACATCGTAAAATATGATAAAATAAGCAAAATCACGAGGAAAGGGGATTGGAGATGGCTTGGACATGTCCTTCTCCTGGGAGAATGAAAACATGATAGTTCCAGTTGGGCTTCTCTGTCAGCACTCAGAAGATTATTCAGAAGACTCAGACCTACGAGGCTGACAACTTGGAGAAGGGAAGCTGGGGATTCGCGATAGAGAAAACGCTGTAAAGACACTTGTGACAGACTGACCCGGAGGCCCTTCACTGCTGCACGAATTTGTCCGTGATCCTGCTCCTAAATAATTTTCTACAGTTCGTCCCTGTTTTGACGAGTCTACCAGCCAGAGAGTTTCAGTATTTGTTCCTCTATAACGGGGGTACCCAGCCCGGGGTACATGTACCCCCAGTGGTACAGTTGTACTTCAGGGGGTATATTGTATCTGAGAGAATATCCAGTACTGTGCAAGATGTTGAGATTGCACAGTGTCGTATCAGTTTTTAATTTCCCCACTCTAGTAAGCAAAGTCGTTACTGAGTTATATCAAGAGTAGGGTGAATACCGTTTATTTTTCACTATTATGGAACTTAACAGGGTTTCACCTTGGACGAGTGGATTTCACACTCGGCTACCAATCCGGTGGTCTGAAGTTCGATTCTCGGCTCTGCCAACGTGGAACCAGAGGAATTTATTTCTAGTGATAGAAATTCATTTCTCACTATAATGTGGTTCGGATCCCACAATAAGCTGTATGTCCCGTTGCTAGGTAACTAATTTGTTCCTAGTCACGTAAAAATATCTAATCCTTCGGGCCAGCCCTAGGAGAGCTGTTAATCAGCTCAGTGGTCTGGTAAAACTAAGATAGACTTAACTTTTTAACTTTTGGCGGCACAGTGACTCTGGCTTGAGTCACTGCTCAGTCCCATACGACGCTCCTGATTGGCTGTTGATAAGCCAATGACAGGGCTGGAAACTCTCAGTCTCTCTCGAGAAATCACATTGGCAGGATGTATGTTCCACCTCTCCTGAGGGATACTTTTGAAAGACTTATCCCTCAGGAGAGGTGGTACACAGATCCTACCCATGAGAACTCTCGAGAGAAAGTTTCCAGCCCTGTGATTGGCTTATGAATAGCCAATCAGGAGCGTCGTAAGGGACTGGCCTTGACGTCAAATGCACGGCTGATGTGAATCTACTATAGTAAAGTTGTTGCAATATCACAATGTTTTTTTTTTTTTATCCTCAATATTTAGGGGTACACAGGAATCTATGAAAAACGCTTTATAACATATCAAAACTTCAGATATGCGTGTGGTGTTGCTGTCACATTTTCAGACCAAATTGCCACAGAGGATGAGCGAATCAGATAGCTTTGCTTGATATCAAAATCTTTCGTCGAAACCCATTTCCTCAAAATGGGAACAGAATGGCTGCTTACGCCAGTTCGCCAAACAAGGGACGGTATGACACAAACATCTGATGTGAGTTAGAATCTCTCTCTCTCTCTCCAAGAAATAAAGAAAAATCATGTATCATGGTTTGTGCTTACCAAATGCGTTGTTGATACGCCATAATTGAGTAAATTTTGCTGTATTCTAGTTTGAAATATTGATAATTTGCATTTACTGAAATGTTGATACTTTATTTTTACTGACATATTAATATTGTGCATTTACTTCATTATGATATTTTATATTTACCCAAATGTGAATACTTTGTATTACTCACTGAAACAATGTATACATTGACCTTGACCACAAATCGATATTATTGCATCAGCTCATTTGAAAGCGAGTAGTGCATGCTGCCTTCGAGGCGTGTTCGAGTACGCACGCGCATAGACTCCCTCCTCAGAATCAGTCGAACCACTGAATAGCAATATAACTAAATGACGTTTGGTCCCCACGCACTCCCTGCCCATGGCCATATCCTGTCCCGTAGGAGGAGGAGGGATTTTCTCTCCGTAAGGAATCGGGGGGCGTGTGTAGGTGTCAATGTAGTCAGGTCATGTGACTCCGTACCCGGCCAGATGGCATCCGAGTCCTGTGTGAAGCTCGTTTCTGTGTTCGTCATAGATTAGATCGATCGTGAGGTAGTTCTGTGGATGACTTGATGAATACTTGAGAAAACGTTATGAATTCTGTAGATTAGTTATGTTGCTGCCTTGATAATGAGAGAAGTTATTCATTCTGTAGATTAGCTATGATTGTGCCTTGATAAATAAGTGAAAAAAAATAATAAAATCTGTAGAATATGTTGATCATTTGATAAATACTTGAAAATGTTGTAATTGCTGTAGACTAGTCATGTCGATGTTTTGCTAAATACTTGGAAAAGGCCATAAATTCTGCAGACTAGATTGTAGGGATAGTCAAGTTGATGCTTTGATAAATACTTGAAAAAGTGACTTACACTGTAATAGCAGCTGGCGAGGGGTAGATAATTAAGATAGAATATCAACAGACGGTGATGATTGCATCATAATCGTAGCTTCCAGAAGGCCAAGCACCAGAGACTCCCTCCTTGGTTCCAAACAATACCAGCAGGCGGACCTTGTCATAATCCAAAAGCAATTGGGGCTTAGTGTCGATTGCCATTTTGACTTCCTTTCATCGACAGTTTTAATGAGAGAGAGAGAGAGAGAGAGAGAGAGAGAGAGAGAGAGAGAGAAGCTGGAAGGAGAGAAGGAGGGGAGCGCCCATACACACACACACACACACATACATACTGACGAATACTTACATATGTACATACATACATTATACGAGCCCTAAGGCCCCGGATAGCGTTTGTGGGAGGCATTAAAAATGGCGCTGTTTAAATCAAGGTGTGTCGGGGCATAGCTAAAAGGGTCAAGGGAGGGATCTTGGAGAGGTTTGAGGGCGGGGGTTGTGGGGGGGGGGGGGTGAATCCCGTGGGAGGACTTAATGGAGTTGTGGACGAGTAGAAGCTATTATGGAAGCGATTGTTGTTTGTGTTGCTGTAGATTGAGGCAACTACAGGGATGAAGAGAGAGAGAGAGAGAGAGAGAGAGAGAGAGAGAGAGAGAGAGAGAGAGAGAGAGAGATTCCACTGTGACTTGACTGCTAAATTCCTTAATGATTTCCTCATATCATACAAATTTATAGTTTCCTTTTAATAAGTGCGATCTCTTTCTACATACCCCTTTGCCTTCTCTTATCAATGAAAATAACATATTCTTTGGAAGCTTGCATTTCAATTCGGTGGCCCTTGTAGGCGTCTTCCATATGGATAGGGTTCATCTTCTGAAAAATAATAATAATAATATAAACGAATCAAGAAGCAGTGTTCAGGATTCTCTCTCTCTCTCTCTCTCTCTCTCTCTCTCTCTCTCTCTCTCTCTCTCTCTCATATGATATTGCCTAATTTTAAGCATTCCACACAGGTAAACTCCAGGTACTGAGCACATACTCAGGTTACGCAGAAACTAGATCATTTATCCCTGCAAAGTCTATATATCATTTGATCGACCTCAATAACTGAGTGGGCTGTTGATGTTGATGGTGACGAGAAACCATCGCCCGTTTCTTTCTGATTTAGAGCGCCCTCAGTGGCGTGATCGGTATGGTCTTGACCTGCCACCTCGGTGGCCGCGAGCTCGATTCTCGCGCATTCCACTGAGGGGTCAGAGATTTGTATTTCTGGTGATATTCACTCTCGACGTGGTTCGGAAGTCACGTAAAGCCGTTGGTCCCGTTGCTGAATAACCACTGGTTCCATGTAACGTCAAAACACCATACAAACAAACAAACAACAGATTTAGGAAGAGTACGAGCTGAATATTTCATAGCCACTTAGTAGTTTCGGAAATTACTATAATATTCATTCAGTTTGATTACGTTGTTCGTCCGACTGCTGTACTGGTTAGCGTGGAACTCGAAGCTAATCAACGAAAATTAGTATAAATACGCTCTATTTTTTTAGAAATAATTGTTTTGTACTGTTTAACAGGCACATTATTTATTTTTTACGTTTTTATTCCAATAAATGAATCGTAAATATCCTATCCTAAAATTCCTGTATCTTTAGCTCAACGCGAAACACGTTTTTCACACCTTTTCGTGCTTTCCCATAGACCTTTCCTATCCCCCCAACAAGAACCATAATAACAACAACAACAACAAAGCAGTTTGTGGAATTACTCCCCAAGTAAGCAAAAATTAATATTTAGATGTGACCAAGAGCAGGATGACCCTTGGTTTTATAATCATTTTATTTCTTAAGAAGTAACCGGATCCGCCATAGTGGTGATTGTGATGCATAATGAAGTTCTAGGGATCTAGTTAGTATGTTCCGGTTCGTGTGTATGATTTGAAGTCGATGTATTCTGTAATTTAAATGCTATTCTGAGAGAGAGAGAGAGAGAGAGAGAGAGAGGAGAGAGAGAGAGAGAGAGAGAGACTCAGTATTACCCAATTGACAGATACCACTTATCCCTGGAAGAAAAAGTCACAGGCATATTGAGAAACCCAGCCGAACTAGAATGCCAAAACCCAGACTTTTTTTTTTTTTTTTTATCAGGGGTTTGACACTGGAGAAATGACTTAGGGTTGGACGTCACGGCATTTGAGGTGACAAAACAAACGTCCCGTTGGAATGCTAATGATTTTTCATCACGAGTGACATCACGCTCGTTAGAATGGCTGATGACGAACGTATAATGGGAGGAAATATTTAGCGATATACGGTGTAATAGCACAGTTCGAATTTCGAGGTCACGGTCAACCTCGTAGTGGGGTAGTGCAGTCAGTGCACCTCATGCGGTGCACTGTAGGTTCTTTGCAGCGTCCCTTAGGCTCCTAGCTGCAACCCCTTTCATTCCTTTTACTGCACCTCCGTTCACATTCTCTCCCATCTTTCTACCATCTCTTACCAATTGATTCCCAGTGCAACTGCTTTGAGGTTTTCCTCCTGTTACGACTTTCAAACTTTTTTTTTTTTTTTTAATAGATTTTCGTTTCAGCGCTGAATGACCTCGTAGGTCGAAGCGGTCGGCCTTTGGCCTAAATTCTATATTCTATCCTACTCTCACTTTCGACATCCACGAATTAGAATAATTGAAAAAAAGTATGTACACTTGCAAATGAGTTTTATCTGTTGATTTACGAATTTGTTAATATACTTTTTTCTTTTTCAATAAGTGGCCTCAGCTTTCTGTCTTTCGTATTACCTTCTGGTACAACTGCGAGGTTTCCCTCTGTTACGCTTTTCAATTCCTTGTTTTACTGCCAAATTCCGTATCAGCGCTGAATGACTTAGTAGGTCCCAGCGCTCGGCCTTTGGTTTAAATTCTATATTCTATTCAATTTCATCGTTTTTTTATATGTAAATACTCTGGAGAGAGAGAGAGAGAGAGAGAGAGAGAGAGAGAGAGAGAGAGAGAGAGAGAGAGAGAGAGAGTCCAGGAAGGGAGGGCTATCGCCTTATCCCGCTTCAAGTTTCGTGTCTGGAACAAACTCAGAAAGGCTAAAAGTTCCCATTAGCAGGTCTTATGCTTTTTAAGGAGGACCCTTACAACCTCGTCGCTGGGGTAAGTGGGATGTAGTTAAAGGTCTGTGTTGTGTGTGATCTAGCCATTCGGACTCAAGCTCGCCTATAGAAACAGCGTTTGGGAGGAGACCCCTACCCACGTCTTGCTTGGTATGTCTTCAAAAGGCTCTGCTACCTGTAATGATGACCGTTTGGCAAATATGTTTTACTGCATTGGGAATTTGCGTTTTTGTAATTGGTCTCAGAGTACGGACGTTGAAGTGTGTGTGTGTGTGGGTGAGAGTGTAGGTGTAGGTGTGTAGGTGTAATCACATCCAGCCATAAGTCCATAGTTTGAGACCAATCAAAAGTGCAGAATTTAAATCTTTATATTATATATATAGGTTTGCACACATATATATATATATATATATATATATACTATATATATATATATATATATATATATATATATATATATATATATATATATATATATATATATATATGTGTGTGTATTAAGCTACAAATGTCCTTCAATATCCAATTCGCTCTACCTCGGAATTAATATATTTTCATATATGTTAACCGAAAGGGAATTTTTTTAGTTGATAATAATTTCGTCCTCACGTGGCTTCGAACCAGCGCCCAGCGGACAGAGGAGATATCAGCACGTAAGTGACCCTATCGACTCGGCCAACAAGTATGTATGTATGTATGTAATTATGTATACTTGTGCGCGAGACATTCCTATGGACATACGTGATCATCTTTGTCCGTGTGCATGTTTCGTAATCTCTGCCTCCTCCGGGCACGATTGTCTCGGCTTCTTTCTGAGACGTGACGGCGAATCACCGTTGTATAAAAGGATCTTGCAAGTGATTGTGCTGGATCACTTTCAAGCTTTGTGTGTGTGTGTGTGTGTGAAGATTTCTTAAGCGTTCCTATCCTTTCTTGTGACCTTTGGGAACGTCAGAAAACCTGCTCTCTCTCTCTCTCTCTCTCTCTCTCTCTCTTCTCTCTCTCTCTCTCTCTCTCATTACGGATGACGAACTGGAAATCTTGCCTGCATGGATCGTGGAAGGGGCACTTTTCACCTTGGAAATTCCTGGTGCCTGCAGCATATTTCTGGTTATTCATGGGCATGAATGTGTGTGTGTGTGTGTGTGTACCCCCTCATGGCCCAGGTGATCAGATCCGCAACCCTACCCGACCTCTCTCTCTCTCTCTCTCTCTCTCTCTCTCTCTCTCTCTCTCTCTCTCTCTCTCTCATGTTTTTACCCTAACCTTAAGTATTCCATCACTTTATGTTTATTTCAGTGTCTACAATTATTGCAATATCTCTCTCTCTCTCTCGTTTTTAACTTTACCTCAATTACTCTCGCACATGATGTTTATTCTCAGTGCGTACAATTATTAAAAATCTCTCTCTCTCTCTCATCTCTCTCATTCTCCTCTCTCGTCTCTCTCATCTCTCTTTCGTCTCTCCTCTCTCTCTTCTCTCTCTCTCTCTCTCTCTCATGTTTTTACTTAACATTAATTATTCCATCACTTTATGTTTATTTCAGTGTCTACTATTATTGCAATCTCTCTCTCTCTCTCTCTCTCTCTCTCATCTCTCTCTCTCTCTCTCTCTCTCTCTCTCTCTCTTTAGCAGTCTAATCTACTGTCATTAATGTTTTACATTCATTAAGATTGGCGTTTCTTTGGTTTTGGGTAAATAACGAGTACTTCTCTCTCTCTCTCTCTCTCTCAATCTTCTCTCATCTCTCTCTCTCTCTCTCTCTCTCTCTCTCTCTCTCTCGTACATTGTTGTTCGAAAAGAAGAGGTCGGCCTATGGGTGATCTCGATGGGAGCTTTCAATGCTGACCTCAGTCCCATGTTACTTCCGGTATTTCATTCATTCGTATGTTTACACATGTTTGTTTGTCTTCGTGTCCGTGTCGTGTTATCGATAAAGAGGCATTACTGATAAGTCGTTCTCTTCAGCCTCTGTTTTTCCCTGTTGCGGTTATTGACGAATGTGAAATTCAGTTATATTAGATTCACCTCAACCGTGCATTTGACGTCTAGGCCAGTCCCTTACGACGCTCCTGATTGGCCGTTGACAAGCCAATCAACAGGGCGGGAAACTCCCAGTCTCTCTCGAGAATTCACGTAGGCAGGATGTATGTTCCATCTCTCCTGAGGGATACGTCTTTCAGGAGAGGTGGAACATACATCATTGGTGTTCGTCGCATGAAAAAGTGCCTGATGAGATGCGTTTGGCATACGTCAGTCACACAAGAGCTGTTTGAAAGGAACAGTCTTTTCCCTTTAATATTTTTTTCTTCTACAAGAGGATTAGACCCCTGATCACCTCCATACTTTTCCTGACATAGAGGTGTAATTTAGGAGTAAAGAAAAGACTTTACTTTTATTCTACTCCTCTGGCTTTCATTATTCGCCTTTTTTGATGGCGAGAAGTGCAGGATTATTATTATTATTATTATTATTATTAGTTATTATTATTATATTCTGAAGGTGAACCCTATGGAAAAAGCCCTCCACAGGGGCCACTGACTTGTGATTCGCGCTTCCAAAGAATATTATGGTGTTCATTAGGAAGACGAAATTGACAGAAGGTGAAGGGAATTACAAAAAGTACTCAAACATTTTGGATTTGACGTTATCTTATTCGTAGCCTGGTCTCATCTCATCCTGCGTTGTATTGTAGGTCTTTAAGCCTACACTCCCGGGTTTCGTGCTTCGTTATCGTTGCTAATCTTCCTTTTACAGCCTCAGTATCCTTCGTTTATCCTTCTCCCTTTTTAGAGCCGAGCGTCTCTGGCCGGTGTAAGACCTTGGAGGCCTACTCAAGAAGTCCCGATTGGCTGGCCAGGAGAAAAATGTTGCATTTCCTGGTCCATAGGCATAAAAGACCGGTAACTTGACATCACTATTTAGCCCAAGGCCTAGAGAAGATTCTCTAGACCTTGATTTAGTCCAGGGGATTCAGACGTTAAAAAAAAAAAAAAAAAAAAAAAAGTTGGCCTAACACCTAAAAGAGAGGTGTCGATTCTATATTGTCTCATGAGAAGTGGTCTCCTTTCGAAAAGGTCAACAAGTACTGATTTTTCTCATTGAATTTTATGCTGATCTCGAGTGTCTTTTTCATGTTGATGGAAAATGTACCAAATGTTTTAGAGGGCACTGACTGATAAGCCTTAAAATGCAATGACTAGGTGGCTGAAGGGCAGTTTTAGCACCATTAGCGCTGCCAAGTTAGCCCTCGGAAATTCGAGTAGCCCTTGTGGGCATTTGACCCAGTGACCTCTTGGCCTGAATATGAGAGACACTCTTGATACTTACAGACAGAGAATACACAAGCTCTCCTGCCCACTTATATGTAGTGGTGTGTATATGAACCAAGACTATACAAATACTCTCATAATATGTATTGATTCGGTGTATTTATTATATTGTCTTTGAATCAGTAAGTCATTTTTGTTATCGTCAGAGAAAACAAAATCATTTTAATATCTATTTCTTTTTTTATTATTACTGTTTGTGTTATTGTTTAACTTTATAAAGTAAAGAGAATTCTTTCCCGAATGACTGTCGGATCTCTCTCAGAAATTTCAAATTGATGCAAAAATATTTTTGTGAAAAACAGAAGAAACGATTAGAGTTAGAGTGACGCTTTGCCAGGAAGCAGAAAAAGGGATTTATACATTATTTGTTGGTTACGATGATCAGCGCCAATCGATGCTGAATGATTCTCTCTCTCTCTCTCTCTCTCTCTCTCTCTCTCTCTCTCTCTCTCTCTCTCCCAATTTACGTAGTTTAATGTTATTAAGATTGTGGCATTCGTTTGGTGAATAACGAACACTCATATCTCTCTCTCTCTCTCTCTCTCTCTCTCTCTCTCTCTCTCTCTCTCTCTAGCAGTCTAATCTACTGTCATTAATATTTTTACATTCATTAGGATTGGCGTTTCTTTGGTTTGGTAAAGAACGAGTACTTCTCTCTCTCTCTCTCTCTCTCTCTCTCTCTCTCTCTCTCTCTCTCTCTCTCTCTCTCTCTCTCAATATTTCACGTATATAATTATTATAAAAACTTGGACATTCGTTGGCTTTGGCATATAACGAATTCCCGTATGTTTTTGTAAGGAATTTTCATTGATACTCCTTGGTGAGATTTAAGGCTATCTCGCTGCTCGTTCACAACAAGACTCGTGGTTTTTATATATTTGCGTAAGATTAAATAAACTGGAGGATGACTTTCTTTATAGCTCACCGCTGTATTTTCAAGGGCTCAGCTGTAGAAGACATAATAATGTGCTACTTGAATGCTGAATGCTTGGCTTCGTCTGGGAATGCCTAAAGTATTGCAATAGCAAAGTTGTCATTAAACAGTTTTAGACATTGTGGTTTTCTAATGTGGTTTCATTCGACATTATTATTATTATTATTATAAAATGCTCATCGTAGCATAAGTCTTAACATGGAGAAACAAATCCAGTTATGTATATGTACATAATATTCAAAGTTGAATCTATACAGGTTGATGTTCTAATATATGTATACATATATAAATGGATTTTTTTCTCCATTATTATTTATTTATTTATTTTTGTATTTTTTTATTTATTATTTTTTTTTTTCGTCTACCACAGTCCTCCATTTCGACTGGGTGGTATTTATAGTGTGTGGTTCCGGGCTGCATCCTGCCTCCCTAGGAGACCATCACTTTTCTTACTATGTGCGCTGTTTCCAGGAGCATACACTTTTGCATGAGTCCTGGAGCTACGTCAGCCTCTAATATTTCCAGGTTCCTTTTAAGGGATTTTGGGATCGTACCAAGTGCTCCTATGATTATGGGTACAATTTCCACTGGCGTATCCCATATCCTTCTTATTTCTATTTTCAGATCTTGATTCTTATCCATTTTTTCCCCTTTTTCTTCAACTCCGGTGTCCCATGGTATTGCGACATCAATGAGTGACACTTTCTTCTTGATTTTTTTTTGGCACGTATCACCCTATCTGTTCTGATACCATAGTCCCAGAGGATCTTTGCCTGATCGTTTTCTATCAGTCCTTCAGGTTGGTGCTCGTACCACTTATACTGCAAGCTGGCTGGTGTTTCTTGCACAGGCTCTATTATTATTATTATTATTATTATTATTATATTATTAATTATTATTATTATTATTATTATTATTATTCAGAAGGTGGGCCCAATTCAAATGGAACAAGACCACTCGGGCCATTGACTTCAAATTCATGCTTCCAAGGAGAATTGACAAATTTTTATTCAAATTTATGAAGGATCGATGTACAAGATATACAAAAATTAGTATAAAATATACTATACCATAAGTAAAATTATAATTATTTATACAATTTGTGAAAGGTAAATAGAAGCAAATTTGAAGTTACTGATGTAGCTGTACAGTAGACCAATTATGGTTGTAGAATATATGAGGATACAAAAGTAGACTAATTATTGTTATAGTTGTAGCTACAATTATAATAAATAAAAAGTTGACTAATTATGGTTACGGTTTAGATCATAATAAATAAAGATTGAACCGATTATGGTTATAGATTATAATAAATAAAAATGTAGACAAATTATGGTTGTAGATTGTAATAAATAAAAATATAGACCAATAATTATTATGGTTGTAGATTGTAATAAATAAAAATGTAGACCAATTATGGTTGTAGATTATGATAAATAAAAAGTAGACAGATTATGGTTGTAGGTTTTGATAAATAAAAATTAGACCAATTATGGTTGTAGCTCATAATAAATAAAAAGTAGACAAATTATGGTTGTAGGTTATGATACATAAAAAGTAGCCCAGTTATGGTTGTAGATTACAATAAATAAAAAGTAGACCAATTATAATTGTAGATTATCATAGAAAGTAGACCTATTATGGCTGTGGATTATAATAAGACGAAGACCAATTATGGTTGTAGATTATATTAAATAAAAAGTAGACAAATTCTGATTTTAGATTATAATAATTAAAAAGTTAGATCAAGTATGGTTGTAGATTACAATATTAGACCAAGAATGGCTGTAGATTATAATAAATAAATAAATTTGACCAAGTATGGTTGTAGATTACAATAAAAAAAGTTAGACCAAGTTTGGTTGTATATTATAATAAATAAAAAAATTATACCAAGAATGTTTCAGATTATAATAAAAAAATAGAATAGACCAAGTATGGTTTTAGATTATAATAAAAAAAATAGATTAGACCAAAGTATGGTTTTAGATTATAATAAGAAAATAAAATAGACCAAGTACGGTTGTAGATATATAAATAAAAAATTAGACCAAGTATGGTGTATATTATAATAAATAATAAAATTATACCAAGAATGTTTCAGATTATAATAAAAAAATAGAATAGACCAAGTATGGTTTTAGATTATAATAAGAAAAATCAGACCAGGTATGGTTGTAGATTTATAATAAATTAAAAAAAATAGACCAAGTATGATTGTAGATTATAATAAATTTAAAAGTAGACTACATAAGGTTGTAGATCACAGTAAACAGATAAATAAAAAGCAGGCAGTTTATGGTTGCAGATGACAATAAATAACAATAGACCAATTATAATTATAGACTCCTATTTCAAAAAAGACCAAATTCCCGGGACTGTGCTTGCATGGAAAGGGTCCGATGCAACGTATAAGAGGCAACGGACTTTTCGCAGCAGCAGCGGGATTTCGAAGGGTGGGAACGGCTTTCCTTTTGTGTGAATGCGCGCGCGCACGAGAGAGAGAGAGAGAGAGAAACCTGTTATTTCTCCGGGGACGAATCCTGTTCGAAAGTCTGTATCTGGAAGGGAAGAGAGAGAGAGAGAGCGCGAGAGAGTTACATGGAGTTACAAGGATTAGGATATCTCTAAAAGAGAGAGAGTAAGGGGGGGGGGGGGGAGCCTTCGGAGGCCAAAATAGGAGTCGCAACAAACGGTGCAGGCAGCAGACATCCCACCTCGCTCGTGACCTTCACAAGGACACCACATCCTCCTCCTCCTCCTCCTCCTCCTCCTCCTCCTATGAGGTCCTACTATAGCCGGTTTGCTTCCCTCCCCCCACAATCTTCTACCTCCTACTTCCCGCCCTTTTAGCCATTCCTAACCAACCACCCTGAAAACTAACCATCTTGTGACCTATAATAACCTTCCGTACATGTCTGTCTGTCTGCCTGTCTGGATTACTTCCTCTTTCTTTGCTTTTTTGTTGCTTCTGAAAACTCGCTGTATCGTCACAGTTCAAGTCACACATATTTATATATATATATATATATATATATATATATATATATATATATATATATATATATATATTTTAATGCTATAATGTGTTGCTTTTCTATTATTTACTCTTATCCTCTGCTATATATACATTTTGCCCTTACCTTCTTTGCACGTATTTGTGCATTTGTAACTAGAACGTATGAATTGCTCGTGGTGATGCTTGGGAATGTTATATTTTTTTTTTTTTATTTTTTTTTGTGATATCTGAATTTTAGTCGTGTAGAATTCTTTTTCCATGGTTTGTTCTTCGATGCATTCTCTCTCTCTCTCTCTCTCTCTCTCTCTCTCTCTCTCTCTCTCTCTCTCTCTCTCTCTCTCTCTCTCTCTCTCAAGTATTTGCTCCGCACCGCTTCTCCACATTACGTGTCATTTTCTTTTGCTCGTAATTCCTCTTTATTTCGGCATTGGAAATTTTGGTTAAGACTCCAAAGTGAATGCTACTTCCTCATTCGGAAATTACTTCCAATAACTTTGAGATATCCAGTATGTCTAAGGTGTTCCCTAATGATTTCTTGAGTGTGTGTGTTTTTTTTTCTGTTGTGTAAAGTTTTGTTCTGTAGACAAAATAAAGATTGGTTTTTTATCTTTTTTTTCCATCTTCAAGAACTGTACTGGGAAACTCATTTATACTCATAGTGACTAGACTAGATGATTCATTCTGTTACGTCTTTCGCGTTTGAAATAGTTTTTTTTTTATGTTTTAGTGATGCATTTGACGATCTTTGAGCAAAGCTGTCCAAAGCAAGCCCCATCCTTTAAGACGAATGCTATTGGAATTCATCACCTAAGTGGAGACGGTTTTGCATTTTGAAATACTGTATTCATTCTGGAAGCGATGCATGACAGATTGATCCAACTGGTGTTGGTCACATGATTTGGGACTTCCGCGCAGCTGCACATCTGTAGGATAATGAAGCCTTGCATGGACAGTGGGAATTAGTAAGTCTTGCTAGAGTGAGTCTTACACTGTTGACATCATTTAGAGCAATGTCCGAATCAATACCGTGAAGCATGAGTGGGCGATGTTACAACAAAATGAATCCAAGCCTGCAGTAACTGATCGCCTCCTTTAGTATTTCCCATTCATTACCTTCTGTTACTTCTTTCGAATGAGCACCATATTCTTTGGAAGTGTGAATTCAGACTGTGTTCCATAAGAAAAATGTTCATCTTCTGAATAACGATAGTAGTAGTTTGCGTCTAGGAAGCTTTTCCACATAATATGTAATTAACCACAAAAATCCCACATTCATCAGACACTGCTATGAAGAGGTTTGGATGCGCCCTTTAAGCGCCTTTAAAAAACACAAGCGAGTCCTGAAGCAGGCCTAGCTGAGGCCCTGAGAGCAATCCTTCCAAGACGTGCCACTTCTTGTTTCTAATCCCCGAGTGTTGGCATATCCCGAGAACTCTATTGACGTGAAGGTAGGGGTTGCAAGACTACATTCGAGAGGAATCTCGGTCATGGAAACACTCAGAGAGTGTAGCAGTTCAGATCCCATTGATACGTAGAGTCGTAGACGATTACTGAAGCTTATAGGAGGATTCAAAACAAGCTTGATGAAGGGACAGAGATTGAAAATTGTGAACAGGAAGCCTGAAGTAACTGGGAGGTCGTTGATTTTAAAGAAAAAGAAATTGAGAAATGAGATCCTATCTATGGCAGAAATCCACTGGTTTGATGGGAAACTCGTGTGTGGAGAGAGAGAGAGAGAGAGAGAGAGAGAGAGCGTGGTTTTGGAGTTTCATGCCGTTCATTGAAAGATTTATTTAAGCCCCTTTTGTAATTACATTTGTTTGATATCCCCCTCCTCTCTTTTTTTTTCTTTCCATA
>NC_061101.1:50094691-50114691 GCF_015104395.2 Macrobrachium nipponense
GCCTCTTTTGATCCTTCTTTTTGAATATCAGAGTAGATGACTTATTCATCCTCCCAAAAGCAATAAAGTTCATACTTTTCTCTCACGTTCATATTATCGAGGCCTTTCGACTTCTCGTCCTTTACTAAGAAGCCCAAAGGCATCTCAGCTGTTACTCCATTGTTTCACTTTCCCTTCGTATAGATATATGTATAACCAACATCTACATATTTGGTTATACATATACTATACGTATACTGAATCACGAATAATGTGGAAACGGAATGAATATATATATATTATATATATATATATATATATATATATATATATCCTATACTATATATATATATATACATTCATTCGTTCAAAAAAAACATATTCGTGATTCAGTTATACGTATGTATAACCAATATGTAGATGTTGTCACGGTTTGATAGAAAACTGGTATAGTCTTTCATAATTCCATCAAATTTTACTTGTAATAATAAGTCGCAGCTTTTATCCCTAATCTTCACGGGCTGCTTGAGGGGCAAGAACCCGTGCCGCTCTGTTAATTGGGTCAAATATTCGGCGCAAGTTTTGGGAATTCTGTCAGATATTTTGCGTGTTTATTTTTTTCGTCTAATTGTGTGTGTGTATATGTATTTATTTATTTACAGCTCAGATATGAACCTCATTTTTTTTTATTTACTGGCCTTTGTTTAGATTTTAGAAATTTGGTGGAAATTCATGCGTTCCTAGTTTATTGTAGCAAGGGAGAATCGTGCAAGGTAAAATGAAAACGGTAAAGGATCTTAAGGTATCAGCGGAGAAAAGTGAATTCCGTAGCGGAGATTAGATGTGATAGTCAACAAGATCATCTTCGCCACTTTCAAAAGTGGTTCGTGAATTCAGGACGTCAGTGGATCTTGCTTCTCTCGAATTATTCCCCTCCTTCCTGTGACAATACCATGGATTTGATAAACACGCATATATGTGTGTGTATGTATGTATGTGTGTGTATATATATATATATATCTATATATATATATATCTATATATATATATATATATTATATATAATTGTGTGTGTTTGTTAAGTAGTCTGGTGGCTGACTTAACACAAATTTTGATAAAACTGAAAGAAAACTCATAATCACACGAGTCAATAAAATTGACAAGGAGGACCGTGCAAGTCATCGAAAGCTTTCTGCTTTTATATATTTTAAATAACAAAAGCAAACAGACATATCTCTGTGGATTTACTTTCCCAATAATTTTCATGATGTAACTTCGTCGAATCATTAGTCTTTCAATTTAATATTCCACTTGAATCTATATAATTAATGTCGTCCAGATTGTTGCTTATAAATAAATTTTCCGTTTAAAATTCTATGTCCGTTCATCTTACATCGACAGTCATTTTATTTGTAATGTTTTTTTTTAAATACACTGTGGCGGAGATGCCCTTGGAGATAAGGCATGACTTGCATGCCCGTGTGGAATCAGCGCACACACAAGAAAGTGTCGAGGTCGCATATCACGTGCCCTGTGCCCTGCTCTGTGGATCTTGGTCATTCCCCTGTAGGGATGGTCAGAGGAGATATCGGAAAGGCATTGCTTATTTTAGCTTTCCATTTGTATTGCTTTCCATTTGTAATTTGTATGATTTTGTTTTTTCTTTCAACTTAGTAAACCTGTATGCTCTGAAGGCTCGTTAGTTCCTATTATTTGTATCCACCATAGTTTAATCTAGTGTTTTAATATTGAATATGTTTTTTTTTTTTTGGGGGGGGGGGGTGGGGGGGGGGGGTTATTCCTTGGGATCCTAGAAAACCTGTATTATTCGAAGGCTTTCGTCATTTCTTATTGTTTGCACCCAAGGTATATATATACCTTGTATACACCATTACTTCCCTTTGTTTCATCTATTGTTTTTGGAACTTCGTTATAAAGGCATATTTTTATCTATGGTTCGTTGTAGGTGATTTTTTTGTCGTTCGGGCTTACGTAAAAAACAAATTACGGATTTTCTCTTATATAAACATTCCAACAAAATGAAGCCCCCAAAGTATGAGAGAGAGAGAGAGAGAGAGAGAGAGAGAGAAGTTACAATGACCTGGATGTCTCAAAGACTTGTTAGTCCATCCGATGAGACATCGTGTGCTCGCTTATCTGTAGGAGCAGGTTTTACTGTGCATTCACAGTGTCCTCCTAATGATTTTGTGTAGCTTTCTTTTAAACTCTTCCACACTGTTGCTGTTTACAACTTCTGGTGGCAGTTAGAGAGAGAGAGAGAGAGAGAGAGAAGTGGATCGAATCATCCTTGGCTTCTACCATGCAAGGATAAACTGCAGTGTATCGAATTAGATGCGCTACGAATTCCTGCAGTCTAACGGTGACGACCTAATAGAAGCAGTGATCTCCGAACGATTGCAATCTCGGCGACTTCCGCCCTTTCAACTATAGCTTTGCATAAAGTTGCATTTCAACAGAGATCTTTCACAATCACAATTGATCCCTGATCCCGTTGACCTTCAGCAGGACCAATATGCAGTGAATGTGCCTCCTCGCTGTCGAACTTCTCCAACGTTCCAGAGGTCCATCATTCCTCACTTCATTGGACTGTGGAACGGAGCAGCCTCCCTCCTACTTCCTCCGAAGTGCTAGCGAAGATGCAGTGCAGTACTACCCTATTACAACTCTCTCCTTATTTGAATCATTTATTTGCATCTTTATTTATTTATTTATTTGGTAGTTTATCTGTTTTTCCTAATAACCGATCTCCTCTCTCTCTGTTTTATCCATTACTTTCTGTCACTTCTTTCGAATGAACACAATATTCTTTGGAAGATTGAATTTCAATTCAGTGGCCCCTGTGGTGGGCTTGTTCCACATGAAGAGTGTTCGCCTTCTGAATAGTAGTAATAATAGTAATAATAATTGCTTTCTGTCTGCTATTACAACTGGCGAGTATTGCGCCGATGTGATTCATCAGGAAGAAATTTATACATTACAGGAAGTAAGTAAATAAATAAATCAATGTATAAGCCAAGGTTGGGTTTAATTCGACTAAACCCGACATTGGCTTGTACCTTGATTAATTTATTTATTTACTCTCTGCAATAAATAAATTTTAAAGTAAGAATATCCCTGAAATTGACTCCTGATGAATCATATCCGCGCAATACTCGCCAGTTGCAAAAGCAGAGAGAAAGCAATTATTACAAAATAGAGAACACTATTTGCAAGTTGAATGCAACTGGCGCAGCAATATCTTTCCATAATATTTGTTTGAAAGGGGTCTCCCTACAATAATAATAATAATAATAATAATAATAATAATAATAATAATAAGTATCAAGACCTGAAAATAGAAATAAGAAGGATATGGGATATGCCAGTGGAAATTGTACTCATCATAATCATAGGAGCACTAGGCACGATCCCAAGATCCCTGAAAAGGAACCTGGAAAAACTAGATGCTGAAGTGGCTCCAGGACTCATGCAGAAGAGTGTGCTACTAGAAACAGCGCACATAGTAAGAAAAGTGATGGACTCCTAAGGAGGCCAGATGCAACCCGGAACCCCCCAACACTATAAAAGCCACTCAGTCGAATTGGAGGACTGTGATAGACACCCCCAAAAAAGAAAAGAATAATAATACTTTTCCTAATGGAACACGGAAGCGAAGTAATGCATTTTGTTTATTTCATGGGAGTATCGGTGCTCATGTTTGTCTGCTTCGTTACCACATTTAGATGTTTCACCCAAACTATACTATATACTTTGGCTTCACCCTTTGGGTGGATCATACCAGCGTTGTCGACTACGACTGTACCCTGGATTTTGTACTGGTGAGGAATATCGTCCGTATTTTCCTATTTTTCTTTCTTTCTTGAGTGGATCCGTTGTATGTTGCCTTTTGCATTGTTTTTTTTTATTCTGATATATTTCACGTATTGCGGGTATATATCTATTTCCGCTTTTAATTTTTGTTCTTTTGTTTATCTTATAACGTACTAGAGTATTCTGTTCTATTTATTTTGCCACGGGAGTTCCTTGCAATTTAGTTTATTCCACATAGGTGCAAGCTCATTATGAATGATATAGGTAACAAAGAGGGTAATATAATAATAATAATAATAATATAATGCAAGATTAAACAGCGTTTTGCTTGTTAACAGATAGAGTACAATATCCTGTCCTTTGAATCTCTCCGTCGCCTTTGTTGGCATCCCTTTTATCCCTTGATGTGGCACACCCCTTCTTTTTTTTTCCATTATTTTTTATTTATTTTTTTTTTTTTTATCAAGGTTCGTGTGCTACTCGCATGCAGCGTAGATCGTTCTGCGAGCATGAGTCATATTGTTTAATGTGGAAGCCTCGTAAATATGAATATGAATTTTTTCTTACTCTCCATTTGTTATGGAAATGGTTACACCGATGTGACTCGCATCCTCTGAATAATAATAATAATAATAATAATATAATAATAATAATAATAATAATAATAATGATAATAATAATAATAATAATAATGATGGAGAAACAAATCCCACATATATTTAAGTTTAAAAATATATGTACATTTACATAACTGTGAATTTGTTTCTCCATTTGAAGACTCGTGCTACTATGAGGATTTTTAATAATAATAATAATAATAATAATAATAGATATGCCATTGGAAATTGTACCCATAACCATAGGAACACTAGGCACGATCCCAAGATCCCTGAAAAGGAATCTAGAAAAACTAGAAGCTGAAGTAGCTCCAGGACTCATGCAGAAAAGTGTGATCCTAGAAACGGCGCACATAGTAAGAAGAGTGATGGACTCCTAAGGAGGCAGGATGCAACCCGGAACCCCCTTCACACTATAGATACCACCCAGTCGAATTGCGAGACTGTGATAGACCAAAAAAATAAAAAAATAATAATAATAATATGCTAGAAGAAGACCTTCATTAATACATGTTTTATTAAAAATAATGGCTATTTCAGTTGCTTTCATTTTGTATAGAAGTTTCTCTATTCTTCTTCTTATTACTGACTTTTCTACTGTACTCAAATTGGCTATTTGAACGCCACTTGGGGGATTCATGTCGAAAACGTGGTATTTGTCTAATTCTGCATATTATGCCTAATTGACAAAAGGAGGGGGTACTAAATGACTCAATAAGTATCTTTTGTCAATAGGCTTAAGATCCAATTTGTACTGCATTTTGTATAATATATTCGGTTTGACAAATACCACGATTTTGACATGAATCCTCCTCATTTGGCGTTTCAATAGCCAACTTCAATACAGAAGAAAAGTCAGTAATAAGAGAGTAGAGAAACTTCTATACAAAAGGATAATAATAATAATCTTCTTCTTCTTCCCAGCTTTTTCCCATTTTTATATGGGGTCGCCGTTTCGGATGAGCCCCGTTTCCATCTATTTCTATCTTGCGCTTTCTGCCTCATCAATTCCCTTCTCATGTAAATCTCCTCTCACACAGTCCTTCCATCTCTTTCTTGGTCTCCCTCTCTTTCTTCTTCCTTGCACCTCCACTCCCATAGTATGTCTCCCAGCGTGGTCCTCTCTCTCTCAACAGGTGTCCATACCATCTCAGCCTCCCCTCCTGCACTTTCTTTGATACTTCCACCACCTTAGTTGACCCCCTTATGTAGGCATTTCTGATCCTATCCACTCTTGTTACCCCAGACATCCACTAAGCATTCTCATTTCTGCCACATCCATCTTCTTCTGCTCTGCTTTTCTCATGCTTACTGTTTCCGTACCATACAGCATTGCTGTTCTTACCACCGCTTGTGAAATTTTCCTTTTAACCTAAGCGGCACTCTTTTGTCACAAAGAACTCCCGAGGCCGCTCTCCAGTTGTTTCCAGCCTGCCTGTACCGATGTTTTACTTCTTCTTCCATACTTCCTCCAGCGTTAACAAAAGATCCCAATACTTAAACTTACATCAACTCTCCTTATTTGCTCTCCACCAAGCTGAATACTTTCTCTATCATCCCCCTCAGTGGTGGTACACATATATTCTGTCTTGGATCTACTTATTCTCATTCCTCTGTCCCTCCAGTACTTGTCTCCATCTTTCCAATTTCACTTCCAGATCTCCCTGCTCTCTGCACACAGAACAATATCATCCGCATACAATATGTTCCATGGTACTGTCTCCATTAACTTCCTCTATTATAACATCCATCACTATGTTAAAGATAAATGGGCTCAGAGCCGACCCCTGGTGTAATCCTACTCTCACCTCAAAACCTTCTGTCTCCCCAACACTGCTCCTCACTCTGGTAAATACATTCCGGTACATCTCTTGTATCAATCGCACATACTTCTCTGGCACCATCTTCTCCCTCAGGCTCCTCCATACCTCTTGTCTCGGGACTCTGTCATAAGCCTTTTCAAGGTCAATGATACCATATGTAGGTCCCTTTGTCTTTCCCCGAATTTCTCCATTATTTGCCTCAGACAAAATATACCATCTGTTGTTCCCCCTTCCTTCATAAATCCCATCTGCTCTTTACCTATTTGTACTTCTTCTCTCAGTCTAGCATCTATCATCCTTTCCATATCTTCAAAGTGTGGGACATCAATTTAATGCCCCTATAATTACCACACTCTTGGACATCGCCTTTCCCTTTAAAAATTGGGATCATATACTCCCACGCCACTCATTTGGTATCTTTTCCTGTTCAGGATCTTTATCATAAGATCGTACAGTATATCCACTCCTTCATCTCCTAATGCTTTCCATGCCTCCACCGGGATCATGTCTGGTCCGGTTGCCTTCCCATTCTTCATCTTCTTCAGTGCATTTAGTACCTCTTGCCTAGAAAACCTCATTACCATGCCAATGTTCACTTGCCCATCCTCTCTATTAGTCTATTATTTTCTTCATTTAACAACTGTTCGAAATATTCTTTCCATCTCTTCACAATGTCTTCCTCCTTTCTAAGCACTACACCCTCTTGATTCTTTATTTATTTGATGTGTGTTATATCTTTGGTGCTCTTATTTCTAGCCTTTGATAGCTTCATCATCTTCTTTAATCCTTCCTTTGTCCCCAGCTCATTATACACATCATCATACGACTTTGCTTTAGCTTGGGCTACCACCTTTTTCACCACCTTGTTTTTCTCTCTGTACCTATTTCTGTCTTCCACTGACTGTGACTCTTCCCATCTTTTCTTTGCCTCCTTCTTATCTTTTACTACTTTCTCAATGTCTTCATCCCACCACCAACTATCCTTTTCTTCCATATGATACCAGATGCTCTACCTAGCAGCTCCTTTCCATGCCTTCTTATTACTGCTGCATTTCGTGCCCACCATTCTTGAACATCTTCAATCCCTATATCAATATCCTCCAAAACCCTCCTCTTAAACATCTACTCTTCTTATCCCTTATCCTTCTGTAATTCGTACCATTTAATTTCCTTATCCCTTTAGCTTTGGTTTTTCTTTCCCTTTTCAACTACATAGCAGCCTGTGTTGGGGGGCTACATGGTCGCCTGGAATAACTTTGCAGTTCTTGACCTCCACCAGATTTATCCTTTTATACAAGAAATAGTCTATCTGGGAGAAATCTTCCCCCACTCCTATATGTTATTAGGTGTTCCCTTTTCTTCTCAAAAAATGTGTTTACTATTGCCATGTCGAATGACACAGCAAAGTCCACTACACTCTCTCCTTCTGGGTTTCTCTCCCCAATTCCATGGCCCCCATGCACCCGCCCAATCGCCTCATTTTCACTTCCGACATGGCCATTCAAATCTGCCCCAACTATCACCCTCTCATGCTCTTCCAGTTCTTGCACTTATTCCATCCATGTCTCTCCAGAAATTTCCCTTCTCTTCTTCTGTGCAACCAACTTGTGGTGCATATGCGCTTATAATATTCAGAATCTCTCCTCCATAACATATCTTCAATCTGATGATACGGTCATTCTTTCTATGCACTTCTATTACCGAGTTCGTTTAGTTCACTAGACAGTACTATGCCAACTCCATTTCTACCTTGTTTATTTGCTCCACTATATATAGCTTATATCCATCTCCCAACTCTTTAGCTTTATTTCCTTTCCACCGCGTTTCTTGCACACACACAACATCTACTTTTCTTTTCTCTCATCAAGTCAGCCAATTCTCTACCTTCTCCCAGTCATGGACCCAACATTTAGCTGACATACTCTGAACCCAATGTGAGCTCGCTTCTTTAGCTGCACCCGCTCCTGATGCAGTAGCCCTCGCCTTACCACAGAGTTAGGGCGATGTCTCTGTGCGTCGTTACGGAGTACGCCCTAGCATTACCTCTTTCCATATTTCGGCTCATTCCATTTTTGTTTTGGCACAGATTTTTACAGCCGGATGCCCTTCCTGACACCAACCCTCCCTATTTATCCGGGCTTGGGACCGGCAACCCATAAGGACTTGGTTGCCCCCCCAGGTGGCTAGGTTGATAATAATAATAATAATAATAATAAAAATAATAATAATAATAATAATAATAATATAATAATAATAATAATAATAATATTTTGTTAAAGAGGATGGCAGCTTCAGTGGAATTGATTTTATATATGGTCTTTTCAATTCCACTGATGCTGCCATCATCTTTAACAAAACATGTTTAAGAGAGGGTCTCCTACCTTCAGATAATAATAATAATAAGATCGTGTTAGGGAGAGCAAAAAGGAGCCTCCGTGTTAGGAACAGCCCAAGAAGGAATAAGGTGACTATTTTCGTCACTTAAATGTTTTCAAAAGACGGCAGTTAGTTGTGGCCACGTTTATTTTAAAGTCTTCCCCATCACCAGCAAGCAACATTGTCACGAACCCGTGTATTTTTTTTTATATCATTCTTAGATTGATTTGCTTCTGGTAATTCGTTTTAATGATTTCCTGGCGGCGAAGCCCTGCAAGTGTTCTAAACGAGGGAATGAGGGAAGAGAATCCTAAGATTCTGGAATTTCATCTCGGCTGTTGTTTGACTGGTCAAGTAGGAGTTGATTTTTCAAGACCTGCTGTTTTAACGCTCGACGCTTTGGCTCTCACAGAGCTACTGACTGGAAACATTTGAATATTTTGGTCCTATTCAGCATCTTGGCGATTATTATGGACAAACTAAAATTGTCACGGGTAAATGTACAGAGCCTGAGTGCCCTGTACTTTTTTACTGCATGTTTAAACAAATTTTTTAATTTATTTATTTATTTATTTATTTTTTTTTTTTTGGGGGGGTGCTTAAATCTAGATGTATATATTCTTATGTATGCAGGTATGTAAAGTTAAGTATATCTTAGTTCAACCAGACCACTGAGCTGATTAACAGCTCTCCTAGGGCTGCCCCGAAGGATTAGATATTTTTACGTGGCTAGGAACCAATTGGTCACCTAGCAACGGGACCTACAGCTTTTTGTGTGAACTGAACCACACTTATTCTATTCGAGAAATGAATTTCTATCACCAGAAATAAATTGCTCTGATTCCTCGTTGACCGAGCTGGGATTCGAACTTCGGACCACCGGATTGGCATCCGAGCGCGAAAACCACTCGTCCAGCGAGGAACTGTGTAAATTCAATTGTATTCCACATAGGAAAATGAAGTCTTTTCGTTAGAATATGCTCAACAGTTTCGTCCTCCAATGGACCTCTTCCTGGGGCACCCGTTGCTGAATAACCACTGGTTCCATGCAACGTAAAAGCACCATACAAACAAACAATCTTCCTGGGGCAGTTATTATTTCTCCTCGATTAACGCTCCAAGAAGTCCATTGGAGGACGCAACAGTTGGGCAAATTGTTACAAAAACACTTTTCATTCTCCTATGGGGAACACAATTGAATTAACATATTTTCGTGTCTACGAAGATTACCAGTACTGTGTATATTGTACGTATGCTTTTACGTGCCAAGAGAGCGCACACAATAGGAAAGGTAGCATTTTTTTTCTAAAGTGACCTAGATGGGCTTTGCAGCTGAATTCATGCTCGGTCATTGGATCGTGCAGCCAATAAAAAAAAAAAAAAAGGGAGGGGGAGGAGTTTGGGTAGGCGGATAATGAATACCTCATCGATTGAATTGATAGGATGAAGGTATTATTATTATTTATTATTATCATTTCATTAGATGAAACCGACTCGCATGGAACAAGCTCACCAAAGGGGCCATTGACTTGAAATTCAAGTGTCTAAAGAATGATGGTTTCAGCCTCCCGCCGCAGACCCCACACTGCAGCAGTAACTGATCGTGATACAGAGCCATTGCGATTATTCATTACCCTGGGGAGGGCACGAACCCGCTACATCTGAGTGGCATGCCACGACGTTAGCGACCGTACCATCGGGCCAGGTAATTGGTAAAATGGGAAGAAGAAAAGGAACGAAGGGAGAAGGAAGACATGCAAATGAATATTTAGAATTAGGAGGAGCAGAGTAGATGTTTGTTCAATGACTTATTAGTCCATCCTTGGAGACATCATGTGCTCACTTACCTCTAGGAGCTGGTTTTACTGTGCATTCACAGTGTCCTTCTAATTATTCTGTCTAGCTTTCTTTTAAACTCTTCCACACTGTTGCTGTTTACAACTTCTGGTGGCAGTTTATTCCAAGTGTCACATATCTTGTGTGTGAAGAAGTTCCCACAATGGGATGTGTTGCATCTCTTCAGTTCTAGTTTCCATCCATTATTTCTTGTCTGGTTTTCATTTAACGTGAATAGGTTACTGTCTACTTTTCTTACGCCTTTCAGTATTTTGAATGTTTCTATTAGTTGCACTCGCAATCGTCGTGTTTTTCTAAGTCATACATGTTAGGAAAGTGGTCATCAAAAGGTTTTGTAGGAACTGGAAGTATTGAATATCCTGTAATCTCCGGGGTACAGGCACAGACAAAAGTAGAGGGAATAATAGCATATATATATATATATATATATATATATATATATATATATATATATATATATATATATATATATATGTGTGTGTGTGTGTGTATATATATATATATATATATATATATATATATATATATATATATATATATATATATATATCTATATAAATGCAGGAATCTGATCAAAAGGCTGCATGCATAAAGAGACTGAGTCTATTGAAGGTTACCTGCCACTATCATAAACAGGAGAGAGAGAGAGAGAGAGGAGAGAGAGAGATGAGAGAAGAGAGAGAGAGAGAGAGAGAGAGAGAGGTCATTTTGGTTGACGGAAACCAGAGTGACGAATTCGAGTCCGATGATATTAGGTTGACCAGAAGCGATGACTCATGATTGTTGATGGACGACACATTGTCCACTCAAACCATAGGGCCAACTACTATTCGTCATTAGGGGGCGGGGCTCTCTCTCTCTCTCTCTCTCTCTCTCTCTCTCTCTCTCTCTCTCTCTCTCTGATAAAAATATTCAGTCGCCTAGTTCACAACTGCATGACCAAAGTTTGGACCGAGAACGCGAACATTTTGGGGAACGAATGGTACTGCCCTCTCCTGTGAAAAATTCAGTAGGCCCATGTTGACCCCAACAGTAAATTAGGCACCTGTTGTTAACCAGACTGTTGGGGAGGGTGGGTCGTGTGGGAGAGAGGAGAGAGAGATGTTGAAGTTCTAAACATGTAACTTCGTTCAAAATGTATTGCGATCATACCCCCCCCAAAAAAAAAAAAAAAAAAAAAAATGGAATGCCTTGATGAAACCATTCTCTCTCTCTCTCTCTCTCTCTCTCTCTCTCTCTCTCTCTCTCTCTCTCTCTCTCTCTCTCTGAAATCTGGCATATCCAAAACAGTGCCGTGGTAGACAAGGCGGCATCGAATGTACGAAATGGCCCTTAGATTTTGCATGTACACAAACATCAAAAAATGAATATTGGAATTGGCCCTGTCAGAGTAAAAGGGTGCCTCCTCACATTGCCAGAGTAACTTTGCCAATGCCTTACCTACGGGCTACTCTATGAGCAAGAGCCCGTGCTGGCATAAGGCCAGCTTAATCTTAACACAAGGCAATACCTCGGAACAGCGCTCATCCCCTGTAATCAATCACAGACCCGACTTCAAGGGCAGACGTTAATTCCCTCTCTGTTCTCTTCGATGAAGTGGCAACAATATCCCATTTCTACAAAATAATAATTGTACGACAGAAATTTTCGAAAAGGATACCGACGCTCTTAGAATTCATTCTGCATCCGGTCCGGACCACTTCCCTGACTGCTTTTGAAAAACAATGGCCAAATGGAACTAAGGCCGGCTCCTTGTATCTTCTATGGCGAGAATTATGCAGCCAGTTTCACACACGAATGACCTATCTTACACTAAAGCCAGATCTGGAGTGAAAGCCGTCTCCCGAAATCATACTGGTCTGTTTATTTACCATCCCGTCTTATAAAGATTAGGAAGAGGAACACACACATTATATATATATATATATATATATATATATATATATATATATATATATATATATATATATATATATATATATATGCCATTGTAATAGGTATATGTATGTATGAGAGGAAGTAGACTTTTAATCCTTCTCCTGGTCAAGTCGACAATGTGACCTCCTTGTGATTATTGGACCTGAGTTCGTTTCCCAGGATCAGACATCACAATTTCTTCTTCAAATTTCTTTGAACTTGGATCTTCAGGCTTTGTAGTGAGTGAGAAGCGTATCACAAAAAGAGCAAAGAATTCAAGAAGTTAAGTGGGCATTGTGGCTGTTGCAATTGCATATGTATCTGGTAAAGAAGTGACCAGTAGATTCTATATATAATGTTATCTCCTTAGTGCATCGGTACCTGATGTAAAGTTAAGTATATCTTAGTTCAGCCAGACCACTGAGCTGATTGACAGCTGTTCTTGGACCTATTCTGTGTTTAGTAGTAACGCTATTGATCGCATCCCGTGGAGCTCATCCATAACCTCATTAGAGTACTACTATCCCCGTGTCCAGGGTTTGTCAGACCCGAGCGAAAACTGAAGTTTCCAAACGAACTAGACAGCATAGTTTGACCCAAGGGCGAGAACGTACAAAACCAAGTGAAACGGGAACAGATTCAAGCGCGTGCGCGCGCGCACTTCGGTAAGAGAGAAAATTTCCTTCACTCTCTTGACCCAGATGAAAATGCGATTGCCATAAAGCACGAAGCCTGTTCGTTTCGACTGGATCCTAGGAACCTGTTCCAGAAGAGATACCAGCACCCAGGTCCCTCATTCTGAATAGACTCCTAATAACTTCTAATAGCAGTAACTTTCTGTATTTCAAGCCAGTGGCCCCTGTGGTGGACTTGTTCCGTATGAATAGGGTTCATCATTTGGAAAATGATAATAGTAATAATATACGTATATCTCCAAACTCAAAAAAAAAACCATAGCCAAGTAGATGGGCCTGATTGCTCGCTTTCACAATTTCACTATAAAAAATTGAGAGCGTTGGAAGTAAGTGGCATCCAGCGTCGTCATGAACGCCATAAAATGATTTTACGTCTACAAAATTAAAGAGGGCTGGGTTCCAAGTCACCATGCAAGCACAGCAATCCTAAAATAGGTCTCTCTCTCTCTCTCTCTCTCTCTCTCTCTCTCTCTCTCTCTCTCTCTCTCTCTTTTATCATAACTTGGCTATAATTGCTCGTGTATTGTCATTCGTACTGACATCCTCTAACATACGGTAGTACTGTCTACCTCCCTGCGTTTCGAGTATCAGGAATTAGAAATTAGCTCTTGCAGAATGCGGTACAACAGGTCATTACAGCGACGCTAATTATTAGAACTTGATCTGACAACTTGCATTCAGTCATTGAAAGCGCCTCAGTGGCATGGTTGGTATGGTCATTGCTTGCCACCTCGGTGGCCGCGAGTTCGATTCTCGGGCATTCCATTGAGGTGTGAGAGGTGTGTATTTCTGGTGATAGAAGTTCACTCTCGACGTGGTTCGGAAATCACTAAGTGAAGCCGTTGGTCCCGTTGCTGAATTATCACTGGGGTTCCATGCAACGTCAAAACACCATACAAACAAACAAACAAGCTTTCAGTCATTGCAGTTAGTGGTACTGTAGTTTCTAAGTCGTCCACAGAGGGGACGACCTTTACGAGGTCATTGCCCATTCCCCCAGTGTGGTGGAGCCGACCATCTCTCTCTCTCTCTCTCTCTCGTGTCGAAACTTTCCTCAATGTAGGTCCAGGAGTCATACACACCATGTGACTCGTAATAGGTGCTATTAGGTGGAAATTGCAAGTTTGTCAGGTGTTATCAATTTTTTTTTCCACGTTTGCTACATTTGATGGGGTCTTTGCACATCGAAAAGTTGCCAAAGTGTCGTTGATTTGGTGGTGTGTCCAAAGTTGAAATGTGTGATTATATCAAATTGTAGGGGAATAAGTTTGGAGTGTCAGTAGATTACAATTATTAGTCTTTTGAATCATCTATATTTAACAACATGATCGTTCACACTGACATTCTTTGGTGTTGACAGGGATTTATCTGTGAACTTGTTCGAACGCCTTTCAAGCTTTATGATTTGGCATTTTAATTGTTATACTAGAATGGAATATAGAGTTAAGGCCAAAGGCCAAGCGCTGGGTCCTGTGAGGTCATTCAGCGCTGAAAATGAAAACTGACAGCGAGAAGGTTTGAAAGATGTAACGAGAGGAAAACCTCAAAGCCGTTGCACTGTGAATCTGTTGTTAGAGAAATTGGAAAGTTAGATGGAAGAAAGAATATGAAGGGAGCATTTTAACTGGGACTTGAACATCCCTTCAATATTCCGTATTTGTGGTCACCCCTCTTTTACAGAGGTTCTCTTGTGTCCTTCCTTGCTCGTTGTTAATGTGTAAATACGTAGTACATAAATATAAACAAGCTAATGTTAACAATTATGAAAAAATGGGGGTACTTCACATCCAAAATCTGTATTGTTGTGGTAGAATTCTCTTCGTCTCTTACGAAACACTGATGTAGTGTATTCAAACCTCCTCT
This sequence comes from Macrobrachium nipponense, assembly GCF_015104395.2. NCBI lineage: Eukaryota > Metazoa > Arthropoda > Malacostraca > Decapoda > Palaemonidae > Macrobrachium > Macrobrachium nipponense. Next base: position 50,109,650 of record NC_061101.1, read on the forward strand.
GGCTTGAACATGAGGAACGGAGGCAGATGGTTAAGGTGGAGTGTCATGGAAACATTCCTAATGCGGCCCTCTTATCTAATGAGACTCATGCTGCGTTTTAAAAGGGAAACACTGTAGGCGACAGCACCCTTAATAAGGAACGCCAGGCCCTCACTCAGCCTGGTTTGGGTTAGCAGGTGATCATTAAGAAATCTTGTGCCGTCTCTAGTGCGATGTATTTATGTGTGCGTTGACACACTTGTTATTCCATGGAATAAAGGAATATATACGTGTATGTGTGTATGTGATTTTTATCATATCACCGTGCTTCATATACATGCATTAAGTTACAAACGTCATTGAATATCCAATTCGCTCTACCTTGGGATTAATATATTTTCATATATGTTAACCGAAGGGGAATTTTTTTAGTTGATAATATCAACTAAAAAATTCCCCTTCGGTTAACATATATGAAATTATTTTAATTCCGAGGTAGAACTAATTGGATGTTCAAGGACACTTGTACCTTGACGCATATATATGTGTACGTGTGTCTGTCTGTCATTATTGTCGTAAATTTGTTATTTATACTAAAATATTGCGTTAGCATTTCCCTTGAGCTATTTATTCCCTAGAAATCACCTTTCTGTTCTTTGTAACTAAACGCACTGAAATAAGCAAGTCTTGTGGTGAGGGAGGTCGCATGACCTTTCTCCTATGTATTATTTATCGGGTGTAATATTGAAATGCATCGACGGTAAGTTCTGAGGACTATTTAAGTTAGAATTGACAGCGCTTGAGAAACCAGAGTGGTGTCTTTTTCCTCCTAGGGAAGGGGGCCTCCCCTCGTCAATGTTGTTCTCATTAGATGGCGTTTGTGGCTGTTGTACTATGAATTGGATGGTAAAAGTCATCGCCGTCTGAGAGTTGGGGTTATCGCCATACCCTGATGTATTCCTCGCTTGGTCCACCGGACTCTGATGAGTAATTTTGTCCGACAGATATATGTGTATGTGTATGATTACTCACTATTGATATTATTATTATTATTATTATTATTCAATTTATATAGTTTTCTCTATCTTTCTAATAACGGATTTTACAGGGTTACTGCAATGCTCCGTAATTGGAGGCAGGATGCAAATGGGGGGGGGGGGAACCCCCCCCCCCCCCCCCACACACACACACACACACATCACACACGGGGGGCCCCCCCCCCCACACACACACACCACACACACACACACTATAAATACCACCCAGTCGAATTGGAGGACTGATAGACAAAAAAAATATATATATATTATTATAATGTTGACGGTGCTAAAAAGCGTGTTCTCAGACCTTACTTTGGAATTAGATCTAATTTGCCAAATTGAATCAGAGTTACTTCCTGTGTCAGGATTGCCGAGCTGACTTGCAGCATCAAACCTGATTCATCTGGATTGCGATTTAGAGAACGAATCTAGTGGGTTTCCAAAGACGTGTATTGCACTGGTTAATTCCCAGGTGGTTTTGGTTCGCTGAATGAGATAATTGCTCTCTTCAGAGAGAGAGAGAGAGATCGAGAGAGAGAGAGAGCCGAGAGAGAGGGAGAGAGAAGAGAGAGAGAGAGAGCCTTATTTTAGTTTTTCTTGTTTACGCTGAAGCAAGACAACCGCCGAGAAAAAGGCATTGAAAAGAATCCCAGTGCCAGGTGTGTGTGTGTCTTTCCATCCTTGGGGCGATCAGCGACGACAGCGCAATGATGCCTTGAATAGGAGGACCCCAGCATATTATCCTGAGGTTGTTATAGACTCGAGGGTCATTGAGACTGGTTAAGGCTACTTTGGAGCGCCAAGTAGAAAGAAACGCCTTCATCGCGGACACGGAAATCGCCCCTTCAGTGTGAATTGGCTCTGGTATTTCTGTAGAATGCCCTTGCGACCGTACATGCCCCCGTAGAAGGGGCATGGGTGGTTGGGGTCCTTGGAGATAGCGCCGTCCGCACACCTTGAAGATCTTTTACTCTACCTCCTTTCTTATTCTCTTTCTTCCATCTTACTTTCCACCCTCTCCCAACAATCGTTTCATAGCGCAACTGCTTTGAAGTTTTCCTCCTGTTACACCTTTCAAACCTTTTACTCACAATGACCCTCTCAGCGTTGAATGACCTCATAGGTCCCAACCTTTGGCCTGGTCTCTAAATGGCATATTCTGTTCTTTTCTACAACAGCACGAGGCATGACAAAGTATCAGTGGAAGAGAAAATGAGTGTACTCTGGGAAAACGTTTTGGTCTAAAATAACAATTTCGTGGTGTCGTAAGTTATGCAAAACTGACGTCGGGGAAATATTTTCGACAGCGGTTACTTGCATGAAGAAAGTATCCGCGAAGTTGATTGGAAGGTGCAAGAAATGGCTCTTGGAATTTTTGGATGAAGAAGACTCTCCACTTGATGGAAATGGTATAGTGTCATTGGCTTTAAACTTTACAACACCAGAATCTCATTTTTATTATTATTATTATTATTATTATTATTATTATTATTATTATTATTATTATTACTCAGAAGATGAAACCTATTCAGAAAGAACAAGGCCACAGGGGCCATTGACTTGGAATTGGAGCTTCCAAAGAATATGCTGTTCATGAGGAAGAAGTACCCCGTAGGGGGGTTGCCATCAGTGCACCTCATGTGGTGCACTGTAGGCATTACTAGAAGTTCTTTGCAGCGTCCCATCGGCCCCTAGCTGCAACTCCTTTCAAATATTCCTTTTACTGTACCTCCATTCATATTATATTTCTTCCATCTTGCTATCCACCCTCTCCTAACGATTATTTCATAGTGTAACTGCTTTAGGTTTGCCTCCAGTTACACCTTTCAAACCTACCTACTCTCAGTTTCCTTTCCAACGCTGAATGACCTCAAAGGTCCCAGTGCTTGGCCTTTGACCTAAACTATATTCCAAACCTATATTAGGAAGGAGTAAGAGGAAGTAAAGGGAAGAGACTCATTAAGAACAGCGACCCCGAATAGGGATAAAGCTGGGAAGAAGAAGTAAAGGGAAATACAGAAAAAATAGATAAACTTATTAAAAAAGTTAATTAATGAATTAATTAATAGGTACAAATTTAAAATGCAATGAGTGACGGTGATTTGAATCGGGAAAATGCACTTGTCTCAGTTGCCATCGACTTTAACTTATTGAAGTACTTAAATTAACTGCTTCTAAAAAGACCTACTCATATATATGACTCAGTTGTCTGATCCAGTTCAAGTCGCAGACGGACGACTTAAACGAACAGGTAGCAGCTTCCAGAAACGCTGAGAGGACGATGAAAGGAGACAATGGTCTTTATAGTCTCTTATCCACACCTCCATTGCAAGGCCCCATTGTCTTCACGTTGGAATCCATAACGGAGTTGCTTCGTAATAGAGGGACACTTTGTGTCCCTTCCTCTTCGTGGAGTTGTTGCCTTTGTTTCATTTTCAAGGAATTGTTGGTTTTGTCTGGTGATCTCAAGGTGTCCATTTTTTTTTTTAAATTCAGGCGTCCACTATTTACCTGTTTATTCCAATACTGCTATTTAGGAAGCGTCTCTAGTAATGACTAGTATATACTAAATGTCTGGTTTTGTTCTCTGATTCTCCTTAGAGAAATGTTTACACTTGAGTGTACTTACGTGTGTTATGAGCCTTTTACGTGTGTTAGTGCCTCGTTGGACGAATGGTTCACGTGCTCGCCTACCGATTCGGTAGTCGTGAATTCGCCTCCCCGCTCCGCCAACGGTGAATCAGAGGAATTTATTTCGGGTGAATAGAAGTTCATCTCTCGACGTAATGTGGTTCGGATCCCACAATAAGCTTTAGGTCCCGTTGCTATAGGTTCCTAGTCACGTAAAAATATCTAATCCTTCGGGCCAGCCCTGGGAGAGCTGGTAAACAGCTCAGTGGTCTGGTTAAACTTTGTTATACTTAACTGTTTTTACGTGTGTTTTTGAGTCTGCTTCTGTAAACACAGATCAAAGATATGTCTTCGTGCAAGTGTTTTTAACTACGCAGTTTCTCTTGCTTCCTTCCAATCCTGCTTTTATCACTATTTGCCGTCAGTGTACCGGATCTGAAATAAGTAACAATTACAGTAACAAAATGACATAATGTGGTATCATCTTGGTTAGTTATAAACGTGTTGAATCCTTAGAACTTATTTTCAAATGCGCTATATTCCTAGGTGTACTATCACAGCTTGATGGGGGCTGTATTCCAACCAGGCCCTCGGCATTCATTCGCATCTGGCGCCCGCAGCAATTTCTCTGAAATGAGGGACAAAATTCGGGAAGGAAAGGCGGCCCCCAGTCGAGCGAGATAGAAAGCCAAGAAAACTTTTGTCGCCTTCACAAAATGCCTTGGGGAAAGTTAGCGCATAAGTGATGGCGGACAGATTAGATTTAAAAGTTATTTTTGGTGCAGAATGGAAAGGAAATCACGGAATTGACGAACGCGTCTCTTGTTTGATCGACTCCAGCAGCAACAACAACAACAACAACAACAAACAACAAACACCACACCACCACCACCACCACCACCACCACACACCACACACACACACACACACACACACCACACACAAAACTCTTTTGGCGGGTTGGGTCCCTCTACGGAAGGAAATGTCATCTTTATTTGAATTCGAGGCTTCTAATGTACGTACCCATTATATATATATATATATATATATATATATATATATATATATATATATATATATATATATATATATATATATATATATCTCGAGAGAGAGAGAGAGAGAGAGAGAGAGAGAGAGAGAGAGAGGAGAGAGAGAGAGCGAGAGAGAGAGAGAGAGAGAGAGAGAAGCTAAAGCTGTGGATATTTGAGTAATATTTCAACCTTTTATCATTTCCATATTCTAGTTATTAATAATTTTTCAATGATCAAGTTAAATATAGATAAAGTCTATGAAAACCCCACCCACACGCACACACACTCGACACCTCTGACTGGCAGTAGTTAAAAAAAGATAATAATAATAATAATAAAAATAACTTCGACATCTATG
>NC_061101.1:50119691-50122191 GCF_015104395.2 Macrobrachium nipponense
AACGGGGGGGTTCTACTCAGGGGTGTCTAATAGCCACAAACATTTCAGTACAACGGAAGAACAATCATTGTAAAATTGCCTTTCTGTGAACCTAAGGGAAATGACGCCATTGCTCTGCGGAAACTACGGAACAATAGCTTCATTTAACCACACTACTATGAGATTCAGGGCCTCTGTAACACGGTTTTTTCGCAATAACTTTTTATCTATGCATTTCATAAATATAACGTTTATTCAGAATATACATTCTATCTACACATAAATTTTGACTGTATTCTGCATTACGTAGGTTGAATAAATTTGTTATTTATAATGTAAAAGTGATTTTTTTTAAGACTGGCCAATTTACTCAGAGAAAAGGTTTCGAACGCACTCGTTACGTAACTTATGACAGCATTTCTTCCCTCTTTCTCGGTGGATGATTGGCTATACGTAACGAAGGTAGACCTTCTGGCAACAAATGACAAAAAAAACAAAATGTAAATAACAAGTAAAGCTAGTACACCTTTATGAACTCTGAAAACTTCTACACTGATAATTGTCATAATGAACAAACCAACAAAATATGTTAATAGATACAAAAAACATTTCGATTATTAGTCTAACTCCCAAAATAAGTTTCCTAAGAAATTACAGTACTTTATAGGTCACAATCAGATTGACAAGATGTAGGGAAGAGTTGGTAATTTTCAAAAACATTGTAGACAAGCTTGATTGGATAACTGCTATATCCATTGTCACAATTTTTATTTATTGGCTGCCTACCTATTCACTAATAATTATCGTCAGAATGATGACTTCATGAGGCTCCACCCACTTTGGCCTCGTTATAATTCAGGATAACACTGAAGGCTATCATGGGCATTGTTGGATTAGAAAATTTAACTTCTGGCTATAAAAACTCATTTCTCGAGTAGTTGTAAGAAGTGCTAAATGATCCTCAAGGATCCCAGCAGTTGGCCTAAACGTTTAATTCATGTATATTACTGCTATTACTACAGTATTACTACGCTAGCACAGATAGTACCCCACCACTTCTATGTATCGTTCCGCCATTCATAAAGTCTTTATATCCAACATGGTCGTACGGCCTAAAGAAGAAGAAAAATAATTTTATCGGATGATCCGTTGGTCTGCTGGAGATTTTAGCACATATAAGCTTGTATTTACTGTGGATAAAAATCTTATTTTAACAAAAATAGTTATATAAAGACTATTTATTACATACAATCTCCTCTCCTGCTCTCTCTTGGTGGCATAGTGAATGTTCAAAATCCTGAATGACATTACAAGTATTATAATCACGTTACGCTAAATACAAATCAGACCATAAACATTGGATTTAAACTAGAAACTGAATAATTACTTATTCAGGCTCTAGTAAGTATGGCCACGGGCTTTCTCTTGACTGTATAAAGTTGCAAGTCGTAAGACAAATGCAGTTTTGCAACCACGAGGACAATTCCAAATCCTGTTAGCCATTCTTGACTGCTATGGGTTTCAGAGCCGATGGAACAAGAATGAGTTTCTGTCTGGTGGATGGGCGGGGCAACATTTCGTAAAACGGTGTTTACCTTGCTTACGTAATGAATGCTTTTCGACTCTTGGCTCGTAAGCATTGGCCATGGCGTCGGCTAGAGAATTTTTACTCTTTAAAAATTAAAACTATCGGGTTTAGGTTACTGATAATGTTGACAAAATATGTGTGTGGTTGTAAAATATACATATGTCAACTTTCAGCTACATTCGATGCTTTGATAAGGAGCAAAGTCCAAAAAACCGTGTTACAGAGGCCCTGAATTTCATAGTAGTGAAGGCTAACTTAGTCACTGGTTTATCATCAGCGGTACGTTTGTCAATTTTCACTTACTCAGGGAGTAAGCCTACAAACTACTTGTTGTTGTTGTTCTTGTTGCGGGTAGGAAAGCCTACAAAGGTCTGGAAAAGATGTTTCGTGTTGAGTTAAAGACACGGAAATTTAGGATAGGATATTTATGACTTATTTATTAGAATGAAAATGTTAACAATAAAAAATTGATCATGTAAACAGTACAGACAACTATTTCTAAAAAAAAATGTAGCGTATCTGTTTGAATTTTCGTTGGTGAAACAAGGTTCTAATTGACCGTAGATTTTAGCACGTTTTGATTTACGTAAAAGTTAGGAATATAATATTTACAACTTGTGTGTGAGGGAAAAATCTTGCACGTGTCCGAGTAAGCTGGAGTTCGGATCAGGCCTTTTTGCACTTGAAGAGTACTAACCTTGGAACCTCGTCCACACTTGAATGCGTTTTTGTACAGAAATTAAAAACAGATTTCCTGAAATTGTCATCGTTATATTCAAATAAAAACCAGATGCCGCATCCTGTTTAGAGACGGAGTAGGCTGCAAGGTTGGGTTCAGTCAAGAAATGACATTGTCCCTCGAATAGAATGGAATCGAGCTGCTAAAACCGTCACAAAATAGCCATTGTTTCAATGTCGCTGAGCTAGTTGCGC
>NC_061101.1:50124691-50324691 GCF_015104395.2 Macrobrachium nipponense
TATATATTATATATATATATATATATATATTGAGTCTTTGAATAGTTATTAACATTTGAAGTTCTGTTGGCACTTTTTGTTTTGGATAATTCTTGATTTTGGTTGAAAGTGAAGATGTTTGACAAAAGACAAAAATAAGTGTAGGATTTATTTGAGCAACATTTCAAAGTTCAGATGCTTTTATGGTGCTGCCTTCTTAGCAAGAATTCTGAGTCACTGGTTAACTTGTTCTGACTTTGTGTATTTTATGTAATATATATATATATAGATATATATATATATAATTATATATATGATATATATATAATATATATATATATATACATACATATATATATATACATTACAGATATATATATACATATATATATACATATATCTATATATAAATATTAATAATATATTATATTATAATAATATATATGTATAGATTATATATATATATATATACATATATATATATATATACATATCGATATTAACATATAATAGTATATACATACAGTGGGCCCCCGTATTTGCATTCTCAGGATTCGCGGACTCACACATTTGCGGATTTCTCTCGGGAACGTTTCCCCGCATTATTCGCGGAAAATTCGCGCATTCGCTGTATTTTTCTATGAGAAATATCCACAAATTTCTGGGTTTTTTTTTATCAATTTCATCATAAAATGCACTTTTTGTGATAGAACTATTAAAAAAAACAAGTATGAAAATTTTTAGTGGTTTTTCTTGAGTTTTAACTAACAAAATAGGCTGTTTTTAGCATTTTTATAGGGGTTCCAAACATTTGCGGGTTCTAACTATTCACGGGAGGGTCTGGTATGCATCCCCCGCGAATATTGGGGGACCACTGTATACATATAATTTCCCCTCTCATTAAACTCAAATGCATTTTGCACACTTATTGAATAATTCACTTATTGAAATATATCGAGTGTTTTTTTATTTATCTATTACAGCATACAGTATAATATAAACTGTGTTTCAAGTAAATTAGTACTTAAACACAATATATTCTGTCACTATCTTAAAGCAAAATTATCTTCATCAGTTTTCTGCATCCCCTTCCTGCATCATTTTTTAAATCTCTCTCTCTCTCTCTCTCTCTCTCTCTCTCTCTCTCTCTCTCTCTCTCTCTCTCTCAATTATGCTTTCCTTTTTTCCCCAGAAGCAAAATAAGACATGAATGTCATGTTCAGGGCAACACATTCTTTTATTTTTTCCTCTTGACACTGGGTAAACAATGGAGAGGAAAATTTAGTTTGCAACAGGATGCTACTAATTTTGTTGGCCCTGGCACTTTTCAGTGATTATGCTTGATATAACAATTGGGAAGGCATTTTCCCAAATAATATGGGGTAATGTCTGACTTCTGGGTTACTGTGAGGTTGTGATAATGTAGGTCTTTTAACGAGGTCATTTAGTGCATTAAGAAGAATGGACATAGCTAATTTCCCTGTCACTAGAATCTGTTTGAGTTTGTATCATACTCATAAATAATAATAATTTATTCATTAAAATGCAGTATTGTATACTTGTATATATCTTTTCAGATTATATATTTAAAGAAGACTCCAGAGGAAGCGTATAAACCTTTGATTAGTGGTAACAGTCCACCATTTTGCCCCTTCCGAGATGCAGCGTATGGTATGTCCACATACCATCTAACCTTGCTGGACTGTCTTCATGCAATTGACAAGGCATATAAATTGGGCTTTTTCAACTTTGAGGACTTTGATGTGGAGGAATATGAATATTATGAGGTGAAGTATTTTTTAAAAAAATTTTTTATTAAATGGTACATGAAACTTTTATTGACTAAGTGCCTTTACATTGCACCATTGTTTACTTTATAAAGGAATTGTGAAGAATTTTAAATATATTTTTAAGACTTCAAAATGAAGGTTGAAAGATTGATTGATTGATGTTGATTTTTGCTCTGAGCAGAAGGTACAAAACGGTGACTTCAATTGGATCATGCCTGGGAAGTTCTTAGCCTTTTGTGGACCGCACGCCGAGAGCAAAGTGAAGAATGGGTACACACTCCACTCACCAGAAACATACTTCAGCTACTTCCGAAAGCACAATGTGACTGCCGTGGTCAGGCTAAATAAGAAAATATATGACGCAGCTCGTTTCAAGAATGCAGGATTTGACCATTATGACATGTACTTCATAGACGGATCGTGTCCTTCAGATGAAATCATGAGAGAATTCCTGAGAGTGTGTGAAAATACTGAAGGAGCTCTTGCTGTCCATTGTAAAGGTAATTCATACATCTCTTTGGAATGCATCACAGACAAGCATTTTGCATATTTTGGCTATTTGTTTATTGCACTGTTTTGGAAAAAGTCTGACATAAATACTTACAGGACATTTTGTTACAGATTCATTACATAGCAGTGAATAATTGTTTATGATACTAAACTTAGGATTTGTTTTGAGAAGGTTAACCCATGTCTTGAAGTGCGACTGTCATTTTACTTTTACCATCTAAATCTAACCAGATTGCCTGTTTCAGTTTCACAGTTATTTTACGAGAACCCGTGTTTGTTTAGAAAATTAGGCAACATTCATAAAAAATATGAGTGTGCCAAATTTCTTACATAGCTTGAATTTATTTATTTATGACAAACATAGAAATTCAAAGAAAATATGCAGAGGGAGTAAAAGAATACTGTGGTAGAGTTTGTGTCAGTGTTCAGAAAACTGCCTAATGTTTAAATGCAGAACATATATAAATATTCAGTTTCTAGGTGGTTTCATCAGGTGCCAGTTGAAATTGTATAGATGAAGCAGCTTTGAACAACAGTTTAGAGAAATGCCATAGTATGGATGTCACCCCCAGATTGCAAATATAAGACCACAACACATCAGTAGGCTTGATATAACATTATTTAATTCAAAGAGATAAGTACTGTAGTTATGTTGTCTTGGTTAATTGGAATCTTAGTATGCTGAGCTATAATTGAAGCCTGGTTTCTCATTTATGGTAGTTCTTGAAAAAGAAACGTGTAGGTAATTTGATCTTTCCTTTGGTATCAGAGATGTTATATTGTGGATTTTACTTCTCTAGGAGAAGAGTACTGTTATTTAATTTACAAATTAGTTAAGGTTCATTCTGTCTTGATATATGATCAGTTACAGAAAGGAAATGAATTTTGGATAATCCTTTCTATGCATTCTTAATAGTAATTTTTTATTCAATAATGGGGTTCTACAGGTGTCAAATACTATTAGTAAATGAAGTTTAGCTTAAACCAACAGAATGGAAATAAATCGGGTAGGTGAGGATGGGAGACGAAAAATTTAAAAAGCAAAGAAAGCATTAGGTTCCTTTATAATTTTTTTTTCCGGTGGGTGTTATTTTGAGTTTCATGTTCATGGAAAGTGGTTGTATTATACTTGGAGCTGTTGTAATAATTTTTTTCTAGACATTCTGTAGCATGTCACACAATTATTAAATAGATTTGATAATGATCAGTCTTTCTAGTACATTCTACACCCAGTATTTGTGGTGGATGTGTACCACAACCCGCCATGAGTGGCTAAAATCTGCTAATACTTAAAACCCCTCAAAAAATGCTGAGAACTGCCTATTTTGATAGTTTAAACACACAAAACCTAAAAATACTTATAACCAAGTATTTTAATACTTTTATCACAAAAAGTGCATTTAATCACAAAAATATGAAAATACAGTAATTAGTGAATTTTTTTCAGTGCAAAATACAGCAAATAGGCAGATTTTCCACGAATGGTGGGTATTTATGTTCCATAGAGAAATCATCGAATAGGCCGGGGGAGGGGGGTGGGGTCGACTGTAAGAACATAAAAGTTTGGAGTGACAATTTGTGGTTGTCAGGTGTTCAGGTTAAATATACTAATATAGAACTGTGTATTTTGCTCTCCCATTTCATATGGTATGCACTAGCAAGTGTTGGGATGATTGACTGAAATTGGAAATATTTTAAATGGAAATTCATCTCTTTCACAGTACTTAGATACATATGAAGATTACAGGCAGTCCCCAGGTTACGGTGGGGGGTCCGTTCCTGGCAGGCCACTAGGAGACGAAAATTGCCTTAACCCAAATCATCATTATTATATAATGGAAATAAATAACACTTACACCACCATAAGTCTGGGTTACAGTTCCGTAAAGCAGGCGACGGCACCGTAAATCCTATTACGTAACCCCGGGGACTGCCTCTATATACTGTATTTTGAAAATTAATAGTGTCAATAATGTTTACAAGTCTGAGTTTATGATCTTTTTAAGGAGTTATGACTGTTAGTTTTCTCTTTGACATAGTCTTCTCAATGTTACCTTTATATTTGCAGTAGACACTGATTCAGTGAAAAAGGTTTCTTAATTTTTGTATTATCTTTTACAGCTGGTCTTGGTCGCACTGGATCACTTATTGGATGTTACATGATGAAGCATTTTCGCTTCACGGCTGCAGAAGTAATAGCATGGCTGCGCATTTGTCGACCAGGTTCCATTATTGGTGGCCAGCAGCAGTGGCTCACTTCGTAAGTTTAGGTTTTGAGGTTTTGTTCTTAGTTCCAGTATCTGAAATATTTTAAGTGCATCATTACTGTCTTGTTCTTACAGTGTTTCCTTTTGTGGTTAATCCTTTAACCTCTTAGGAATTTAATTTCTAGTTTGTTTTGTTCACTATTTTACAGTTACAGTATCAAAGTATGTAAGGGTTTGCTGTTAGGTATCCTTAATTAAAAAGGCTTTAGCCCTGGTCACAAATGTGTATTGTGCCTTTTCCTTTCAGCTTTATCAACCTTGTCAAATCTTGTAGGTTCTATCAAGTGTTTGGCAGGTGTACTGTAGTGAAGAAAAATAATTATAATGTTCTGTATTGTAAGAGTTTGTATAGTTCTTTATTTGGATTTGCTCTGTTTTTCGTGTTACATTCAAAAGCCTTTACTCATAGATTTTGCATAGGAAGGTTTCCTTACGGTTTTTTTTTTTAATTTGACTTTTTGTAGGAAGCAATCATCTTTGTGGCTTGAAGGTGATATTTTCCGTAGTCGCAACAAAAATCAAAACCTCAACAAGAAATGTGAATTTGGAATCTACAGCATTGCTTGGAGAAATCACATCACCAACATAAATAATCAAAACAAAAATAATTTGAACCATAACAAGAAAAAACTGGTGAGTAATCATGTGAAGAGCAAGTTTTTGCTTTTTCTTTCACTTGCTTTTGATATTAACTTTGTCATGTCTGTATATTCCTAGTGATTTTCAGTTAGTGTTTCCTTTTATAATCCTTAGTTGTAAGGTTGAAGATGCTTGGCTTTTCCTGTTTCCTTATCTGTCCTGTTTTGTCATTGACCATACAGTGTTTTGATAACATTTGTGGTATTCTATTATTACTGTTATTAATATCAGAATCCAGGCTATTAAATTATTTTTAATGCTTCTGTTTTCTCAGGTGATATTTTTTCCATTTTTAAAGGAGTTTGTTCCCCAGTTAAAATCATTCTCTTTGTTTTTCCCCTCCCATTATATAAGGAAATTATATATTCTTCTGTTACTTTTCCTTGTACACATTTCTTTGAATTTTATTTAATTACAAGAAGTATTAATCTTTTCTGTTATCACGTAACATGTATTTCTTCCCATCCTACTGAAGAAACTATTTATTTGTTCATTTTTCTGTAGACAGTCCTGGTTGTTCTTACAATATGCCATGAAATTTTTCATGTTGGTGATCATCACACACAGCCACTTTTTGTATTGTTCCTTCTCTCTCTCTCTCTCTCTCTACCTGTCTTGAGAATAACTTTAGTCCTTTAACTTTGTATACATCCATCTCTGTTGTGCTGTAAGTATGCGCTAAGGTTTACATGAGTGTGTACTGCCTTTTCTTCTCACTGAGAATGTTTTTTGTTACCTTTTTTACCTAAACCTACCTGATAACATTACAGGTCAATAGTTCATCAGATGAGGAACCTGAGCGGGAAGAGAATGTACAGGTAGTGTTGAGTGGGGTGGACACCTTGAAGCTAGATGACCACTCGTCTCACACGGATAACCATGATAGGTACATAGAGGTATGTATGATCAATACACCTGCTAGGAAAATATTTTAAAATTTACCACTCAAATTTATTTTACTATGGGTCACAGTTGTTACATTTTATCTCATTGGTTACAAATATAAATAAATATGACTCTACTATGAAAAAGGTTTTATTCCTTGCTACGATAATGTAATTGAGTAATGTGTTACAGGTATTGTTGTTTTTGTCACAAAGTTGTTTGAATTGTAATGTAAAATTGCTGATTCCACAGGATGTTGCGAATAGTAATGCCAACATAAAAGAATCAGAGACAAGGCTAATCAATGGCCTTTCTCAAGGTGACCGTCTAAACCAGCTGAAAGCCTCAAGATCTCACACAAGATCTGCCACAACTGGACGCGTACAGTAAGTATAATGTATTATGGCAGGCATTCATTTTTTTATAATTTCATACTGTGCAGTTTTTCATTCGCTCCAATGCTTATTAAATATTTTAAAGCATCAGAAAAAAAGACCTATCATGATTTTCACATGCCAAAAATGTTTGCAAAAAAGTTTTCCAGCTGAAACTGTTCCTAGCACATTTTGCAATGAAGTAGATTCACCTGTATTCTGTGTATTGAAAATGTTTCTTAGACTTTTGGAACTTTTTCAAGACAGTGTGTTATTCAGTTTTTAATTACAGGCCTCAGCTTTGGGAAAACTTGTTTTTTTTTACAGGTTTTAGATTGCGGATTCATAGCATATGTAAATCACTCTGTAGGTCTGATAGCATTATTGGTATTATCACACAAAATATTGTCTTAGTTAGGTAAATAAGTTCTACTTTGATTATAGTCCCACCACCAAGAAATATTTTTTGCAGTCTGAGTAATGTTTTCTAGTTTCATTCTGTTTTACTTCCCCAAGTTAAAATTTGTCCAGTTTTTTGCAAAAGATAAATAAAGTTCAGTATACTGTATTACAAACTATATAATGAAATGTAGAGTAAGATTAGGTCATTTCATTAGCATGTGATTAATACACGTATGAAAGTTATCCTATTTATTCAAGTACCCTTATCCTAAATGAGAATTACTCCTGAACCATTGTTGATGTCACCTGAAGTTGGAAAGGATCAGAAATATTGATAGCAGACTGACCTATTCCTAAAAACATATGTCAGTGGAGATCTGCTTTGACCCATTAGAGTAGGGTTGTTCAGAGCATGCTAAGAGTGTGCATGTGCATAGTAGTCTTTCAAAGTATGTACAGTATATGTAGCATTGTAGTTTCCTCACTTTCTTTAATTTTGCGTAACTCAGTTTTGGATGATATCTTCAGTGCTATACATCTTTTATTGATGTAGATGACTTTATTAGATACAGAACACATTTATTTTCTGAAGTTTGCAGAATTTAGCTCAAAAGAGAATATGCAAGCCAGTTCTATTACTCTGGAAACATTATTCCTTTTTTACTTTATCACATACCTTTTTCAAGATAATTTTTCCTCTTCAGTTTTATTCAAGATAGTTTAAAGTCTCCTCTGTATATCATTATTATTATATATGTCAAAATATCTTGCTGGGGGTTTTTGTCATGAAAATCAAATTTTATTTGCCAAGTTAGATTTTCTGATGTTCTTTCTGTCTTGTTAATAATTGATTCTGTATACATTATGTGTGTGTGTATATATCTATATATATATATATATATAGATATATATATATTATATATATATATACATATATATATATATATAATATATATATATATTATAATTATATATATTAAGACATATATCTTTTAACCCTCTTACGCTGATTGGACGTATTAAACGTCAAGTCAAAATGTCTCCTGTATGCCGATTGGACGTATTATACGTCGACTCAAAAAAGTTTTTTTTTTAAATTCGCGGAAAAATACTTATAGGCCTACCAGCGGAAAACTTTTGAATCACGCGCCTTGGGGGATCCTGGGAGTTCACGGATCAAGGCATTGTTTTGTTTACAATTGTTACGCAGGTGCGCAAGCGCAAATTTCTTTCTTATTGCACTAAAAAGTATCAGTGACACATCTCAAAAATTATTTCGTCACTTTGACATAATTTTTGCACCGTTTTATGTAAAATACAACTAAAAAATACTCATGATTGTAGCTTTTATCAGTTTTGAAATATTTTCATATAAATAACGATAAGTGCCAAAATTTCAACCTTCGGTCAACTTTGACTCTACCGAAATGGTCGAAAAACGCAATTGTAAGCTAAAACTTTTATATTCTAGTAATATTCAATCATTTGCCTTCATTTTGCAACAAATTGGACGTCTCTAACACAATATTTCGATTTATGGTGAATTTATGAAATAAAACGTTTTCCTTACGTCCGCGCGGTAACTTTTCCGAAAAAAATCAGAAATTTTTTCGTTCGATTGTCGAAATGTTTGAACCATTTAAAATTAGCCTTTACATAAAGTTTTATATATGAAAATGTGCACAATTTCATGTAGAATACAACTAAAAATGATTGAATGTTGTAGCTTTTCTCTTATTCGAAATATTTGCATATAAATCACGATAAATAGAAAAAACCACGTTCGGTCAACTTTGACTCTACCGAAATAGTCGAAAAACGCAATTGTAAGCTAAAACTCTTACAATCTAGTAATATACAGTCATTTATCTTCATTTTTAAACAAATTTGAAGTTTCTAGCACAATATTTAGATTTATGGTGAATTTAAAAAAAAACTTTCTTTCCCTCCGCGCGCCGATTCGCGGCCGCAAATCTCCGAAATAGGTACGTCACATTCTCCTAATATTTGCTCCTTTTCATATCAGGCATTTTATAGAGTTTCATATATGAAAATGTGTGCAAATTCATGAAGAATACAAACAAAAATATTTGAAGTTTGTAGCTTTTCTCATTTTTGCAATATTTGCATATAAAAAAATATATGTATAAAAATTTCGACATTCGGTCAACTTTAACTCGTCCGAAATGGTCAAAAACTACAATTCTAAGCTAAAACTCTTACAGTATCGTAATATTCAATCATTTGTCTTAATTTTGAAACAAATTGGATGTCTCTAGAACAATATTTAGATTTATGGTGAATATTTGAAAAAAACGTTTTTTTACGTCCGCGCGTTACGAATTCATGCATCATTTTGTGATAATATTTTTTCTGTGTTGCTTTGATGGTTTTACAATGTGTTATATATCAAAATGATTGCAATTTAGTGTACAATACAACGAAAAAAAAGTAACTTGTTAGCTTTAACCGTTTTTCGCACAGCTCGATTTGAATACAGTTATGTATGAATTTTTTTTTTGTCGCTACCATATATCGCATTATTTATATATGATAATGATATTTTTTCATTTCTGATGGTTGCATACTAAACTTCAGGCAATGACAAAAAAGGAGCTAAAAATGAACTTAATCTTGAAAACTAAGCGTGCTGTGATTTTTTGAAAAAATTCTTTTTTCCGCTTCCGCGCTCACTCCAAACCCGCCTCAGCATACGGGAGACGTTTTGCTTTTTAGGGCTTAGGCGTAAGAGGGTTAATATCTAATTCACTATACGTACCTCAGGAATAACGTATACTCAAGGGGAATTATCATTGATAAGTGCTTGGTCACCAGTGGAATTCAAACAGCTGCGTTGTTTAGAAACAGTTTACAGTGACTTTTGACCAGTGACTCTTGATGGCTCAGTGGTCAAAAGGCGCTTTACAGCATTGTTTCTAAATTAGACAGAGGAAATCCCAGTGGTGACCAGGTACTTATCAGTTATAATTCCTCTTAGATGTTTCAAGTTATTCTGAAGATATAGCGAACTGGATAATATTTGTTAATATAAAAAATGCCATGGTGTACTTTACAAATAAATATATATACACATACACATAAGGGAAAGGAATAATTGTTAAACTTTTGAGAATAGAATTTTGCTGTTGCTTAATTAGTGTGCATTTTCTGCTTGCATTAGATGCAATGTTATTAGGTTGGTTTAACTACTGAAGTCATCTTTTTATGCCTTGACTTTGTGTGATTCCTTATCTTAAAAAAGAAGGAACTTGGTAAAATGCCTGTTAATCTTCACTGCTGATGGAAGTTATTGGAAATTTGACATTAATCTTGACTGACTTCATTAACTCAGTAAGTTAATCCAAATTCTCACACTGCTTTGGAAAATATCTTTCTTCCATGTTAACTTTTATTTGGATACGTTTAGTTGATGATCTTTAGATATTGGCTTGATAGATGTTTGTGTAGCAACCAATGCTGTTATTACAGCCTTGAGGACAAAGCTCATGTTCGCACCAAATCCACCCCACTGGGGGGCACTGTCTCCAGTGGCAGTAACGGGGGAGGACGAGAGGCTGTGCTTTCACCCCTAAAGGCCGCCAAAGTCTCGGCACTTACTGCCGCTCACCGAGACACTGCACGTAGACCTATTCGCACCACCACCACAGCCACAACTAAGAGGTGAGTTACCGCACCATCTTTGTGTGTGTGTCTGTGTAATGATCCTCAGAGCTGTTATACAGTGGTGATGAGGGTATTTTGGCTTTGCAGTTATATCTGGTTTTAATGTGCAAAAGGATAAAATGCTATTTTTTATCCCAAGGTAGCAGATTTTGTTAATGTGGACATCAGGTCATCTTTCCCTCAGTGCTTTCTAGAAAGTACTACTTTACTTTTTTTTTTTTTTCATGTGTATACTTATTCTTGTGTTGTGAGAATGTTAAGGTAGCCGTGGATTTTTTTTTTCTTTTTTTTTGTCAGTATGTCTGATTAACTTTTTAAAAATTATTTCTTTGTTATTTGGTTTCTTATTCCTGCCATGAACTTTTTCTAGTTTAAAGCTATTCATTTCAATTTTATTATTTTTTTCTCACATTGGTAGTAGCCATGAAAATGCATCGTTCCTAATGAAGCTGCCTTTTTTTCCATGTGAATAGAAATTTCTTCAAACTGTAGATCCTGATATGTAGACAGTAAATATTTTGTGATTTAAAAGTTCTTTTGGATTTATATGGTTAAATTAACTTTAAAAGAATTCAACACAATGTGAAGATTTACCAATTATTGTAGAACTGTTTACATTTTTATATTCCTTTCTTTTTACTATTAAAATTACGAATTTCCCTTCTTGGAAACATTTTCTGTTGCTTGTAGACTCATTTTACTCTTCCTCTGACTTTCTCCACTTATAACAGTATGAAGATGATAATCAGCAAAAATGTTTAGTGGAGAAAGTGAGCTCAGCAAATGCCTTAAGCCACTGTCAAGTCCTAAATCCCAGTCCTCATGTTCATAGTATTTTGTCTACTCTGCCCTTGCTTTGTGTATCCGTAAAGTTGATGTTTATTAAATATGTTTAAATTTTATGTTTCTCTGTTCTACTTTGCTTTCCCATACCTTATTTCATACTTCATATATACCTACTAATTTTATTTCTCATTTCACTTTGCCATAATCTGCTAATCTTTTATTTGTTTTATACCATTCAGACACATTACTATCCTTATTTATTTTTCTTGAAAAGCAGTTTTTTCCTCAAAGTTGGCTGAATCCAACAGGCCTTTGTTTTTGTTGATGGCTAAGTTCTTCTATTTCCACCATTCTTGATAGGAGTCTGATTCAAATGTCCAAAGGTTATTGTCTTTAATCATTTGGTTTTAGCTTGATAAACTACAATAAAGGGTGAGGCTTTTAGTTTTACTTGATTATTTAGGTAAATGTCTTTATTCAGATTAGAAATATACACCATTTACGATCTTAGGTGCAAAAGAAAATGACCTAAGCTTGTAAACTACTGGTATTTTAAACATTACTGTTATTACAATGGCATTGCTTGTAGTTTCATGAACATTTTAAATAGTTGTACTGTACTATTTTGGTTTTTGCATGCGTATAATTCTAACAGTTTATCAAGTACTGTATACTAACAAAAATGCATTCCAGGCTCAAGAAACTTTGGAATTTAGAGTGGTTTGGCTTATAACATTTTTCATAGAATGTGAAGTGTATTTTTTCATGTAGAAATGTTTTCAAGTATTGTACATTTATTTTGAAGGATTTCCTGAAGTAATGAAATGCAGTGCAGGTATTGTTGGTATAATAGGATGCCTTCTTCCATGAAAGATGTTTGGAATGTTTCATAAATACAAGTTAGATATTAGAGATCATGTTGGGAATCTATAGCTTTCAGTTTCAGAAGATTTTTCCAGGGACAGTAGTAAATCATTTACCTATTAACTTTTTCACCCTTTCACGCAAGACATGCATGGCTATTGGGATCTGTGTATCGAGGCTCTGCTCACCGAGGAAACAAAGCAAGGGGAGTTTCTCATGCCCCTGGACCTCCCTCGGCATCACAACCCCTTACGAGGGCCCTCCTCCAATCTTCCTCTGCTCTTTCCTCCTCAGAACCAACACAGACCTCTGGTGGATTGTCATCTCATATTTGTGGGAGGAAGGCCTCTGTAACCTGTAGCTCTTCCTCTTGCTCATCTTTAGCTAAAGCAAATTACAATATAAATCTCTCTACTTCCTCTTCCTCTGCATCTACCTCTGTTGCAAAGATTTCCTCAGTTTCCCCGTCTCTTTCTTCGTCATTTTCTTCTTCCAATGAAAATCATGCTCGTAAAAATGGGGATGTTGTCAGTGCATCCCCAGAAAATCTAGATAATGGTAATGTGGGAGATCACGTCCACTATGACAATAACAACCTTGAGCAGGAAGAGGAGGAGGGTAGTGGTGGCAGCTGTTTAGCACTGGAGGGCCACCATAGTCGAAATGGATCTCAGGGGTCCCCAGCTATTGTGAACAGCAAACTGCCAGTCTATCGCGTTGTAAAGGGAATAAAAAATAGTAATCAACTTTTTAACTACCGTTTCTCTCCTGTGTAAGTTAGATGTTTAGTGATTAGTGATTTTTTTATTGCATGAATTTTACACTCCATTTTCCTTTAATCCCTGATTTTTCCTGCCTGCATTCAAAATTTTGTGTAGTTTATCAGTCTTTTTTCTTCAGTTTGCATGGTTAAGGTATCTGATGCAAGTCCTTAGGTGTAATGAATGATGAAATGCGTGTGCTAAAGCTTTTGGTATCGCGTGTATCGCTTATGCTAGCTTGTTTGAGAAGTTAGAAAATAGTCTTGCAAGTGGTCAGCAAATTAGCTCTCAGTACAAAACAATAAATTTGTCTGTGTCAGATTAAGGTTTAACTTTTAAAAGGAATGTAAGCATGCACATTTAATGCTTTAAAACATAACCAGTACAAGACATCAGACAGTTCTTGATGTGATAGAAATTGAGTGAAGAAGCATTTTAATATTTTGGATATACGTACAAGTTTTTGCTCCCTCAAGTGTAACTTATGCCTTTTGATAACCTCAGTAAGAAATCACAATTACCTTGGTCCTCAAGATTTGCTTGATGCTGTCTACTGATATCTCTCCTCTCCTTATTGACGTGAAAAGTATGTACTATATATGTAATATTTTGATATCAAGCTGGTATCTAGTTGGGTGTTTCAGGCACTAACTTTAAAATTTGGATCAAATGCAATCCTCTGTTGCAATTAGTATTGTGTGTTATCATTTCAAGTTGCAACAGATTTGTACAACCAATTTACATGTACATATAGGATATTACTAGTTCCACAGCTTAATTTAAATTATATTTAAAGTTTTCATATTGTAAAATTTGATAAAAACAAGTGAATTGAAGTACTACAGTACTTTATCTCTTCTATTATTTGATTATACATTCTGTGAAAAATCAATTCCTCATGTCTTCCATTTAAATTTCCTCTTAGTCCAGAATTGTATATCATGTTTCTACTTTCTCCAGTTATTGAATCTTTTCACATATAATTACATATGTGCTTGAGAAGCAACTAATTCTTTTGATTTTGATTTTGAGACCATTAATAGAGTGATTTCTATAATAGAAGCTTAAACAGCAGGGTTTACCACTGGAACCTTGAAGGTACAGAGTTCCTTTTGGTCTGTAGAAAGGTAATACTATTGAAAATTAGTCTCAGAATCTCACTTTTCTACATAATAAACAAACCCTGACGAGTTACATATGCTTAATGTGACACTAGTGGAGCATATCTACCATCATGGTGCTGGTGTTCATTACTAAGCCTCATCCTACTCTGTTGGTTGTCCTGTTAAACAGATATGCCCATCCCAATTGTGCGTGCCTATTATATGAATAATTGATTTATTAGGTTATCATTCTCTATAATCCTCAAGTCATTTTTAGTGTAACTGAATCTGATGCATGATGATAGTGACATAATGCATTGCTGTACTGTAATTTATTTTTAATTTGTATCCCCCATAGACTATGTTCTACTGATCATTTCCATTTTATGTTTTGTCACCAACATTTTTTTTCTAATGAATGTACAGTACTGTATTATTAGTAGCAAATTATTGCTAATATCAATCTTATTGCACCAGCACTTTTGAACTAACATTTTATAGGCATTTTTGCCCATGCCCCATTTTATTATCCCTCTACTTCATTATGGTATTTGTGTGATAATGAATCCTTACTTCTGTTCATATGGAACTGAATACCATTTTGGTATGCAATAATTATACTAATTTTCTCATTTTATGATGAACTTCTTGCCTTTGTATTGAATGGTTAGCTTTCATGAGACTCATATCTTCCCATTACCGAGTTGCAAGCTCAGTAAAATCCTATTTTCAGACTGCAATTTCCTCAAGTATATTTTTCTCTTATGGATGTATTTGCCCACAATTTTTGGTGGACATACTGTAGATGGTTTAGAGGGCATAATATGGCTTCATCGTGGTTAATGCTTTTTTAATCAAACTGTCCTTGGTTTTGGATACTTTGCTAGTTCAACTGCCCGGCTTCCACATTTAATGGATTTCATGCTGATTGTCTATTTGATCATCATTCATAATCATGGATGATTTCTTGGTTGTTCCTCCACAGGATCTACAGAAGTCTTGGTTTTATGTGAATTCCAGATTAATTTTGAAAAATAGGGGTGCTCTCTCATCCAGCTGTGACCATGTTACCACACCCAGAGAGAGTTGCTATGCATTCACCTTCGCTTTCCTAATTCCAGTTTGACTCAAAGTGATCAACAGTCAAGATTTTTTGGCACATCTGCTTTATTTTCTGTACACAAAGATGACCTGAGGGTTTATGAAAACATGATACTTGATTTTGGTCAGTAAGGTATATATCCTAGCTTTCTGGGGTCTCTACCTTCTGAACCTATTTAACAATATTGATATTTCATAACTAACCCTCGAGATTGAATTCAGATGATGGTAAAGTATGAGAAATAGAATGGAGTGAGATAATTTCCTTACCCTTAGGGAAGCTTACTAAATAACAACTGATGGTAACTCGGATAATTTTCAGAAATATTGACTGGTTTCCTGCTTAATCAGGGTTTTTTTTCATATAGAGTAAATATAAAATTTTTTAATGTATATTTAGGTAACATCAGGACAAAAAATACTATATTAGATACTGAACAGTCAACTTGAAACCACATGTAAATGTAAAATATTACAAAACAGATAAAATAAGAAATGCAGTATTGCCAAGAACAAAAATTAATGTTTATTGCATGTTAAAATGAAATATTGAAGGGAATGCTGAAACTGGTAGAAGTTTATATGTTCAGTGAATAAAATCTTTTATTCAGTTGAAAATTTTTAATTATAGATTTCTATTTAGTCAGGGTTAGGTCTTTTGAGATTTTTTCTACCTCATTATCTTAAATTAGCAAGCAAAAATGGTGGCTTTATATATATATATAAAGGGTCCGAATAGGACCGAAAGTACTCGGCTAACTCGCTTTTTCATTTTTTTCCTTCGTGGCAAAAAAAACCTTTATTTATATATATATATTATATTATAAAATTCAGGAAGGAAAGAGAATGGATGGAGTTCTCCAAGGCCTTTCGACAAAGAAAGCTCGTATAAATGACATGGGGATTACAAAGAAAAAAAAAATATATACCTGAAATCCAACACAATTGAAGAATTAGAAGACCCACCAAAACAGGGTTTAAGAGGTTTTACAAAAGATTAGGCCTATCAGCTGAGAAGCAGGGACAAGACAATTTAAAGATTATACAAAGAAGGTGATTGAGCACCAAAAATTTTATAAAAGTACAACTCGATAACTCTCCCACAAAAGCTAATAGTTGAATAGTATACTGTAATTTTAGATAAAGCTGACTACATATCACTTTTGCAAGCCCTACTGGATGATGATACGACTTACAAAAACAAAAAAGCCCCTTGATTAAGTCATAAAAATTTCAATAGCACAGTGAAAAAAATTCCTTAAAAGATAAAAAACAACTAATAGGTCAGTTGTCAGTCAAATTTCCCACTTTTTTCCCTTACTTTTACGGATTAGTAAAAATGCACATAGAAAACAAACTTATGTGGCCTATTTATTTATCAGTACTGTTGGCTCAGTATCATATATAAACTTTAGAAATGTATTACCAAGCTCTTGTACCCGTTACTTGGAACTATCTCAGATTCTCACATATAATTCTCTAGATTTAGTTGATAAATTAAACAAAATAACTTTTTGCCCCACTGATAGATTCATGAGTTTTGATGTTTGTTCTCTTTTTAGTTAAAAGTCCCAATAGATTCTATTTTAGGGTATCTTAGTAATGAACTAATCCATCATAAATTACCTCCACCTGTAAGTCATATTTCACTCAGTGGGAAACCCTTTATCCCCACTCCTCTCAAACTTGTACATGGAATTCTTTGAAAAATGATATCCATGAGGTCTACTGCATTATTAGAAAAAAAACACAATTTTTCCCTCTCTTAGATGTTTTAATACATAGAAAACCATTTCAATGCAAGTTCAGTATTTATAGGGAACCAACCAATAACTTTTGTCCATTTCTATTCAGCCGTCAATTTAATATCAAAAGATCCCATTTCTATTCAGCCATTACCTTAGTATCAAAAGATCTCAAGTCTATTCAGCCATCACCCTAATATCAAAAGATCCATTTTTTCACCTATGTTTTTACAAGTATTGTGCATTGTCAGTCCCTAGTATTTGGATCAAGAAATCGTGTACATAAGAAAAATAGGGACAGATTTATGTTATCCTTGACATGTACTATATATTTGTCATAATAAAGCCACAAAAAGTTTTATAGTGAAAATAACATGAAGAAAGAAACCCCTAAGAACATTCTTAGCTTGCCTTATTTTAATTGTTTTTGAACATAAAATCATTATTAAAATATTTTTAAGTCAACCTTGTTTTTTCCTATAACAACACACTAAAAGGAATGTTAATAAAAAATAGCCCCAAGGAAAACAACATGTCTGGACTGCCCCTTTTTATATCGGCCAGTCTAGCAAGGATTTAGAGGTACAGTAGTACAAGTTAAACAGCATAAGTATTCTGTCCAAACTGGGAAAACTTCCAGTGCTATATTCATTCTAGTGAAAACTCTCACAGGATAAATTGGATCGAAAGATTTCTCTTCAAGAGATCTTATAGAATCTGCTATTATACAGCTTGCTTCCAGTTTTAATGTATCCTTAGTCCTGGGAGGTATTATTTGGACCCCCCGTATTAGTCAAATGTTCAAGAATGACCTAAAATGCTAAAATCACTGAGTTAATTACAAATTAGTTACCGTACACAGGCAGTCCCTGGTTATTGGCAGGGGTTCCATTCTGACGACTTGATAAGCAAAAATCACCGATAACCGATTAATGGCATCTCTTTTAGGTATGTGTCAGTGCCAATGACCAAAAACTGTATTTCAGTACTGAAAATCACTGATCTGGCGAATTTTTGCACTAGACAAGCCTCATAATACCGGATCGCCGATAACCAGGACTGCCTGTATATCTAGTTAAGCTTTTATAATATGTTTTGGTGGTCAGTCACCTTCTTTTTGTAAAACCTCTTAACCCTACTTTGGTAGGCCTACTATTTCTTCAATTGTGTTGGATTCCAGGTGGAGGGAGTCCCCAGTTATCGGCAATCCGGTTTTATGGGGGTTGTCTAGCACTGAAAATTGGCGATTTTAGCACCGAAAATTGGCGATTTTTAGCACCATAATGTGCCAATTTCCAGTTATCAGCTTCAAAATTTGGTTATCTGTGCTTTTCGCTTACCATCAAGCTGTCGGAATGGAACCCCTGCCGATAACTGAATCACAAAAATGTGGAACAGATGAATATGAAGAAAGGGAAATTCCATGAAAAAAAGAGAAATGATGGAGTTCTAGAAGGCCTTTTGACTTCTTGTCCTTTATAAAGCAGCCTGAAAAAATATTAATGCAAGTTTACAAAGAAAGCTCGTTTAAGTGACAGATGGGGATTACAAAAGAAGAAATAAGTACAGTTATTTTTTCTTTTGTAATCCCCATCTGTCACTTATACGAGCTTTCTTTGTAAACTTGTATTTATATTTTTTCAGTCTGCTATGTAAAGAACTAGAAGTCGAAAGGCCTGGTAGAACTCCATTGTTTATCTTTCCTTCATGGAATTTCTCTTTATTTATATTCATCATGTTCCATATTTTGTAATTCAGTTATATATATATATATATATATAGATAGATAGATAGATAGATATGTGTATATGAAAATGGGATTTTATAAAGGCAGGAATCTCTGCCTAAGAACAAATTAAAATGGTATTTCTTTTCACATTCTGTTGCTTATAAAAAAGTATTATACACAGTAACAAGCTGCCTTTATTGATTAGAAAGGCGTATTGTACCTTTCTTAAGGAAATACTCAACTTATTTTAAAAATACACGGATATTGTGTTGTGTACAGTTTCATAATGGCTTCTTTTTGCAGAAAAAATAACTGAGAGTTGTAATGAAGAAATTAAAATTTGGCATGCTTTGTTAATATAAAACTTAAAATTAAGATATTTTTGTAAGCTTTCCATTTGAAGAGTGTCATCATTCCCTTTCTGAAGACAGTGTATAAGTCTTATTGGGTTATGGCTATTGTATTCTTTCATAACTTATATCCATTCTTTCTTCCTTACTTTAGGCTTGGGCTCAGTGCGATCATTGTTGCCCAATGCCATTGACTACATTTTAAAAAGTTGCCTTAAGGAAAAGAAGTAAGTCTTGATGAATTTTTTAATTTGGTTGTGTTACTAAGGAAAATTACGACCTTAATGGTACAGATTATTAACTGTACAAAGAAAAAGCTAGTGTTCATACAAATTATATATGCTTATTACTTACAATATACATTTAGTCATTTGGTAAGAACTTCAGTTTTGAAACACTTTAAAACAGTGGAAGTTGCAGTGATAAAAGATGCTACAGTAATTGATTACTGTTTTCCCTCTCATGCTCTGTTATCAACATGCAATTGCATTTTATGTGTTGGTAGTAATTTGGCTTGAACATTTTTTATATGTTAGTGTCAATGTTTACTCAACTCACAAATAACAGTACAGCACTTAAAATTTCCTTGTTAATTACAGTTCAGCTATTTTATTTGTATTGTTCTTGTGAACTTTTCTGTATTTGACATTCTTTTGTGCTTTTGTCTCTAAGCTATCAGTACTGTTAGTGTTTTTTTATACGTATTATTTTTGGTTAATATGTCACTTGCCTAGAGGCAGGGAAGTTTTGATCTTACTGCTACTGTGCTCAGTCATTACCTCCATGGAGGTTATATATTTGTTTTGATTTGTTTATTTTTTTAACAAGATTTTTTTTTTCAAACATTTTACCAAAAGGGTAGGCTTCATGATTAACAACAAGATTTTGTGATATATAGGAATGTAATTTTTTCAGAATGGATCACTACCTTGAGCAGATGAGATAATGCTTGTGGCGCAGAGTGGCCTGAGACATTGGAAATGTTCCAGGCCTCTCAAGTGTGAGAAAATGCCTTGATGGAGGCTTATGGTCTCCAAATGCATTCTTTTTCTTTAATGTGTGTATTTCCCAACAGAAGAAAGGATACTAGGTTTCACCATAGTTCAGCTTGCCTGACTGGGCACTGGATGTGGGAATTTATATTGATAAAGGAGGTTTTCCCAGAGAATATATGTTGGGCATAATTGTGGCTCGGCCTCAATCTCTGACCAATGAAATCCTTTTTAATCCAACTTGTACTGTTTGAGATTTAGAGGCACCACTGTGTATGGCCAAACCTGCAACAATTTACTCCTGATTTTTTCTGAGCTCCAGAGAGCCCATTCAGATACTGGAGAAGGGGGAGGGTATGTATGATTAATAGGTTTATGCTGATTGGAAAACATGATTTGTGACATAAATCATTTGTTCCAAACAGCTGTTACTCTAAGGGTACGTGAATAGCAATTTATGAGGGAGGAGCCATTAAACAATCCAATTAAAGCATTAGAAAGGTCAGGATAAAGGATTAGATTATTACTATTAAAAAATAAATAAAAAAAACAGACATCGACCATCAGATCATGGAGGAAAGGTTATAGTTGAACTTGTTTCTCTGATATGTTATCTGTAAGAGTTTAGTTAAAAGGTAATAGCTTCTGCTTCATAAAGCATATCAAGGGAATGGAATTGGAAACTAACTGGCAAGGTACTCCAGGAACCCATCCTTCAAAGTATCAAATGATGAGAGTTATGATGGGGTAGACAAAACTTTAAGAAATGGGGTGATCCCTCTCCATCAGTAAATATATAACCTATTATAAGAGACTTAGCTCTAAATTATACTTAAGACCAAGGAAAATTAATGTTGAAGCCCTTCATGCAACCTAACCTTTAAGACAAGTCAATTTTTTCACATCTAAGAAAGTCCTTGTAATAACTTGGTGCAGCCAGAGGGAAACTATTATCAGACATCTCAGTCTTACAAGTGCTTGTGGGGGAAAAAAGTTTATAAGAACATTCTTTTGTGCTTTCCTCTATAAGCTATCAAGGTATAATTGGACTGCCTTGACAAGGCAAAGGAAATTGTCCTTGATGGAGGAATAGAGACAGAGCCTGAATAGCAAAAAGGAGCGTCTTTCAGGGCTTCGGTGCTAGACGTTTGAATGTTTAAAAAAAATATCTGGAGCAGAGGAAACTTGATAGATAACCAATAGTACTTGAAAACATAAATTCATGAATAAGGTATGGAGCTTATGGATTTGCCAGATGGGGACAAAACCCACAAAGAGCAGTCTTCAACATGAAATATAAGAATGATGACTCCATGTAAAGAAGACTGGCCAAGATATGTAAAACTAAGACTAAATACCACCTGGGAGGTTTTGCTGAAGACCTAAGAACAGATTTGCCAAAATTAAATAAATTATAATGCCATAAGCCCCTTCCACACGAGGGGCAAAGACACGTGGGTACTGATTTGCCCATAATTCTCTCACTTTTAAACAATGTTGCCAGATCAAACAATCCAAGGCAGTCTCCTAAGGAGAGGTCATTCAGGCTTGGTTTTAGGGCCTGGAGCAAAGGGGTTGATTGTGGCCAGTCCACCTTGAGGTCTTCCTCCAGCTTGACACTGGGTTTGGGTATCTCTCCCTTCCATGTTAGTGAATGTGGGAGGACCTCAGTCTGCTGGAGTCTTGTCATCTGAATTCAAGAGGTCATGTTTGAGTACTGTGACCTCAAGGAAGTTGTTCATAGAGTGGACCTTAGGATATGCTAAGAAGGTGACCCTGTTGTTCTAACTGCCCTGTTCTCCACTTGTACAGTTTCCTGGAAGACATTTAATTTTTTTATATCCAATTCAGAAAATTCTCAGGTCTTTAGCCATTCTTCCAAGCACGTTCCCCTACTAGCAGTGAGTTATCTCGAGTATTGTGTCCTAGAGGATGCTGAGACCTGCACCTTGTAGCTTGACTTGTCAGTCTGCAGACTAAGAAAGTGTCTCCCATTAGGGAGGTTTGAAGCTGAAGGTTATCTTATCATTCTGCTGAAGCCAATGCTATGTAGTTTCCTCCCAAGTGTCATTTGTTTGGTGTTTAGATCAACACAATGGCAGATTTTGCATTCTTTGTCTTCTGAAGAAGGAAGTTCAAAATTTTTCAGGGTATTTGATCTTCCTCTCACAACAATCTGTTCTCGAGGCAAGTTTCAACATTGCGGTTTCCCTTTGCATTATGGGTTTGTGCCAGGTCCCTCCTTTCTCTTTCTGAAGAGCATAGTTGAGGTGGCAGTTGGGAAAAGGTGTACGTATGAGACAAGATAAACACTGTGATCCACCATGTAATTTTTGCTAAAGCAGTACAGCATCTTTGTAGGCAATTGCAGCCAAACCTTCGGAAGCAGGTGTACCATCTCAATAAGGGTTGGGGGAAAAGCCTGACCCTTTCCCAATCACAAAATTGCCCTCAGCAGTCTTCCTTCAGAAAGGGCCAGAGACTTTGCCAGTTCTTTTGACCTACCTCCTTTGGTTCGGGCTGAAAGGCAGTTAAGTTGGAGAAGGGAGGCAAACATTTCCCTTCTGCTGCTGCCACACTCCTGAGTGACTGGTAGTCTTGGGTAATACATGTCCTTCAGAAGAGTTACAAATAACCCTTCAAGGACCAAAATGCCCCATCTCCATTTCTAGTCCTGTTCCCAGCCTATTTTCCCATTATTCTAAATCTCTCGCCTCATCTGCAGAGGTGAGGAAAATTTTAGAGAAGGATGCTCTTATTCATAGATGACCATTCCTCAGACTTTTATGGTTGACTTTTGCTAGTGGTGGTGAAGTAGTGGGAGAAGTTGAATGTTTGTCCTTCAGACAGTTCAGGATGAAAGCAGCATGGCTCATGTGAAAGGTGCACAAGTGGGTGGTTTACTATGCTACTAAACTGTAGGCAGGTACATTCTTTGCCATAAAAAAGTGTTGGCAGTTCAGCTCAGATGCCATGGCTAGGCCGCAGGGTGAGAGTGGTCATATCCCAATACTCTACTTTCTTGTTCTGTGCTCATCGGTTGCTCTGGATGATGCCTCTCAGCACCCATGGGACATACACATACTGTACGTATATGGCCCCCATTTATCCGGATTCAGCATGTGCTCAACAATGTTGATCACCTTTATACTAGTTTACCCTGAGCCTTATCGCCAAGGTGTTGAGAGCTACCCTCATGGCCCACTCTGTACAGGTACCCCACTCCACGCAGTTGTTTACATTTCACAGCTAGAGATGCGAGGTACCATTCGTAGGTCCACAGGAGATGTGTACCAGGGGATATAGCTCTTATTCTGCAGTCAGTGCTGTGAGAAGGTTATCTCTTGGCAGAGCTACTATTCCTACTAATCAGCAGATGGTGGACTTCCTTATCTGCTTCTGGCCTTTCCCAGATAGTCCTGCTGTGGATCATGGTCCTTGATTATATTCTTGAAGAGTTTTGAAGTGTTGCCCACTTTACAAACTTAAACCTGGGACAGGATTGTTACATTCAGAGTTTTTTCCCCTACCCTTAAAATCAGTGAAGAATAGGCAAGCTTCACAGCCTTGTACTTGGTTCAGCACATAAGTTTCTGAAGAGGAATTTGAGATATTCTCAATCCCTCTCTCTCTGGGGTTATTGTGCCTAACAGTTGAGGATTGAGACAAAATGGTATTGTGCCCATGAGTGTGTTGTGGTACTGTCTGCACAAGACTTGTCATTTTGGCCAGTGTTTTGGAGATTGTTTGTCAATGCCAGCAGGCATAAGAAAATGTCCAAGAACAATAGAACACCATTCTGGCTTTGAGATGTGATCAAACTGGCAGTATATGAGTCATCAGGTAAGGGAGATGACCCTTGGCCTCAGACAAAAGCCCACAGTCTCATTATCATTGCCTTGACCCTTATGTTCAAGCCAGACCAGGAATTTCAGCCACAAGTCCTTGGGCACCTTCCCATTAGGACCTGTTTGATGACTGCTCAGCTTGTGTAGTTGTCCAAGATCCTCTAACAGAAAAACATATCACTTTAGGTTTATGAGTAACTTAAGTTCAGATGACTGGAGAAAAGTCATCTTCCCCTCTCTTTCATCCAGCAACCCAAGGCTGTTTATATGCTGGTCTGGCCAGTTGCAGGTGACTTGCAAAGTAGCATCATTTTATCTTAGGCCATCTAATACAACTTTCACCCTGAAAAACAAAATTGAGGGAAAAGGGGGGAAGGTGGTAGTAGAAAATGATAATCTCCGTGTGATTTTGATAACAAGTTAAGTTCTTGAAAAGCAGAACTGGCACAGACACTCTACTGGAGATTTACAAGTTATACTCCTCCTCACCAGGGAACTGGTAATGTCAGTTGAGAGGAACATTATCAATTCTATTTTCTGTACATTCCTGAATGAGGCTGAGAGTTGTATTCTTATAGGAGCCAATCTCAATTTTTTTGTATATATAAATTTAGCTATTCCTAGATATATAGTACATACCTGAATTAATTTATAATCCTACCTTTGACCTTCCCTCCTTTACCCCTGTGGCCAGAGGAAAATAATTGAGTGAGTGAGTGATTCCCCTGTCCCCTCTCTCACTTACTGTTGTGTCACCAAGCTTCACCGGTCAAACTAGCTCCCCCTTAAGCTACATCCAAATAGACTTAGATTTGCATATCTAAGAAAATACAATAAAAAGTTATTTATCTTTCTTTAATGATAGCTTTATCTTTAAGAACAGTATGTAGCCACACAAAGCAGTAAAAGACTGCAAAGACATTATTGTATGGTTGCTTGAAAAACTGATGACTGCCAAGTAACTTATATGCTAC
Source organism: Macrobrachium nipponense (assembly GCF_015104395.2). Lineage (NCBI taxonomy): Eukaryota > Metazoa > Arthropoda > Malacostraca > Decapoda > Palaemonidae > Macrobrachium > Macrobrachium nipponense. The sequence goes on from NC_061101.1 coordinate 50,149,475, forward strand.
TGTACCTTTTTCTTTAATGGAAGAGCTATTAAAAATATTTTGGTATGGCCCTTCTATATATATATAAATACTTAATCATTCAATAATGCACATATACAAGACCAGGTAATAACTAAAGATGGTCAGTATTCTTATAGAATAGTATACAGATTATGAACAGTTTTGCTTAAATGTATACTATGTTGGATTTGCATAAATTTTGTTAATTTTACCGTATATCCTTGCATATCTTGTGACTTTTGAAGACCCAAGTTTGAATGAGAGCCTCAGGCCGTATAAAATTAGCATATGCAATATTCACATATTAGTATCGTATTATAAAATACGAACATAATGAATAAGCATCTTTTCCATGGATCTTTAAGAAAGTTATGCTTTTCTTCACACTATCCAATAATATTGTATGTACAGTACACATTCTCATATTACTGTTGTATTATAAAATACAAACTCGTTTAGGTTTTCGTGAACGTGGAGAACAGTACCATTTGGGAATTTTTATTAAGGCATCAGTTTCCATGTAAAGATAACCATGGGGGAAAGTTTCATCCCATCTGCCTACACGTTAAAACAACAGTAAAATGTGTTCTTTCATGCCCAGTAGTTTTGATAAAAAATTCTTTTCTCACCATTTTTATTTACAGTTGAGTTTGATGGCATATTGAAGTTTAGGAGTGTTTCTTCCATGATGCCGATGCATGATCATTTATAGTCATTAGCAGCCTGAACATTTTTTTTTTCTTTCTTTCTTTCTCAGCTTCAGCTACAACTTGCAGCTTAAATTTAGCAGTACTTACACCCAGTTAGGTTCCAGACCCCTCGCACAAAGGGAATTTTTGCATAAGTTTGGCCCGGTCTCTAAAAATGCTAATAAATGCATACTTCTAGAGTTTGAACACTAAATATGACCTGAATCATGCTTCCTAATTATTAAGCTAACTTCTAAATGAAATTAAAGTCACAGTGATTTCATTTAAATATTAGCACAATACATTATCCTTAAAAAAAGAAATAAATGGTTGATAAAAATACAGGAAAAAATATAGGAGTGTGTGAAGATTACGTACATATGGAGACAGAGAGAGAATTATGTAAAAATCATTGATGCTAATCAGCAACCCTCTCCCTCCTGTCACATTGCTGGACATTTTTGACAGCTCTGGACTTTGAGCTTCTGTTGGAGTTAAAAAGAAAGATGAGGGAAAGAATTCTTTATATGCATCATTTTGTCATTACAGTAACCATTATATTATTATTAGTATTTTAAAATATTAATAAACATATAATAGATGTACCATAAAAATTTGCTCATCTCAGTAAGAGAAGGAAAGAGAAGAGTTGGTCTTACTTAAAAGTGAAATGGAAAGGTTATTTCTTTAACATACAATCACATACAAATTTTGAATTAGTTATATTACTCTTTTTATTATTTGAAAATATTAATAAACATATTACATACTACATGTACCTTAAAAATTCTCTCATCTCAGTAACAGAGAGTGAACTTTTTTTTTATCATTTAATGTTATTCAGTTTTCACATAAAGCTTGAAAACTTATAAATTACATAAAAAAATTAAAACACTTTTGCAGGGTTTCTCCAGGATTTGAAAATTTTGCTTTTGCATTCATGTGTCTGAAATACTCGCTTATGATAATTACTTAGGTTCCAATAAAAAGTTTGTGCTATTGTGAATTTGCTTGACTTGAATTGTGTAAGATTGAGGTATTATTGTATATTTCCTTACTGATCTTTTCTCCATAGCAAATAAGGGTAAACAGTACTACATATAATGTAAAAAAAAATAAGTTCTGTTCTTCCTAATGTCATTTGTAACATAACTATGGTAATTATTTACTATCATACAATGGTTGAAATGCAAGCAAAACAGCTGTTATCCGATTTGGTTGTTCATAGCAAAACCACTGTTTTTCATTCGGTTGTTAATGAGAGTAGGCGTTTACACAACGAGTGCAATAAATACTTTTATCATTCTTTTACCTTTTTAACTTATTTAACTAGAAGATGGGATAAAGAAATGGAGGAAAATAGGTTAGTCTATTGTAATTTAGTCTCTCAAAAAAGGACCTCGCATGGTAAATGAGATACATGATAAAAAATTTTTATGGGTGAAAATTTGGGGGTCGAACCATACAAGAGTAATATAACTAATTCAAAATTTGTATGTGATTGTATGTTAAAGAAATAACCTTTCCATTTCACTTTTAAGTAAGACCAACTCTTCTCTTTCCTTCTCTTACTGAGATGAGCGAATTTTTATGGTACATCTACTATATGTTTATTAATATTTTAAAATACTAATAATAATATAAAGGTTACTGTAATGACAAAATGATGCATATAAAGAATTCTTTCCCTCATCTTTCTTTTTAACTCCAACAGAAGCTCAAAGTCCAGAGCTGTCAAAAATGTCCAGCAATGTGACAGGAGGGAGAGGGAGGGTTGCTGATTAGCATCAATGATTTTTACATAATTCTCTCTCTGTCTCCAAGAAATCTTGAATTGGTTATATAAAAAGGGCTTTTATTTTTCAATGCAGTAGTAATAAAGGTGATGCAAATTTGTTTCAGAAGTACACAGTAACTTTCAGCTATATTTTTACCATACAGAATTGAACTCATTTTTTTTTTTTTTTTTTTGCAGTTATTCTCCACACTAATTAGTTTTAGTGCCTACATTTTATAGATTAGTAATTGTAGACTTATTTTACTGAATTAATTGTATAAAATTAACAGTGCCCAACTTTAGAGTGGTATTGCACTTCCCTGTAAGACATCAAAACTTGGACAATTGTTTCTAAATAATAGTTACCTTTCAGAGTCCTTTAGTATTAAGTACATTACTGTATAATATTGTCTTTGTAAGAAGTCTTTTTAGCTTTGTATTTAAAAAGAATAATTTATTTGCATTGCCTGTTGCATTTAACTAGATCACAGCAAGTATTTTGCAGTTCTGGGTTTTATATTTTTCAAACTCAAACACATTTATGAAACTGTATGTTGTATTTGCAGCCGAGGGACCTCAAGCACACTCTCCGGCCGTTCCACGAAAGCTGCCCTTGTCAGATGACTACCAACACTGCCCACCAAAAACAAGACCGTTAAAAGCACCGAAGTTTCGCCACCTTCATCATCACCAACATCATCCAACACAGATGCAACAAGTGACACTCCTACCAGCAAGAATTCTCTCAAGAAATCGCGAAGCTCTTCCATCAGCAAGCTTAGCACCGCCAAGAACTCCTCCACCAACTCCAACTCATCCAGCCAGTCGCAAATTACCGCCTCCCATGCCAATCATGATAAAGAGTCGGATTCCCTACTCAGCTCCAGCAACAAAGAGGATCAAGTCTTGTCCGGCTCTTCCTCTGCCGAGGGAAAAAATTCATCCTCGGAATGCAGGAACACTACCAAGGCTCCCAAAGGTTCTTCCAAGTCTTGGTCATTTGAAGTTGTGTCGGAAAGTAAGTCTAGAGGGGAGGGTAAAATGTCAAGATCTGCTCCCCCAGAGTTGAGGAAAACCACCTCTACTGAAAGCAAAGTCAGCAAGAGTGCCAGTGTAACTAGCTCAAGGCGGTCTAGTCGTGGCACAAGTCGAGGCGACCATGTTGGCAAAAAAATTGGTGGGCTTAAGAAAAGATCACATAGTCCTTCTAACAGAGAGCCTGGAAGAAGTTTAAAGACACGTAAGTCAAGAAGTAGAGTTACTAGTCCAGAACCCATCCTGAGCGATACTTCAGAGAGGAGCAAAACTGAAAGAAACAAGGATACAAGTCATAGTAAGAAAAAGGCCTCACAGAAACAAATTACAGAGTATTATACAATAAAAAAGGAAAAAAGCGTGTACAAAGTGATCCGAACCCTTCCTGATGATCCACCTTGTGATCGTAACTCACACTCACGAAGTGGATGGGAGGAAGAAAGTAAACGAATGACTGGTGTAGGTGCTGTGACCACTCGCCGATCTCGTCATATTCCTGATGAATAAAGCCAGTCTGTTTATTGTAAATGTGGAATGTTGACTAATTTTATAATATACAGTAACTGTACAAATTATTTTACATAGAAGTGATTTGTTAAGCAGGGTTTCTATATTGTGTCAGAAATTATGGTTTTGTGGAATGGAATGCTTTTTATAGAAATTGTGGTCAAATTTAGTTTTTATTTTATGTATTGTACTTACAGTAACTAGTAGATATAAGAGGCTAACTTGTGTGCCTGATTTATAATAGATAAAAGTGTTGTGCCATTTTCTTATTGGTGTACAAATTACTTATAGGTTAAAAACAATAGAGATGAACGGTTTTAAATGTCATCCATCATGAGAACTTTTTTATTTTCTCAAGTTTCCTTGTAATTGATATCATTACACTTTATTTCCCAATGTTTGTAAAATTGGAAACTTCCCGGTGAGATGGGAATTGTTTAAAATGAACGTAAGGGATTATGTTTATTGCTGTTGGCTGTAGGTGATGCACACTAAATAGACCCCCCTCTATATAGTTTTATGCTAAAATTTTAATTGGCTTTGCTTACAAGAGATTATTCTTTGGTTATTTTGCTTGACTGCAATATGGTTTTGCAGCATTGTCTCTGCAAGTAAAGCAGCAGTGTCATGAATTTTTTCCTATAAGATTTTCTTACTGGATTTTACCTTCATTTGAATCCACTTTTACATAATTTGATTTTATTGAATTTAATCTTAAGTAAAAAAAAAAAAAGCACTATTATACGGATGGAAATTTACTTCTGTTTAGTATTTTTCAAAAATCCATTTAATCAAGGAGTTAGGATCAGGTATGTTTTTTCAAAAGGTGCTGAAATTTTAGAAAACATTTCTTAAATATTTTATATAGTTATAATTTAGTATTCCATGAAATTGCAGAAGCATCATGGAAAAGTTAAGCTTAATTCTCTGTTGGGGAATAGAAACAATTTCATTAAAAATAAAATATTGTCAACAATTACCATGGTTTTGAATTTTATAGGGAAATTTAACTTCTTGGGTGAACATTGTTTTTTGGGATTTCAGGCAAAATTTCAGTTTTCCAACATAATCCCAGAAAGTAACTTAATAATTGGTAACTCAATTTCTTTTCAGGCAAACCTGGTTACCATCATTAACTGAAAAATTGTATAGTGATGATGCATAACTCATGAAGAGACTTATCTTGCAATTATTTTCTATTTTTTGCACTGTTAAAATCTAAAATGTACATTTTCAAAAGGTAAATCATCAGTGGATGGACACAACATAAGGAACTTCATTAAAACATAATAATTAATGAAAAGGTAGTGTAAATTGGGGTTCTGCAGACTGATAGAACTCTGATCCCTGCTGGTGATGCATATATGGATATATCTATAGTAAATATACGTGTATACATTATATATTTTTCTTAGAGTAGCGATGTAGTAAATTATAGATTATGAACCATCCAATATTTTTCTCATAAAAGAAAAATAAAAAAAAAATTGCGCTGATGTTACCCGAATACACACCATTTTATATAAAAAAAAAGTAGATTTACAGTGCTCTAGAACTGTATGACTATTCACAAGGTTTGTGTAAATATTATCATTGATTATCATAGTGGCTGCTGGGCTACAAATGACTGTCAGCATGTGAAGCTGAAATGCACAATTCAGAGTAAATCAATTTTAATATAACAAAACTGCTCACAATATGGCCTTAAAAATTTTGATTTAGTTAAGTATTAGATAATAAAAACACACAAAGTTGCTATATCTTGGTCAGTTTCAACATTAGCATTTATATCATGAGTATGAAAGATTCTAGGAAGAAATCTTATACACTAATTCTCAAGTTTAGTCAATTTTAATTTTCACATTCCTCAAGCTATTGCAAATGGTATGGTAATTTAGAACACTGTAAACCTATGTCTAAATTTGTCGTTTATACATGCCTATCCTTTACTGCAATGTTTAAGACTGATGAAAATCATACAAAAATTTTCAGTCAAGATTTAATTCATGTAAATATTACACAGTGTATTGTATTTGGCAATATGTAAAGTGAATATTGAAGAACATGATTTTTTTAATTACGTATACTTGAAATCTCTAAGCTCAGCAATACAGTTTCACAATATATTTGTATGATTAGGTACAAGAGAAATGGCAGTTGCTTTAATTAAAGGGGTTACTGGTATACAGATTTACTAGAGAAGGTAGTAAATAAAATTTTTAATAATCCAAAACAATACTTAAGGGCCTTTGTAAACATCATGTTGGTAGCCTGAATATTAAATGATTTTTGCATCTGTACATGCTGCTTTGAGAATGAAAAGCAATAATTAAAACTACTTAAACTGTAAATGATCTTACCAGAATGAACAAATGATACTTGGGGACGAAATGTTCAGGTACAGTACTGGAATAACTTACTATAAGTGTAAAGTCTTTGAAAGCACAGAAATTCAAATCAGGTTGAGGATAGTTTTGAATTTTTTTTCCAATTTCTTATATTCTATACTTGCTTTGGATCTAAGAAAATGGGCAGCCTGATATGACCCATTTGAGAATGTTACAGAACTTCAGGCTGGAAATTACACATTACCATCACAATACTCTCCAGCTATTCATTCCAGGTTGAACTTTGGTACTGATATATAAAATGTGGCACAAATTACTTTTTTACAATTACAAATACTTCCATATATTTTACACTTGAAATTTTTATTGGATAAACAACTGTTATGATTCATAGAGAAAAACAAGGAAAGGTAGGTTTCTAAGTACTGGGCATCAGCAGCTTCTATTTTTATAGCTTTATTTCTTGTAAATAAGAAGGTTATAGTACATCAAATGTTATAACTGTGGCAACTTGGAAGACTGCTGGTGACATACATTTCCATACCTTTCATTGTCAAAATATTGTATACTTGCAATGTATGGGAACTAAACATGGTAAACTATTTGTTTTTAGGTAATTGGTTTATTTATTTCAGTTCTTGACTTAATGGAGGGTATTATTTTTTGGTAAGGTTTTTCTTTTGCTTTGGGAATAAAAAGCCTGGCTTATTCATTCTAGTGAAACTGATGTCATTTTTTTTTTTATTAACATTTGAGTAAACCAAATAGTTTTCCCACGTACGTAAAATGTGAAAGTGTTCTTAGAATAAAAGTGTCAAGACATTGGTATGGCTTCTAATAGAATGTAGTTTATGATTAATGTTAAATGATTTTTTATTTTCATTTTTTAATAACAATTTGCTTTTGGGAACTGAACTATTTTTCTAACCCTGTTTGTTATGCAATAGAAGTTTGTAGTGTCTTATTTGAGGAAAATATAGACTAAGAGGAGTATTTTGCATTTTCACTTTACCTTTGGCAATTACAATATGTATTATAGTTCCTGACAAATGTGAAGTTAACTAAAGCAAGTTTACTACCAACCTGTTACATATTCCTTTCCTAGATCAACTTGAATTGAGGCCCAATACTGTTTTCTGAAATTGATTTAAATATCACTAAACCTAATAAGTTTTGAACAGCCTTCTTATTTGTTGCCATGAATATCAATTCATCTCTTCTTCTAAACCTGAAAGTATAAAAAAAAATTAATTATACTAACTTTTGGTTAACAAAAAAATTAAAATACATAAATCTTTGGCAAATACAAAAAGCATGCCAACTAAAAAAAAATTTTTTAACAGTATATACTACTTTTGGTTAACAAAAAAATTAAATACATAATTTATGGCCATACAAAAGCATGCCAACTAATTTTTTAAACAGTATATGTACTACGTATTTTCATACAAACCCACCACTCATACAGACCACATTTGTGGTCTGAATGTTGCAGGCTCTACAATCTTTTGTCTAACTGACAACAATAGTAGTGATCACCCTGGGCATATGCAGCCTAAAACTACAGGGCCATAGCAACCCCCTATCAAAACGTATCTTGTTTTCAAACTCATCACATAATATGTATACTAGTCTGAATCACAGCTTAGTTAGGGAAGTGTGAGATGCTCAGTACTAGAGGAATGGCTGATTGTGACAAAGGATGCACCAAGAACCCCTTGGGAAAATTTGCAAACAAACTAAGGATTGAAGAAAAGAGTGACATATAAGTGAGGAAGAATCACTGGAAAATGTAAAATAAGACTACAGCTGTAGTGACCAGTCACACACAAGTTCCACTATTCTAAGATGCCATAAATGAACAGTAAGCATCAGGATGAATATAATGTAGAATCTGCTGTCTTGCTACTCTTACCAACTCTAATAAATTTGTCAAACCATCTACAGTATGTGTTACATTCATAAAAGCTAGCAAGGGTTGACTGGAACCTTCCAGAGCCTGGCTTTAAAATCATGTTATCAACATTATGGTCTTTAACTACTATGGATGTGGATAAAGTTCTGGAGAAAGTTCTATTGTTCATACGTGAACAAACCTTCGGTCTTAACAATAGGAGAATTTTCTAGCACCTAGCTGGATCTGGATAAAATAGAGATGAAAAGCAAGGAAACTTGTGAAATCTGGCAATGAGCATATATCGGGTGAAAAGTGGTCAAGGACCACACACCCACACTACAGCGTTCAGTCTTTTTGTTAAGCGCCTGGGTGAGAGTTGTAGTTGCCCTCTCTTGGCCTTTTACCCAGTTCATTGCTCATTTTCGCTTGTGATTCTGTGTGTGTGTGCTTGTATTATGGCTTCTTCTGCTCCTTCTTGGCCTCGCCAACGTGTGTACCTGGGTATTCAAGGTTTCCCGTGTTCTAGTTTCCTGGCTTCTTCAGCGACAGACCCCCAAACAACTTGCAGTAGGTGTTCTAACGTTTGTACCATAACGAATCCCTGCCCAGAATGTTGAGCGTGGCCTAGAGAGCAGTGGAAGTTATTTTTAATGAGAGAGTTTCTACCCTTCCTTTGTGGGAATGATTTTCATCTCCTCTTCCTGATGCTTCGTCTCCTGCCACAGGAGTGCAGTGCCTTTGTCTCCTTCCTTTTCTTCCATCGATTCGTCGTTAGAAGTATCGGGAGGCCCTCAGGCTGATTTATTGTGTAATGTCACCCCCTCTTCCTCGGGAGTTAGCCCTTAAACGCCGACTGGACGTATTGTATGTTGACTAAATTTGTCTGTCGGATGCCAAGTGGACGTACGGTACGTTGACTACAGAAAGTTTTTTTTAATATTCGCGGAAAAATAGTTATAGGCCTAGTTTGCGAAAGATTTTAAATCACGCGCCTTGAGGGATGCTGGGAGTTCACGGATCATGCTGTTGTTTTGTTTACAAGCATTACCCAGCCGCGCATGTGCGAATTTCTTTCTTCTTGCACTACAAAGCATCCGCGACGCATCATCGGAGAGCCATTTCCTGACGCATTTGTGTTTTGCAGAACTTTTGCGAGTGACTCTGCTGAAACCCTTACATTCTAGTAACATTCAATCATTTAACTTCATTTTGCAGCAAACGGGAAGTCTCTAGCACAATATTTCGTTTTATGGTGAATTTTTGAAAAAACTTTTTCCTTCCCTCCGTGTGCGGTAACTGCTGAAAATCTCAATTTCTTTAGTCACCTTGTCGTAATTTTCGCACTGTTTTCTATTAAGCCTTACATAGTGTTATACATAAAAATGTGCACAATTTCATGTAGAATACAAAAAATAACTCATGGTTGTACCTTTTATCAGTTTTGAAATATTTTCATATAAATCACAAGTGCCAAAATTTCAACTTGCGGTCAACTTTGACTCAACTGAAATGGTTGAAAACTGCAATTGTAAGCTAAAACACTTACGGTCTAGTAATATTCAATCAATTACCTTCATTTTGCAACAAACGGGAAGTCTCTAGCACATTACTTCGATTTATGGTGAATTTTAGAAAAAAACATTTTACGTCCGTGCGTTACGAATTCATGCATCATTTTGTGATAATATAAATTTTCATAATAAAATTTATTATTTGGATACTTACCTACTGTTACATTTAGCTATATCTCCCCGCCGATTAAGCCGCATCTCTTCTAATCAGAAGAACGTTAGCCCATAAATTAACACAGGTGAGCCAGATAAGAAAACATGTTGCCTCCTGACTGCAACAAACTGGCCAGAGAGGAAGCACTCACCAACCCCTCTCGGGACCTGTCAGAAGCTATCTTGGCAATGACCATAGACCAGAAGTCCAGCCAAGAAACCGTCTGCAACTTGGAGGCTGCCGTAGACTCCAACGCTGAGGCATCCTGTGGAGACAAGGACGGAGCCACCGACCTCACCTGCTCCAAAGTCAATCCTGGCTTCAGACGAATGATGTCCGGGTTAAGACAGCGCGACATAAAAAAAGCAGAGTTCGTAGCATAGTACTTCCTATGCCTCGTGAGAGGCGGGGGTAGCAGCTTAGCAGAGCCCCTAGAGCGAAGCGAACTGTCCCGAACTGAAACAAAGGTGTTAACCTTATGCAAGACTAACTGGAAGTGCCCCGACAAGGGAAGTTGAAATGACGACTTGGGATCCTGCGTAGCTCCCAGCAAGGCTTCCAAGTAGAAAGGAGTGAAAGATGACCGAGCCTGAGCCCTACTCTCCAAATTGTTGAATCCATGAATGAGATCGACAACTTCTGTATAGGAAGACAAAAACTCTTGCGTGTCTCGCTCCTGCTCTGGCAACGGAGAACGACGATGAGAAGGGTGTGCAGGCTTATCTGAAGTGCCTTCCTCGTGTAAATTAATGGAAGAACCAGTAGCCACACAGTCCGAAACACCAACTAACCTGTCTGGGCTGGATCCACGCACCAACTCTCGCAACGAACCAACCACAAACACTAGGGACATCACTACGCACTCTCCCAACAGATGACTCTCTAACAGGGCCACGAACAGGCACAGGCATGGCAGACATATGAACAAGTGTCGGTGAAGAATCCTGAACACTTGAGATAGAACGAGAATCCCTTGAAGTCGAACTCTTGGAAGTAGCAAGGAGAGGGGCAGGCAAACACTCCTGCTGCACCAACTCAGCGCTCACAACCTTCCACCTCTTGACAGGCGCCTTGAGATCCTTACGGCGACGAATAGGCCCTGGAGAAGGAGAAGTGGGAGCACCTGCAACATGTGCACGAACGAGGGAGGTTGCAACATGCTCGCTACTCAATGCAGAGGGCGAAGCAGCCACTGCAGATCGCACAGGAAGATACACTAACACTCTGAAACACCAACACTCTCAGGAACACGGGCGTGCTGCTCCTCACTTGCAGACGAAGAAAGGGCAAAGTCCTTAGCCTTCCAACGTTTGATGCGCCGACGCGGCGGAGATGGGGGAGAGGAAGGAAGACAATACTGGTTCCTTACACCATCTCTTTGCAGGAGGCGGGGGCGATGCAACACGTTTGCTTCCAGTCCTCCCAGCCGACATGGCAGCCAACTTATCTTCTAAAACAGAGCCCAATCTCTTAAGAACCGCCTGGCATAAAGCCTCAGACGGATCAGCAAGATTAGAGTCTGATGACATAGAAGGGAGATGCAGCGAACTGGATGGCAGAGATGATGTCATGGCAGTAAACGATGATGAAATAGACAAGCGAGGCAGCGTAGAGGAGACGACTGGGAGAGACATCATCGATGGAAGTGACGTCATAAGCTGCGATGACATCACGGCTTCCCCTTGATCCGAACAGGAAGCAGACGTCACTGGCGGAGGGATACAAAATGACTGACCCCGCGACATCACTAGTGGGGCTGACGCCACAGCTTCCCTCTTGACTTGAAGAAGCGGCAATCGTCACTGGCAAAGCAATACAAAATGGCTGACCTCAGCTACCCACGAAGACTAGGCCAGGAGGAGGGGAGGTCCTGGACAGCATGAGTAGAGGGGTAGCAAGGATGGTGGACCCCGTAGCCAAGTGTCCCCCAAAGCACCACCATTTTGGATGCCTCCGACTCTGAAATAAAAGACATTGATGAAAAAGCCTCCTCCCTCTCGGGAATCAAATTAACTCCCAAAGAAGAAGGGGCACCATTACATAAATCAGCCTGAGGGCCTCCCGATACTTCCAATGATGAATCGATGGAAGAAAAGGAAGGGGACAAAGGCACAACACTAGCATGGGGTGTGACAGCAGCAGGAGACGAAGCATTGGGAAGAGAAGAAGAAAAACCCTCCCATGAAGGAAGAGTAGAAACCCTACGATGCTCCCTCTTACTATAAAATAACTTCCACTGCTCTCTAGGCCATGCACGGCATTCCGTGCAGGGATTCGTTATTGTACAAACATTATACCGACATCTATTGCAAATGACGTGTGGGTCGGTTGCAGCTGAAGCCAAAAAACGAGAACACGAAAACCTGGGGTTCCGGGGCACACGCGTTGATGAGGCTGAGATGGAGCAGAAGAAGCCATAATAACAGCACACACACACATTAAAACACAAGCAAAACAGGCAATGAACCGGGTTAAGGCCAAGAGATGTCAACCACAACTCTCGTCCAGGCAGTCAAGACTGACGCGGTGGCGTGGGTGCGTGGTCCTTGACCACTCTTCACCCGATACAAAAACGCATTGCCAGATCTCACAAGATTCCTTGCTTTCATCTACAATTTAACCAGATCCAGCTAGGCGCTAGAAATTATCCTATTGTTAAAAACCTCAGGTTTGTTCGCGTATGAACAACCCAAGTTATGGAATTAAATGATGGAGACAATAACACTATTATGAAATATACAAAATGACCATCATGAAAATATTACAGTTAGTCAAAACATTTGAATGAATGTATTAGATGCTAAAAGCAGAATGAAAGTTATAACATATATGTGCTAGAAGTAAAGCCCAATAATAATTACAGTAAGTATTATCATAATATCCATTGGTTTTGGAATTCTCATTTAATTATCTGTCTCGGTACTCTATCAAAAAGGCTTTTCAAGATAAATACATAAATATTAAGTACAGTATACTATCATTACTTTTCAAGCAGATGAGCAATGAATAATATCTTGGTATGTCTTAACTGCTAAGCTCTATATACCTGGTCATGCTGGCAGAAGATATAAGCAATGGACTATCACTCTTATGAAGTATATCATCCAATTTACCCCGCTGGTAGGGGGTGAAATGAGAACAATACAAAGAGCTCATAATCCAGACTAGTTGAGATGAGAAGAGAACCATTCTATCCCACAGCTGTTAAAAGAGCTTTTCTGACTTGATCCTGTCACTACACCAATGACCGACCTGTTTCTTCACACTGGGGCTGTTGATGAAGATGTCATTGGCCTTTGCCCAGACAAAGATCTTACTGCAAGCCAACAAGGAGCCACAAATCTTGTACCTTGCTGGTTTTCTAAGGTAGCAGAGTTGTCCACAATTATTTCCCGACAGCGTTAGTAAATGACTGAAGAGCCAGGACCACTGCCTTAAGATCCTGGAAGAAGAAATGTTGCTTCCAGCCTGCCTCAAACAAAGTTCTTGTCACTCTAACTGGGAGTCAACCTGCTGTAAAGTAATGAAATTCCAAATGTTTGAGAAATATAGGGACGATCACCGAGCTAATCTTTGTCCCGTCATTTAAGAAGATCAGGGAGAACTACTGCTGAGAGAGTGACAGGCTTCTGTGAGAATCATAGCCACCTAGCACTACAAGAGACATAACTGTGAAGAACCACCCTGAGGCAGTTGAAAAAAACCAACTATCACCACAGCAACGCACTGACTCTGGATGGAGGGCTTGGCTACTGCTGGAGCTTCTTGGTTTCTGCAAACAGACTTGAGATGCAGCCTGCTGAAGAACAAACCAGTGCTGTCAAAATGGGATGTTCATCCCAGGATGTGTGGACTTTTTGGCACAATTTGCAAATGATACAATATTCCCAGTGTTTTATTGCCATTTTGGCTGGAATAAAAAAGTTTTCTGGATACCTCTATTTCCAATGTTTTGTTGCCAGTTTGACTAAAATATACCAATTTCCCAGGTACAGCCACAACCTATGCTAGACTCTGGTGGGCCTAGACTTCCACTGGTGCCACAGTCAGGTTGAAAACCATATACAGGCAGTCCCCAGTTATCAGCGGGTAGCTGATAACCGAAACCAACATTAACCGAAACTCAGTGATTTATGGTGATGCGTTTCAGTTAATGGCACTGATAACTGGTTAACGGCACCTCTGTTAGGTACGTTATGGCACTATAACTATTATCGGCACCATAACCGAAACTTGGCATGGTATGGCATCATAAATTGCTGATCTTATGGTGCTTGTCGAGCACCATAAAACCGGATTGCTATTAACCGCAGACTGCCTGTATAGGTTTTCGACCAGATTATGATACCAGTGGCAGTCTGGGCCAACCAGTCCAGCATAGGTTGTGGCTGTACCTGGGAAATTGGTTTATTTTAGTCAAACTGGCAACAGAACACTGGAAAATGACAAATTTTCTAAGACAATTTGTATTTTTCATAGCTACAAACCTGAGGTCTTGACAATAGGATAATTTCTAGTGCCTAGCTGGCTACGCTAAAAAAGTAGATGAAAGCAAGGAATCTTGTGGTATCTGGCCTTTAAAAAGACGTTCAACGAGATGATGATCAAGGAAGACTACAGTTCTCACCAAGTCTTCAACTGTGATGAGACTGGCCGCTTATGCTCGCACTTTGTTCGAACGCCAGTGGGGATTGCAAGGTGAAGCCCCTACTTGTCTATCATTCCGAGACTCCTCGAGCCTTCAAGGCCTACAAAATGCTTAAGGAGAAGCTTCCAGTGATGTGGAGGGCTAATGCGAAAGCCTGGGTAACGAGGCTTTTATTCACCAAGTGGGTAAATCTGTGTTTCGGCCCGACAGTGAAGAAATTCTTGGAAGAGAAGTGCCTCCCTCTGAAATGCCTCCTGTTGGACAATGCCCCTGCTCACCCTCCTGGCCTCGAGGAAGATATCCTAGCGGAGTATTCCTTCATCAAGGTTCTTTATCTTCCCCCTAACACCACCCCTCTCCTCCAGCCCATGGACCAGCAAGTGATATCGAACTTCAAGAAGCTGTATACGAAACATCTATTCAAGAGATGTTTCGACTTCACCGATACCACAAACCTCACCTTGCGTGAATTTGGAAGGAGCATTTCGATATCGTAATATGCATCCGACTCATCGACCAAGCTTGGCAGGAGGTTTCGAGGCGAACCTTGAATTCCTTGTGGAGGAAACTCTGGCCTGATGCCATATCCACCCGAGACTTCGAGGGATTCGACGTGGGCGAAGCTGGTGCTGCAGATTCAGAAACAGTTTCGCAACCAGATCTTGACGAGATCATTGCACTCGGCAAGTCCATGGGGCTGGTCATCGACGAGGACGACATCAATGATCTTCTCGAGGAGCACCAAGAGGAGCTTACGACGGATGACCTGAAGGAGTTCGAGGCCATGCAAGATAACGTCGTTCAAGAGGAGTTCTCTAGCAGCGGCGAGGAGGAGGACGAGGACTCTATGACAACGGCAGAAATTAAGGATGCTCTAGCTGCTTTTCATAAGGTGCAATCATTCGTAGAAAAGACACCCTGAAAAGGCTTACACAGGTCATATGCTTGCACAATTCGATGACGTTTGCCCGAGTCATTTCAGGAACATTGTCAAAAGTAGGCAGAAGCAATCTTCCTTGGATAGTTATTTTTCAAAGAGGCCTTTAGTAGGAATAGTAAGCAAAAAGGAAGAACCAAGTGATACTAAAAAACAGAAAGTTGAAAGTGGTGAAGAAGTTTAAAAAAAAAAAAAAAAAAAAAGTAAAAATCAAAAAAAAAGAATTTTTTTTTCATATATTTTTTAGTTTTTTGTAGAGTTAAGTGTTACAGTTTTGTTAATGTGTTTCGTACAGTTTAGTTTATGTTTTCCTTACATTTTTTTGTTTCATAAAGTTAAGTGTACGTACGTATCTGCCGTTTGTCCTCCTCCTCTGTCGCCACTTTCGGAGATAACCTCACTCGAAAGGTAAGCTTCCACATTTTACTACATATGTACGTACAGTATTTCTTGTATGCCATGTACACTAATACACTTTATTTACAGGTATATTAGCAGTACGTATTAAGTTAGGTATTGAATGGTCCAAATTGTTGTTGTATTTCATTGTTTATAGGTCAATTTAGCTTTATTATAAAATTTACTGGGGTGTTTTTGGAGGGCTTGGAACGAATTAGCCATTTTACATGTAAAATGCAGTCCAAGATACGAAAAGCTCATGATACGAAGGCTGCCTCGGAACAGATTAATTTCGTATCTTGAGGTACCACTGTATAGAGAACCTAAATAGTGGGTAAGATATTGAATACTGCACAACCACACTACCAGTATAACTACCTCACTCACCTGTATCAGACCAGTCCAGCAAATAACATGTCAATTCCTTAAACCGCCTGATGGAAGAAGGAAAGGTACAAGAGAAAGGAGGAGGCCAGCCAACTCACTCATTCTCTCATCCACAAAATCATCTTAGGTACGATACAAAGGTGCCCCATTAAGGGCAACTATGAGTTACACAACCTATTGGGCAGCCACCACAAGACCCAGGGAAAATGTGTCCATAGATCTGTGGGCAACATCCTTAAGTTAGAAAGAGGTGAACGTGGACTGGCGTATCCAAGTACCAGCGCTCAGCACTCTATGTACAGCCAAGTTCTTTTTGAAAGCCAGAGAGGGACCAATACCCCTAACGCCATCTAGCCTGCACAGACGTGGCGATGGAATCATCAAGAGTCAAGTATGCCTGTCTGACGACTTCCCGTATCCAAAAAGAGATAGTATTCTTAGACACCTCTTTCTTCGTACGACCTGTACTGACAAAAAGCCTGCGGCAGCCTGGTCTAAGGTGCCGAGTCCTTTCAAGATAATAACACAGGGCCCGGACAGGGCACAACAAAAGCCCTAGAGCATCACCACCCACAAAGTCAGTCAGTGAGGGAATGGAGAACGAAGCGAACCTGTCATCATGCACCGAGGGATTTTGGGTCTTGGCCATGAACTCCGGAACAAATTCGAAAGACCCCTGGTGTGCTTCACCTCATAACTCAGACCATGGAGCTCTCCTACCCTTTTAGAAGATGCCAAAGCCAAAAGGAAAACTGTCTTAAGCGTCAGGTTCCTATCAGATGAGCGGCGCAAGGGCTCATATGGGCTCTTAGTCAAGCTTCCTCAGAGACGAGAAACGTTTGTCTGTGCCTGCTATTAAAGGAAGACAGAAACTCTTGCGTGTCCCCTTCTTCCTGCTCTGGCAACGGCGACCGACGACGAGAAGGATGTGTAGGCTCCTCTAATGCGTTTTCTTCACCAAAATTCACAGAAGGGTTAGTAGGCAAACAGTCTGAAATCCCTACTAGCCTATCTGGGCTGGGTCCAAGCGCCAGCCTCCGAGATGGACCCACTGTAACATTAGGCACATCACTTACCTCAACAGGTGACTCCAGACGTCCATGAACAGACACGGGGGGTGGTTTTTTTTAGGTGGGGCGGCGTTTACGTACATGAGATGGAGGGGAAACTCGAGCACTCAAGATTGACGGAGAATCCCTTATAGTGGAAGACTTGGAAGCAAGCAAACACTCCAGCTGCACCACCCCCGTGCTCACTACCTTCGACCTCTTGACAGGCACCTTCAGGTCTTTATGGCGACGAATAGGCCTGAGAGAAGAAGGGGCACTACCATCATGTGCACGGACGGGGGAGGTTGCCACACACTCGCAATGTGCAAGGACGGGGTGGGGGGGCGGGGTGGTTGCACGTACGAGGTTCGGCGGTGAAGCAACCCCTGCAGAACACACATCACTAACACTGCCCGAAACCACAGCACTCTCGGGAACACGTCCGTGCTGTTCCTTCCTCGGTGGCGAAGGAAGGGCAAGGTCCTTAGCCTTCCAATGCCTCTTCCCCCTCTACGCCCACGAGGCGTAGAGGTGGAAGAGGGAGAGGGAGACAGCACCAGCTTCTTATGCGCACTCTTCTCGGAAGGCGGGGACGAAGCAACACGTTTCCTACCAGTCCTCCCAACCGATAAGGCAGCCAATTTCACATCTAAAACAGAGTCCAGCCTCTGAAGCACCGCCTGGCAGATGAGCTCGGAGTGATGTGCCAGAGAAGGCTCCGAAGACAAGGAAGGGAGATGTTTCGAACTGGGCGGCAGAGATGACGTCACGTCTAAGAGAGGCGGCTCGGAGGCGACTGGAAGATACGTCATCGATGAGAGTGATGTTACAAGCGGCGGTGACGTCACAACCTCCCCTCTGAGCGAGGGGGAAAGAGACGCCACTGGCGGAGGAATACACAAAGATGGGCCCTGCGACGACGACAATGGGGCTGACGCCGCAGCATCACTCTGAGACAAGGCGGCGGCAGCCGGCGGAGCAATACAAGATGACCGACTGCTCCCTCCCGTGGAGACGAGGCCTGGGGGGGGGGGGCTGGCTGGCTGGCTGGCTGGCTGGCTGGACTGGGGAGGGGGGTGCGAGCCTCCTCAAAATGTGCTAGCAACCCCCCTAAGGATGGGGTACCCCCTAGCCCAAGCAATTCCAAATCGCAGCCATTTTGGATGCCTCCAACTCTGGAAGAGAAGAGAATGATGAAAAAACCTCACCCTTCTCAGGAACCGAAAAAACTCCCGAAGAAGAGGGGGCTACATTACAAAATACCCTGGCGACCTCCCGATACTTCCATCGACGAATCAATGGAAGAAGGAAGGAGGAACGCAGGGGCAAACGCTACTATATGGGGGTTGACTACTGCGGAAAATGAAACATCGGGAATAGGAGTAAAGCCCTCCCAAGAAGGAAGAGTGGAGACTCTCCGATGTTCCCTCTTACCATAAAACTTCCTCCACTGCTCCAGAGGCCATGCCCGGCATTCCGTACAAGGATTCATAATCATACAAAAATTGGAACGGCACCAACTGCAAGTGATGTGAGGGTCCGTCGTTGACGAAGCCAAGAAACGAGAACACGGAAATCCAGGAATTCCAGGGCACCAACGCTGACGTTGAGAAGGAGCAGAAGAAGCCATAATATTAGGCAAAAACACACACAAACACACTAAAGGAACGAAACGAGCAAAAACCGTGAAAAAGGCCAAGAGAGGAAAAAACTCAACTCTCGTCCCAAGGCGGTAAAGAAAGACTGGCGTAGATGTTCGGCGTTTGACCACTCTTCACCCGATCTACGCATGTATTGCCAGATATCACAAGATTCCTTGCTTTCATCCACTTTTTTACTGGATCCAGCTAGGAGCTCGAAATGATCCTATTGTTAAGACCGAGGGTTTGTTCGCGTACGAACAAAGGCAGTATCTGGGCAACTTTTTGATCCCAGCCAAAATAGCAATAAAACACAGGAAATACATATCTTAGGATGGACATTCCCATTTTGACAGCACTGCTGTGTTCTTCAGCAGTCTGAAGCTCAAGTCTGTTTGCAGTAACAAAGAACCTCCAGCAGCAGCCAAGCCCTTCGTCCAGGCCATGGTGATTGTTGGTTTTGTGCAAATGTTTCAGGGTGGTTCTTCACAGCTATGTCTTGTAGTGGTGGGTGGCTGTGATTCTCCAAGATACATGGCACTCCCTCTACTGTCGTTTTCCCAGATCTTCCTAAATGGCAGGACCCATATTAGCTCTGGGTAATCATCCTTATATTTCCAAAAAATCTGGAAGTTCATTGCTTTAAAGCAGCTTGACTCTCAGTTAGAGTGACAGGCACTTTGTTGGAGGCAGGCAGGAAGTTATATTTCTTCTTCCAGGAACTGAGGGAAGTACACCTGACTCTTCAGTCATTAACTAACGCTGTAGGAAAATAAATTGTGGGAGGTATTGACGGATAACTCTGCTACCTCAGGAAAATATTTTGATAAAAACAATGCCAAAACTGAAAGGTGTCCACACTTCCCTATGGAGGCATTGTTCCTAAAGATCCTAAGATGTCAGCAAGTTCCCATTCTTGACAGACTGCCTCACTGCTTTTATCAAAACCATATTAAAAAAGCCCTATGCTAGAACTTACTCAGGGTTGAAATGTATGACTGGGCACATCCTCCAGTTGCCATGGAACTAAACTGTCCCACATAATCTCTCCATAAACCACCATTTGCAATGAAAGCATGGAACCTTTCCTAGCAAATATGTCTATGGAGGTTGTAGCTAGGGTCAGATGAAGAGTCAAGTAGGAGCAGTATAGCTAGAAAAGCTTCCCTATGCTAACAGCATGAGGTGTTCCCCAGTGGTCACCAATCCTCGTAGTACTGTCCAGACCCAAAAAAAAAAAACAATGTAATAGGAGGTATAGTTGTACTAATATTCATTCAATTTTTAACATAAAAATGAGATAAACAAAGATTATGCCAGCAAAGAAACAAAAGGAAAAGAATAAAAAAAGGATTATGATGGAATACAAAATTTTGAAATGTAGCAAAGTTGGGAGCCCATCTAGGATGTTTAAAATATTTGACAGTATGAGCTAGTTAGTTTCTACTGACCGTATAGTGGCCTGTATGTGCAATAAGGTGCTCATAGCTCTACTTCTTGTGTCTTTAAGCCATCTGAATGAGCAACTCACAGGGTAGGTCATAAGATTTGGGCTCAATATGAATGATGGGTTGATAACAAACTAATCAAAATGCTGAATGAATTACGTACCTTGGTTGCGTCTCAGATTTGGGCACTTGCGAAAATGTATTTTCAACTGGTGTTTCTGGGGATAGGCAGAACCACACCACTTGCACTGGTGGGGCCGCTCTCCAGTGTGAATTCTTTCATGGACTCTAAGATGATCCTTTCTTCGAAAAGTTTTATCACAAAACTCACATGTGTGTTCACGCACAGGTTCATGAACTAAGAGATGAGTCTTCAAGTGCTTACTTATTGAGAACATTTTGCCGCAAATATGACAAACATGTCCAGGATCTTTGTGGGTAGTTATATGCGAAAGTAATTCTCTATCTCCATAAAAATCTTTTAAACATATCTCACATCGATAAACCATTTCCTTGGTGTGTTCACGATTTCTGTGATAATAAAACATATATGCACGATTTTTACCAGTAAAATTCTTTCCACAAAATTCACACGTAAATATTTCAGGATATTTCATTTTTGTTGGCATGATACTTGGATCCTTATCTTTTTCCGTGGGTCCAACAGCATCTTGGTTGCTCAAAATACCAATAAGATTTTTTCTAAGAGGTCTACTTATAGTGGTACTCGTTGGGTTCTTTTCCTTAGATGAAGTGCTTGGTTCAGGCACACTCTTAATGGGATGGCTGCCAGATAACGAATCTAGTAAAAGGGGATCCTCTTCAATTAATATCTTAACACTATCTTCTTCAGCGTCTATTTTTTCTGTAGATTTTTCTTCACACTTCACAATAACATCTTCAATGTCATCTTTCTTCCTTTCAGGAACAACAACACTGTCATCCGCTGAGGGGCTCTCTTGCCTTTTCTCTTGGTTTGCATCATTTCCAATAGAATCGGGAGTTATTTCATCTGAATGCCAAAATATGGCTCCCTCCGCATTGATAATGAGTCCACAACAAATGAAAGTTATTGGTCGAATAATTTCAACTCCAACTCGAACGGCTAAATTCTCAGCAATGCTGACCTCGGCAAGCTTTCCTGGAAAAAAGTCATGAGAATAGATGTTCTATAGAACAAAATTCTAATAACAAATTTCTAGTAAATGAAAAAATGGAAGTGACAAAAGTTGTTGTGAGGTAGTAACAACTGTAAAAATTTCATTAAAAGTTTCCCGTCATCTCAAGCACATAAAAAGATGACTACAGTGCTTCCAGTTCACATAAAAATTTTAGTGTTGCTTAAAGAGATGAACCATTTAAAATGATAACCCCTGGGATTTGTCACTTCTCAAGTATCAGAAGCTATCATTACCCCCTTGGATATGTCATTGCTCAAGCATCAGAAATCATTACTTCATTGAGATGTGTCATTGTTCAAGCATTGTAAATAAATTTTTAAAATTTTATACTGTATATACTATTGTGTTCTGATCACGCCAAGAATAAAGCCATTGGCCACAGCTCTTACAGATCCCTTCCTTACAAGATATCGAAACCTGCCCCTCATCCTACCCTTACACCTCCTTCAACATGACTTCTGCTAATTCACCTTCCTCTTGGTGATGGGTACTGTAAGGGATCAGTAACCACACACATCATTTTTTTTCCTTTTCTATTGTTATGTACCTTGTTTTCATTAAAAAAAATCTCTGTTATTGGCTGATCTAGGATTAAAGTGCTCATGCTGTCATGCAATCAGCTTAATCTTAAAAAAAACAGCAACAAAATCCTCATCTGTCCTCTGCCCCATTCGACAAGTAATGCAAGTGAATTTTTGTAAAATAATAGTAAATTTATGTTTAAGTACACAACAACTGTGGATTTAGTCTTTACTTAAACTGAATTTATGAAACACCATTCATATTTTCATACCAGATAATTACTAAGAAATCTTTGAGTACAAGTAAGTGAATTCAATTGCGGCAAAAGATAGGCGAGTTATAGAAAGTAAGTAGATTTAATTTTAGGAATGTACTGATACCAAGTTTTTGGCCAATACCGATACCAACTTTTACAGCCAATACCGATACCAATACCTGTTCCCTCCATAGCACTGTTATTTAGGAGAATATATATTGTTACTAAAATCATTCTTGTTCTCTGGTTATTGTATATTAAGGTTCAAAAGTTGAAAGGTCATATGATATTGTTATATAAACAATTTTAAAGGCATAAGTTATATTGAAAAATAACATCAAGTATAACTGTCAAGTATTTAATCCCTTTATTACCTGGATACAATTTGGCTTATAATATGGCTACCATTAGAAGACTTTTAACAATTTAGGTACGTAGTGCTTACGCGAATTCACTATTATATACTTTTATTCTGAGTTTTAATTTATATATTGGGTAGAAAACAGTTAACAGACTCATTTATTTAGATTATGAAAGGTCCTGGTAATGAACGGGTTAACCCTTTGCCTCATTACAATACATAAATTGGCTCTATTAAGAAATCCCAAGAAAAATGAGATGCCAGTACATAAATAAAATGACAAATTTTAGAATCAATTTGTATTTTTCATAGCTAACAAACCTGAGGTCTTAACAATAGGATATTTCCAAGCACAGCTGGTAAACCGGTTAATACAATCGGAGATTGTAAGCAAGGAATCTGTGAGATCTGGTCGAAGACCGCATCTCACCAAATGATACCCAGTCTTTCCCCAACCCAGGAATAACAAAAATATTAATAGAGGGGTGGCTAGGAGTGGGCAGTATGCATTAGACCTCAGGTTTGTTAGCTATGAAAAATACAAATTGATTCTAAAATTTGTCATTTGTTCATATGCGGAACAAACCTTCGGCCGTAACGATAGGATAGCCTTATACTTGGAGGGAGGCCTAAACTGGCTGGGAGTTAACCCACCTGACCATCCATCCCCTAGAACGAGAGGAGTTCTAAAGGAGGTAGACAAATGCCCGTGAGAATATAGATAAACTGATATCTACAACTCAATCATCTGGGTTACAATACAATGATATATGAGCAGATTCATTGCATTTAAGAGACTAAAGAAAATTCTGATTGTTCAATACCAAACCATATGATCACAGAGGTCTGTTACTACTCCAGACCTTCCCTTGCCAGAAGGTAGAGTATATGCTACTGAATAGAGGGTTTGATATTCATAAATACATTCAACCAACAGACTATCAGTTTGGCTACCAAACTCACCTGTATCAGACCAGTCCAGCATGTGACGTATCTATTCCTCAACCTACCCGAAGGAAGAAGAACGGATATAAGAGAAAGAAAGAGACCAGCCCACTCACTCATTCTCTCTTTCACACAATCACCATAGGTAAGATACAAACTGTTCGGTCAAGGACAAGGATGAGTTAAACTACTTGTTGGGCAGCCACCACAGGACCTAGGGAAAACATGTCCATAGACCTGTGGGCAACATCTCTCAAATAAAAGGAGGTGAACATGGATTGTCGTAACCAAGTCCCAGCGTTCAAAACTCTACGAACAGCTAAATTTTTCTTGAAAGCCAGAGAGGAACTTATACCTCTGACGTCATGTGCTCTAGCCTGCACAGACTCAGTGACAGAACCATCAAGAGACGAATAAGCCTGCTTGATTGCCTCACGAATCCTGAAAGAAATGGTATTCTTAGAAATCTCTTTCTTTGCTCGTCCCATACTAACAAAAAGCCTACGACACCCCGGCCTGAGGTGTTGAGTCCTTTTGAGATAGCAACATTAGGTTCTCACAGGATGAAACAAGAGCTTTTGTGGATCATTATCTACAGTCATTCAAAGATGGTATGGAAAAGGAGGCAAATCTGTCGTCATGTACCGAGGGATTCTGGGTCTTGGCCACAAATTCCTGGACAAATTTGAAGGTCACCAACCCCCAACCCCTGGTATGTTTCACATCATGACTAAGGCCATGAAGCTCTCCTACCCTCTTTGAGGAAGCCAAAGCTAAAAGGAAAACTGTCTTCAGCATTAAGTTTCTGTCCGAGGAACGCCGTAAGGGTTCGTCAGGATCTCTAGTGAAACTCTTAAGGATAAGTGAAAAATCCCATGCGGGAGGCTAAGTTCCCTTGGAGAACAGGTCTGCTCGAAAGCTTTGAACATTAAAAAGATCTCCCAGGATGAGATATCTACACCTCTCAGGTGTACATATCTCTGTAGCCTCTAATAGCAGAAATAGAAAGACCTTTCTCATCTCTGAGAAAGACCAAAAAATCTGCTATGTGCTGAATATAGGTTTTGAGTGGAGAGAAACCCTGTTGATGACACTAATCATAGTATATTGCCCATTTCCCTTGGTGGACTGCAGCCAAGGACTTCCTGAGATGGCTGGACATATGCTTTGCTGTCTCCTGAGAAAATCCTCTCACTCTGAGGAGATACATGATAGCTTCCATCCGTGAAGAGACAGGGATTCTACTGCGTGGTGGAATCTTTCGACGTGAGGTTGGCCAAGTAATTGCCTCCATGGGGGAATTTCTCTCGGAACCTCTGACAGTAGAAACAGAAGATCCGCAAACCACTCTGCCTACGGCCACAGAGGAGCCACTAATGTCATCTTGAAGTTTCGAGCTCTCATCACCTTGCTCAGCACTTGAGGGATCAGGCAAAACGGAGGAAATGCATACACATCAAAGTTGTCTCAAGGATGTTGAAAGGCATCCTCTGCTAGTGCTGGGGGATCTGGAATCACTGAGCAATAAACCTCTAGCTTCTTGTTGTAGCAGGTTGCAAAGAGGTCTAGCATAGACCTCCCCCACACCTGAAGAAAACCTGTCTGCCACGACCTGATGTAGGGACCACTCCGTGCCTAGAATTTGGTTCTGACGGCTCAACTTGTCTGCAACCATGTTCATTTTTCCTGGAATGTATCTTGCTGAGGGTTCCACTGAGTTGTCGATTACCCATTGATGTAATTTGACTGTCAGAGAATGGAACTGGCGAGATACCAGGCCCCCTTGTTTGTTTACTAGGCTACCATCGTGGTGTTGTCCAACATCAAAACCACAGAATGACCCTCTACCTTCTCCCGAAACTCCTTCAGACCCAGAAAAGCTGCCTTCAACTCCAAGACGTTGATGTGCAGAAGCTTCTCTTCCACACTCCAAATGCCCAACACGATGAGGTCCCCCAGATGAGCACCCCAACCCGCGAGAAAGGCATCCAAGAACAGAAGGAAGTCTGGAGGGAAAGAGTTCAGAGGAACACCTATTAAGAGATTCTGATTGTCCAACCACCAACGAAGGTCCTTTCTCACCTCTTCGCACAGAGGCACCTTCTGAAGAGCGGAATCTCCTGCAAGGGACCATAAGTCTTTCAGTCTCCACTGTATAGAACAAAGAATTAGACTACCGTGAAGGACCAGCTTCTCGAGAGAAGTCATAATTTCTAGTAGAACCTGCCATAGGTAAGTTGACTGTTCTGGTTGTGAGAGAAAATAGCGTGCTACTACTCACAACTTCTCTAACCTCTGGTCAGAAGGAAACACTTTTGACAGTGCTGTATCCATTACCATACCTAGGTAAAGCACCCTCTGGCTGGGCTCCAGATTCGACTTCTCTAGGTTTACCACAATACCCAGTTCTGAGCAAAACCGAAGACGATGATCCCTGTCTTGCAACAGTTTCTCTGCAAATGAATCCCTTGAGCATGAGCCCATGTCGAGACTAGTGAGAAGACCCTGGTGAACACCTCAGGGGAAGTGGTTAGCCCGAAGCAAAGGTCCTTGAATTGAAACACTTTCTCCGAGAGTGAAGCAAAGAAACTTCCTGGAAGAAGGATGAATAGGAATCTGGAAGTAACCATCCTTCAGGTCTATTGACGGCATGAAGTCGTCGTCCCTTACTGCTGCCAACACCGTCTGTGGTGTCTCCATCTTGAACCTTGTCTTCCTGACAAAATGATTCATGGTGGAAAGGTCGATGACCGGCCTTCAGTTGCCTGTCGCCTTTGCTACGAGGAAAAAGCGACTGTAAAAACCTCGGTACAGACGAATTACTTCCTCTATCACTCCTTTGTCCAGCATCTTCATCACTTCCTCCAAAGAGCTAAGAACCTTGGTGAATTGTAAGGGTACGTCTGACCGAGCAATGGACTGTCGAGAGAGGGGGAGGGAAGTCGAACGGTAGCAGATATCCCATCCGTAGAACATCTACTACACATTTCTCAGCCCCATAGTCTCGCCACTTGGCCCACTGGCCCGCCAGGCATCCCCCTACCCATAGCAACAGAGAGGGAGAGGTGCCTGTACTATCGACGGCCACCTTTGCCTCTTGCTCTAGCTCCCCTCCCTGACTTGAAGGTACAGGACTGAAAGGGACGCTGTTTACCAGTCTTAGCCTGAGATGAGGCCTGAGGGATCCTAGCTGAAGCAGAGCCCCTAGGGGGTTTGACCAAAGAGGATCTCCTTACCTGTCTCTGAGGAGGAAGAGGGGGACGACATCAATGTGCCTCCGACTTCGACACAGTTTGGTGAACCAATCTGTCCTTGGTATCGGCTCTTCGTCTATCAATCACGTTCTCCAACTCTGTCCTAGGGAAGAGGAATTGAGACTCCAAGATATCCCCATTTCAGAGTGCCAACAAGGACTCAGATTCCACTGAGGCAGCCACCTAGGACAATGCTGCATCTCTCCTAGCTAGAAGAAGATTAGCCCAAAGGTTAGCACTAAGGTGAGGCATATAGAACGCCTTACCCCAGACAGCAATAGCCTAGCTGACCTATCAGACGCGATCCTGGCTATCTCTGTTGACCACAAGTCTAACCAGGAGACTGTCTGAAAAATGGAAGCCGCTGTAGATTCCATAGCCAGAGTTTCCTGAGACGACAGAGAAGAGTTTTCAGATCTAACCTGCTCCAAGGTTAAACCAGGTCTGAGACAAATAACATCTGGGTTAAGGTGATGAGGCATCAGATGGACTGAAATCGTTGAATGGTATTTCCTATGTCATGTGAGAGGAGGAGGAAGAAACTTAGATGACCCCCTCGAACGAAGAGAGCCATCCCGATCTGACACCAACACATTCACATGTTGTAAGACGGACTGAGCATGGCCTTGACCTGACAGAGGAAGTTCAAAAGAAAATCTTGGGGCTTGGCTGGATCCCAGTCAGGCCTCCAAACATGTAGGTGTAATAGACGACTGAGTCTGAGTCCTACATTCCAGGTTGTTGAACCAACGAATGAGGTCAACAACATAAACGCCTGACTTTCTCCCTCCTCCTGCTCCGGTATAGGAGACTGACGACAAGGAGAAGTTGGTATGATTGACGATTCTCTAGAAGGTCTAACTTCCAAGACCAGAAAGACATCCCTCACACTTGAAGGACCAGCTACCGAAGGTTGTTGGTTGTCCACCAACAGACACCAAGGACCAACCCCTACTCAACCTCCTTCCAGATTCGTGTAACGGACCAAGAACACCATTGGCGAAGCGATCACATACATGTACAGACGACGAAGGCTCAACACGACGTCACGCTCTCCATATGACCAGATCTAGTCATGGCCTCGTTAGCAGAGTTGACTCACAAGATGGCTTACTGCGTGACCCAGCATAGAAGAGGCCAGGGGGAGGTGGGAGGACAGCGTGGGAGCTTGGGGAGGGGGGAAGCAGGACTCCATAAAATGTGTCAGCAAGCCTTCCAAGGAGGGAGCGCCCCAAAGCCCATTTTGGAAGACTGAATCTGAAAGGCAAGATCGTGATGAGGAAGCCTCCCCACCTTCGGGACGAGCATTGGAGCCCAAAGGAGAAGAGGTAACATTACACAAAACATCAGCCTGTGGCACTCCCAATCATTGACGAGTCAATGGAAAAGGAAGGAGACACAGGAACAGAATTAGCTACAAACAAAGGAGAAGGAGCCAACGACTCACTACACATAGGAGAAACAAAGCCTTCCAAAGAGGAAGAGTAGAAACTCTCCGATGCTCCCTCTTCCTGTAAAACAGCTTCCACTGAGCCTTAGACCAGGCAAAACACTCCAGACAAGGATTCATTATAGTACAAAAGTTAGCTCTGCACCTACTGCAAGTGTTGTGCAGGTCTGGTACCACAGAAGCTGAAAACCTCAAGCAAGGATATCCTTAGATGCCTGGACACATACGCTTGCGAGGACGAGTAGTTTCAGAGGAAGCCATAATCCAAAACACAAACACACAATCACACTGGAAAGAAAGAACACAGGCAAAACACAACTGGCTTGGGAGGAGAGCAAAGCATAAACATCTACTCTCCAAGGCGGTTAGGAAAAGACTGGGTATTGCGGGGTGAGATGCGGTCTTCGACCAGATCTCACCTCATATGCGCAGGCGTTGCCAGATCTCAAAGATTCCTTGCTAAGACCGAAGGTTTGTTCTGCATATGAACAAAATAAGATTGAGAAAGGACCAGAGTTTGTTTCTCAGTAAAGATTGACAAAACGTTCGACTAAAAAAAAAAAAAAAAAAAAAAAGCACAAATCCCTTTGCAAGTTCCAACTCATACTGGACTTGGACCATCTGAACTAAGTTAGAATTATATATATAATTATCCTAAAAATGAAAAGAGGTACAGAAAATCAATATTATGCCAAACTTTATTTGGTGGGCTTTGTTAATATATACATTTTAAGAAGCCTAGAAGGAATTTAAATTCCTAAACTAATGACAAAAGTTTTGGCTAGCATCGGCCAGAAATTCACCGATACCGATACTTGGGCACATTGTAGTAAAAGATAGTAGAGTTATAGAAAACTGGAAGAACTTGAGAAATAAAATGTGAAAGAAGTTGTAAGAAGTGGAAAAATTTCCTATAACATGAATGAGGAGGGGAGAGATTGCTAAACTGCTAAAAAATAAAATGTGGTATGCAGAGATTAGAAAACTCTTTAGTTTCAAAGACTTACATGGTTTGAAGTATGAAGCAGTCAAAAAGGAGTACAGTATATATATGTAGTATATGGCAAGGCAGGATGAAGATAATCAAGAAGGCACCAAATATCATGTATAAAGGATAAAGTCAGAGGCCTACACTAGATAGAAATTTAAGCAGGAAGACAGTGGAGAGACCTTTTTTCACATATGATCACATGCTGAGAAAATCTTGTGTAAAAATCTGTGTAATTCCAAATTCATAAAATGAAATGACATAATGCAACATATGGGGTATTTGCCTGCATAGCAGTACATTCTGTAAATCAACTCTAAATTACTTAGAACACTTAAAACAATGTAAATGTTATGTAAATACTTGTTATACTATTTCATTGAAGGAACACTGAACACTGAAATAGTAAGAAAATACTACTGCTTTCAATTTAATGACTTGAAAGATAAACTTCCTTCCCACCGTTATCCCTACATTAAGGGGTTAGTTGCCTGATGCGCCTTCTCCACTGCCTTCTATCAAAGGCATCATCCTCCACCAAACTTCTTCTCTCCATATCTTCCTTCACTTAATCCTACCATCTAATTCTCTGTCTCCCTCTCGATCTTCTTCCTCTAACAGGTTCCTTTCAAGCCCTCTTCACTCCCTACTGATGGTGTCCCTGCTATTTTGTTAAAGAAAGTAGTTCATTCTATTGCAAAGCCCCTTGCAATATTATTAGGGAAAAGTGTAGGTACAGGCAAGATTTATGATGAGCACAAATTAGCATATATTACCCCACTTTCAAAAGTGGATCAAGACTAGAGGCAAGTAATTATAGGCCTGTGAGTCTAACATCACATAATATGAAAGTGTATGAAAGGGTAATGAAGAAAAATATTATGAAACATTTAATAAAAAATAATTTGTTTAATATAGGACAACATGGTTTTGTACCCGGAAAAAGTACACAAACCTAACTGTTAGCGTATTGTGAGAATATATATAAAAATATGAAAAACGGAAAATAAGAAGATGTGGTTTGTCTAGACTTTGCAAAAGCTTTTGACAAGGTAGATCATAATATATTAGCAAAAAAAATTAGAAAACATAATATAGTTGACAAAGTAGGAAGATGGATAAAAGAATTTTTACACAACAGAAAACAGATAGTTATTGCAAACGATGAGAAATCGGACGAAGCTAAGGTAATATCCGGTGTGCCACAAGGTACGGTGCTAGCTGCATTGCTGTTTGTTATTGTGATTGCAGACACAGACAGTAATGTTAAGGACTCAGTAGCGAGTAGTTTCGTCGATGACACAAGAATAAATAGAGAAATTACTTGTGATGAAGATAGAAACGCACTACAAAGAGACCTAAACAAAGTATATGAATGGGCAGAGGTAAATAGGATGGTATTTAACTCTGATAAATTTGAATCAATAAATTACGGATAGAGAAGGAAAGCTATATGCAAATAGGGGACCTAATAAAGAGACAATCACAAATAAGGAAGCAGTTAAAGACCTTGGTGTGATGTTGAATAGGAACATGTTATGCAATGATCAAATAGCAATTCTATTGGCAAAATGTAAAGCAAAAATGAGAATGTTGTTACGGCACTTAAAAACAAGAAAAGCTGAACACATGATTATGCTCTATAAAACGTATGTTCGTAGTCTACTTGAATATTGCAATATGATATGGTACCCACAATATCAAAACGATATTGCACAAATAGAGAGTGTACAAAGGTCCTTTACAGCTAGAATAAAAGAAGTTAAGGATATTGATTACTGGGAAAGACTACAATTTTTAAAATTATATAGTCTAGAAAGGAGAAGAGAACGCTACATGATAATTCAGGCATGGAAACTTGTTTGTATGGTGTTTTTACGTTGCATGGAACCAGTGGTTATTCAGGAACGGGACCAACGGCTTTACGTGACTTCCAAACCACGTCGAGAGTGAACTTCTATCACCAGAAATACACATCTCTCACCCCTCAATGGAATGGCCGAGAATCGAACCCACGACCACCAAGGTGAGAAGCAAACACCAAACCAACCACGTCACTGAGGCGCTTTCAGGCATGGAAACAAATGGAAGGGATTGCCGAAAACATCATGGAGCTAAAAATATCAGAGGTAGATTAATAGTGCCCAAAACTATACCAGGAAAAATAAGGAAAGCACACAGGACATTAATCCATTACGCACCAGCATCGACATTGCAGCGTCTATTCAATGCGTTGCCAGCTAATCTGAGGAATATATCAGGAGTGAGCGTAGATGTTAAGAATAAGTTCAACAAATATCTAAGCTGCATCCCAGCCCATCCAAGAGTGGAAGATGCAAAATATACCGGAAGATGCATTAGCAACTCTCTGGTAGACATTAGAGGTGCCTCACATCACACTGAGGGACCTGGGGCAACCCGAACAAGATGTAAGGTCTGTAAGGTAAGGTAAGGCCTCGTCATCCATCCTTAACACATGCCCATATCATCTCAGTCGTGGCTCTCTTATTACCTCTGTAATCTTTAATAAGCCTGCCCTTCTTCTTATTTCATAATTTTTCCATCTCTCAAGCAGCAATATTCCCATAATCCACTTCAGCATTCTCATCTCTCAAGCTTTACTTCCTCTTTTCTTCTTAAGAGCCCATGTTTCTGATCCATACATTAACACTGGTCTTATCACTGTGCTATACATCTTGAATTTTAGCTTGATTGGCATTTTCTTATCACATACTACTCCAGCTACCTCTCTCCACTTCCCCCATGCAGCTTTTATCCTACTGTCAACTTCAGCTTCACATCCTCCCTCTTTTCCAGCCATTTTATAATCGAGCCTCTTCTTTCTTGCATTTCTATTCTGCCTCTATCTTCCCTACTGCTCAGCAAAACCTGTTTTATTCACATTCATCTTCAAACCACCTCTCTCTAAAGACTCCTGGTACTCTCCAACCCTTCTCTGTAGGTCTTCCTCATTTTCGGCAGTAATCACCAGCTGATTGGCGTACAACTCCCACCGCTCTTCATTCCTAATCTCTTCACTTAACACATCAATGACTAGCACAAACAAAAATGGGCTTAATGCTACCCCTTGGTGTAATCCAACACTAACTTCAAAGTTTTCTGGTTCCCCAACTGCTGTTATTACTTTTGTGCTCATTCTTCCTCCAAACACCAAAAAATCAACTTCTCTTGGAATTCTATAGTATGCTTTCTCCAATTCTCATCTCTCATCCCGTACATCCATGACTTCCCCCTTCTGCTTATATATATATATATATACCATTAGACTCTCCTCCCAGTCCCTTGGCACTGCTTCCCCTTCCCATATAGTAGCTTTTAATAAATCCTGCATCTATTTCTCCCCTCTGTACCTAGTAATTTGATCAATTCAATTTGGAACTCTTATCGACCTGGTGCTTTAGCATTCCTCATTTTACTTAATGCTCTCTTCACTTCTGTACCCTGTATCTCCATCACTAGTCCCTCTACCCTATGTGCTTTCCCCATCGCCTCTCTCTTTCAGTATTTAAATCTGTTCAAACATTTTCTCCATCTCTTCTTAATGTCTTCATCCCTATACAATTTACTATTTCCATCTCTATCATTATGACACCCAATTTACTCTTTCTCTTGTTCCTAGACTTTCATTCAACTGCTCTGCTGCCCTTCTAATAGCCATACCTACCCTCTTTCTTGCATTTGTTTCCTCTTCTCAGTACTGTTCCTCTGCACCCTGTGCATGCCTTACCTTCCAGTCTTTAAATGCTTTTGATTTTCTTTTAATTGATTCTTGCACCTCTCCATTCAACCACGAATTGTCTCCTCTCAACACTCCAAATCCGCTGGTTCTTCCCACCAGTTCCTCTGCTTCCCCCACACATATTTCTCTCATGTCTGCCCAGATATTTTCCACTCTGTCACTCTGTCCAGATTCTACATTACCCCTTCCCAGCCATCTCTCTCTCACTTGAAAGATAAAACTTGTTACACTATTAACCCTTAAACGCCGAAGCGGTAAAAAAAAAATGTCTCCCGTGTGCCGGAGACGTTTGAGAGTGAGCGCGGAAGCGGAAAAAATATTTTTTTCAAAAAATCGCAGCGCGCTTAGTTTTCAAGATTAAGAGTTCATTTTTGGCTCCTTTTTTTGTCATTGCCTGAAGTTTAGTATGCAACCATCAGAAGTGAAAAAATTATCATTATCATATATAAATAATGCAATATATGATAGCGCAAAAACGAAATTTCATATATAATTGTATTCAAATCGCGCTGTGCGCAAAACGGTTAAAGGTAACAAGTTACTTTTTTTTCGTTGTAATGTACACTAAATTGCAATCATTTTGGTATATATAACACATTGTAAAACGATAAAAGCAACACAGAGAAAATATTATCACAAAATAATGCATGAATTCGTAACGCACGGACGTAAACAAATATTTTTTTCAAAAATTCACCATAAATCTAACTATTGTCCTAGAGACTTCCAATTTCTTTCAAAATGAAGACAAATGATTGAATATTACTATACTGTAAGAATATTAGCTTACAAATGCAGTTTTCGACCATATCTGACAAGTTAAAGTTGACCGAATGTCGAATTTTTTTTATATATTTTTTTATATGCAATTATTTCGGAAAAAAGAAAAACTACAACTTTCAAATATTTTTCGTTTTATTCTACATGAAATTGCGCACATTTTCATATATAAAACTCTATAAAATGCCTAGTATGAAATGGAGCAAATATTCCGAGAATGGGACTTACGCATTTTGGAGATTTGTGGTGGAGAATCCGCGTGCGGAGGGAAGGAAAGTTTTTTTTAAAAATTCACCATAAATTTAAATATTGTGCTAGAGACTTCGAATTTGTTTCACGATGAAGATAAATGACTGAATATTACTAGACTGTAAGAGTTTTATCTTACAATTGCGTTTTTCGCCCATTTCGGTAGTCAAATTTGACCGAACGTGGTTTTTTTCTATTTATCGTGATTTATATGCAAATATTTCAAAAATGAGAAAAGCTACAACCTTCAACTATTTTTTGTTGTATTATACATGAAATTGCGCACATTTTCATATATAAAACTTTGTGTAACGGCTAATTTAAAATGGTGCAAACATTACCACAATCGCACGTATGATTTTTTCGGAAGAGTTACCGCGCGGACGTAAAGAAAATGTTATTTTTTTCATAAATTCACCATAAATCAAAATATTGTGCTAGAGACTTCCAATTTGTTGCAAAATGAAGGTAAATGCTTGAATATTACTAGAATATAAGCGTTTTAGCTTACAATTGCGTTTTTTGACCATTTCAGTAGAGTCAAAGTTGACCGAAGGTTGAAAATTTGTCACTTATCCTTTTTTATATGAAAATATTTCAAAATTGATAAAAGCTACAACCATGGGTTGTTTTTAGTTGTATTGTGCATGAAATTGCGCACATTTCCATATATAAAACTTTATGTAACGGCTAATTTTAAAACAATGGTGCAAACATTACCACAATCGCATGTATGATTTTTTTCGGGAGAGTTACCGCGCGGACGTAAAGAAAAAGTTTTTTCATAAATTCACCATAAATCGAAATATTGTGCTAGAGACTTCCAATTAGTTGCAAAATTAAGGTAAATGATTGAATATTACTAAAATATAAGAGTTTTAGCTTACAATTGCGTTTTTTTACCATTTCGGTAGAGTCAAAGTTGACCAAAGGTTGAAATTTTGGCACTTATCGTTATTTATATGAAAATATCTCAAAACTGATAAAAGCTACAATGTGTATTTTTTTGTTGTATTCTACATAAAAATGCACACATTTTCATATATAATACTTCATGTAACGGCTAATTTAAAATGGTAAAAAAATTATGTCAAAGTGACGAAATAATTTCCGAGATGTGTCACAGATACTTTTTAGTGCGGCAAGAAAGAAATTCGCGCTTGCGTAACGATTGTAAACAAAACAACACCTTGATCCGTGAACTCCCAGCATCCCCCAAGGCGCGTGATTCAAGAGTTTTCGGCTGGTAGGCCTAAAAGTATTTTTCCGCGAATTTTAAAAAAAACTTTTGTATGTCGACGTAAAATACGTCCAGTCGGCACCCGAGAGACAAAAAATGTCGACGTAAAATATGTCCAGTCGGCGTTTAAGGGTTAAGTAAGAAATTAAATTTCAAATAACAATATAGAAAATACAGTAACGACATGCTTTCTCTCTCTCTCTCTCACATAGCAGAAGAGTACATAACATACAAAAATACTGATTTTCACTCTGTTGGAATTTCAGTTTAAATAAGGTTTTTACTAGGACTGCAGTAAACCTGCTAAGTGATTACAAAGAGATTTTTGTTAAAAAGCTGGTCATGTCATAGTTCTAGTTCTGATTCCTGGTTATATAACAGAATATTGTAGGTTTGTCTTCTGTACATTTTTTGTGGGCTCTGCATTCAGCAAAATTGAGTTTTTGTCCAGGATCATATGCTGCAGTTTCAAAAATTTCCATCAATGGATTTTCTCAAATCAACACCTGTACATATGAGCTACAGACCCGCTGCAGCAACATATTATGAAAAGTAAGAAATATGATGGGTACAAAAACTGAAAATTCAGTTATAACATTCAATTGTTCTACACATTAATTTTGTACCACTAAAATAAAATTCAACTACAGATACAAAAAGTGCATGCCAACTATTCATATATCCAAGGATTATCTACAAGTAATCTGAATGCAATATCTGGAATTACGTATCTGTACACTGGAACCTAATCCATCACTATTTGAACAAAACAATGACACCTTATAAAAATTTAATTTTTGTTAAACTGAAAATAAATAACTAGACTTACCTGATGGGCAATTGTGACATGATTCCAGTAAGTATGAAAAACATTGGAGATCAAGGGTTACAAAAGAACCCATTACTGCTTTTTATACTATGAAAATTCAGAAGAGAAACTCCTAGTATTCAGAAACAAGATTTCTTGCCATTTTTAGCATTAAGTTGAAAGCAGCATCAAAGTTTCTGTAAATATACATAATACACATTACAAACTTATTTATGATAAATGTATAATTACAGTGTGATTTTTAGTTCAATATACTTCAAACAAAATGCTTTACAGAGGCAACATGAAAAGATCAAAAGATGGAAAAACAGTTGAGACAAACTTCTTCTCACAATATCCTAAGATACTCAAAGAATAATTATTTCTATTTGATAAAAACAGTAATTGGTCCTCTTCAAACCAGTGGTGGTCAGATTACTGCAGAGAAATACAACTACTATTTCTAGACACCCTCTTTCTGAAGTCCTTGAAACTATGTAGATTGCTCTTGATTAACTTAATCTTCCTTAAAATAGCATGGGACAAAACCATCAGTCATTTCCTGGACAAGTAAATCCTGATGGCTATTAACTGTATTGCCCAAGATAACATCTATCATATGTTTCCAGTAGCTTTCACTGGAAGTGTCTCAATACAGAATCACGCTCCAGACCTGGCATACTTGTCCAGTTCCCTCTCTCAAGGAGAAAGTGAGAAGCTGACTGATCAAGTCTAAGGGTGGTCATGTTCAATAGACTGTTAGTCACAACAAATGTCAGAAGTTTGGCTTTTTTCTACCTCTCCCTGAAAGGGCAGAGCTAACATCATATCACTGGTCTGCCCTTACTTTTCAGAAACAAACATTCAAGATTGCAGGAATAACCAGCCACCTAATTTTTGTTGAAATATTAAATTTATGAGCAAATGTATAAAGGCAACATTTTTATCCTATGGTTACTAACGCTGCATATCAGATATGCAAAAATAATTGTAACTGTCCTTGAGGATATCAGTTGTGCATGAAGAATAATAGTTCACCAAGGACTTCCATTATATTTTTTTTATTCCTTATAACTATTTGCAAATTGAGTGATTATCTTCTATTTTTTCTCATCTTTTGTTCTTTTGATTTAATCTTCTTTAACCTTCAGTCATTATATAATTTGATTTTGTATAAAAATTCCCTTCTTGTTTACCTATAAATAAGGTACAGTTAATTATTGCTAATTTTTCTCTTCCAGGAGGTGTGCAATCATTTCATGATTTGCTTATTATTTTCTATTCTCTAACCTAAACTTCTTTACTTACATGTTTCATCAGCATTTTGGTTTGTTTAAATAATTTCATACCTAATTTTCTATAATCATGTTTATATTTGAGCAGGTAACTTATGCCAATACATACTGCTTTGCAGTTGGCATGGCTATGCAAATGTCTTCAGGGAAGGAATAAGGTTTTCTGTCACAGCATGGTTTGCAGTGAAGACTGCCTAGTGGTGTTGCAAGCAAAAGCTACTATGTTGGGTAAAGATTAAGTGAAGAGGGTGTCCAGCCAGAGGCTTTAACTACAGGAATGCTGAATTACTGGGTACTAGTTCACGTCCTCAAGAGTGTTTTCCACTCAAAGGGAAGAAGAGTTCCCATTCCTTAATGAAGTTGTCAGACAATGAGAAGGCTGAAAAAATTGTTTCATCTCTGCCAGTCTCATGTTCTCAGTCCTTGACAGTTTTATTAGGCAATGGGTAAGTTTTTCTATGTATGAAACCTCTAACACCCTGAGTCTGGCAGACCTCAGGGTAGATTCAATATTAGCTCTGAAGGAGTCCACTGAACCTAATAAGAATTCTGATTTTGCACCATAGTATTTGAATGAATTTCATCAGGAAGTTATCCATATGGCTTAAATGAACCAAAAATAAAACACTGGCAACTTACTAGGCTTTGGCTTAGTGCATGGGTGGGATACCAGTTGCCCATAAGATTTCATGATACTAAAGGGTGCTGTTGCGAAACCTGGATCTTCCCAGTCCAGTATATCTTTTGCTGATTCTGCCCACATCCAAGATACCATGTTGCATACATAAATTAAAGTCATTGACATAGTAAATATGCCATTGGGAGTTTTACAACATAAAAGATGGTGACTTTGCAGACTCAGATCGTGAAATTGATGAAAGTGACAAAGACAACAATATATTGGATGGCTTTAGGGCATCAGATACAGACAATGAAAATGAAAACAGAGAAATAGAGTGATAATGAATGTGACGTAAGTATGCACCGTGAAGCAGATATGACTGGTAATGAAGAAGAGACTGATAGGAAAGTCTTCTTGGTGACATGGTAAGCAAAAGACATTTAATTCAATGGTGAGGCTGGTGGTGTTTGGATATGTAACACTTTGCCTAGAGCTTCATGATATGTTGGTTGGGCTGATGGAAGAGATTACATCACTAATGATTAAATGTTTACTGGGATGGCAGAATTAATGCATGGTTTTGGATTGAGTGATGGCAGTGTGGACTTAAAATATTTTATGCTTTTCATGGATGATGAAGTGGAGCAAGCCATGGTTGATGAAATGAACTACCATCATGGATAGCAAATTACATGTCAATCTCCAAGTTCAGAAAATATGAATGCATGCAAGATGAAGGCCAGCAGAAAATGATAGTGTTCCTTGTGATAAAATTACTTAAGTGTTAGAGATAAGTAATTGACTCTTACATTTACTCACAAGCCAGTATTTCCTAAGCTTATGCTCTATGATTGATAACAAAATATGAAGTTTTCATAATAAAACTAATATTGTAATACTTACCTGAACACCTGAATTAGCCCTGGTCACTGACCAGCCCGAACTATATCC
Source organism: Macrobrachium nipponense (assembly GCF_015104395.2). Classification (NCBI taxonomy): domain Eukaryota; kingdom Metazoa; phylum Arthropoda; class Malacostraca; order Decapoda; family Palaemonidae; genus Macrobrachium; species Macrobrachium nipponense. The sequence goes on from NC_061101.1 coordinate 50,188,623, forward strand.
CCACATATTTACCCACTAAGTGGGTAATTTTAACTGTCAGTGGTACAAACGCTGCAGGTAAAACCTAATCAAATGAGTTACCTGTGTTACCGTTGGCAACGCTGCCGCAAATACCAGCCACCAGAGGCCCGTCTCCTCAATTGAATCATTCACTATCAAATTGAAGTGGGGAGGAGGGTGCGAATCATTCAGGTGTTCAAGTAAGTATTACAATATTAGTTTTATTATGAAAACTTCATATTGCAACACACTCCCTGAACACCTGAATTAGCCCAATTAACAACATTTACTCGGAGGTGGGATCAATCTAATTCAGCCAGACCTGTCCACGGAACATATGCAGGTAACTCATAAACAAACCTACCATGTATAAAAGCATGTATCCTCACCTAGTTATCTAACTCGGAGGTGAGGATGTTTGCAAAGAAAGTACAACATCAGTGTTGAGTCTAAGGCACTGTCTGAGTCAGAAGTACCTCCCATGTGATAAGCTATATTACTTCTTATTCATGGAGGTAAAAACAAATCTCCTTACCTGGTTGTCCAGCTCAGTAGGTGAGGATGCTTGCATAGGAAGTACCATACTGTCGGTGTCGAGTCCAAGGTACCGCCTGAGTCTGAAGAACCTCCCATGTGGTATTCTATACCTCTCATGTAAGGAGGGGAAATGGTAAACCTCCCATGTGGCTATCTAGCCTCTCATGTATGGAGGAGTTGAGTGTGCAGGACACTCAGTTCTCTACTGCTCACTGATGTAGATGACTTGTGCTGAAGAGTTGTAGTTATTCCAACATGACCATCGGGATCTGCCTAACCTCAAGGGCCTAAAGGAACAATACACTCAGTCTAAGCTTGACCAACAGAAACACTAGAGTTCATTAGACTATCACTCCTCTGGAAGCCAAGGGTAGCCCTCCGCGATACTTTGCGCCCTTGGATTGACTAAGAACCCCTTCTTATGAATGTCTGGATAGTGCTGAGGCAATGATTTAACAAGAAGTCCCTCCTCTCCTTGACAAGAACATAGTATAACCATCAGAAATGTTAGTTTGGTATGCAAACCCCCTCGAAACCAAAGTGAAGAGGTTATCAAACAGTCCAAGCTCAGACTAAGAGAAACCCATCAACTCTCACCACATCCACACAGAGTGGGACAAGGCCTCCCACTGGCTGTGAAAGGTGTCCTCCAAATATGAGCCTCATGATCCGTAACCCCTACCACACGAATCAATGAAGGAACCCAATAGAGAAAAGCCTCAACTGACTCGTAAACAGGAAGTCGGACTCCGGCAGAGGAGTTACCCGCTACCTCATACAGAAAGTGATGCTAACCTAAGTCCTTCCCCAAAACTGCCCAACTCGCCGAAACCAGATCAGCCTACTTGATGTTTGAGACTGCTGGTTTGGTTGAATACAACATATCAAACATTACTTGAATTAACTGAGAGATTCCTCCTGAGCCTGGAATGTGGAAAGCGAGAATGGACAAAGTCCACAATCCGTTATACTTGCTTCCTTCGCCGGAGAAACAAAAACCCACAACTAGCAAACGAGTCTCTCTTCAAAGGTATCTATCCTCTGTCAGACCTGTCCAGCCAGACTGGAACAGGAAAAAGGAGAAAGGTCGAACCCCCAGAAGAGCAGCACCCAAGAACCCGGAACCTACTACGCCTGGCTGCTCGATACCAAACGACATACAAGATCCCCATTAATATCTGAGGCCTAACCGATCCGGATCGGCAGCAACAATATACCAACAAGAAGATGATAAACTCCTGAGCAAGTCGTACTCAACTGCGCAACCCGCACTCCCCCCAGACATGATGACGTAACCCGTTCCACCACTGTCCACCCCCTCACAAGAGCCAACTGTCACCAGTTCCGCAAAACCTGTAAGAGTTAGTCACTCGACTGCCCATACCCTCACTACCCAATGACGATAACGTTACACCTGAGCCGAATATACCTTGGTGATGAACGCCCACCACTGCAAGTCACTCCCACACTGTTGCGCCAAACGTGTACCAACCAAGACGATGACCTAACCCTGAACCAGTCTCACTTGACTGCGAAACTCCGCACTCACCAGTGACTATGACACGAGACCGGGCCGACTACAATAGGCGAGCAACACCCCCAAAAGTGAAGAGGTCGCAAAACGTAATCCAACTAATGCCTGTTACCAATACTAAACCTGGACTGGAGTCCAGAGCAAGTGAGGGAAGGAAGTACTCCCAATAGACACAGAATCAAGGTCAAACCCACATTGAAACCCCTAAAGGTGGAACAGAAAAGCAGCAGGAAAAAGTTGAGAAAATAAGCAGGAGAGAGAGAAGTCACTACGAGTAACCACCGGAGCACCTAGCGCCGACATTGTGCAGGTGGAGAGCCAACTGTGCGGTACATAGTGCTTTAATGACGGGTTACGAACTGTGGAACCAGTGGGGGCCGCAGAAGGAAATTACCAGCTACCCTAAGAAGGGAGCCGAGGACACAAAAAGTGCTAACTATGATGCAGACGAACTGCCAACGGCCGTAGCCCCCCCAAGCAATTACCACAGTAAGCACGTTACGTCTCACACACCTAAGGTATATAAATGGGAATGAAGAAGGAAGATTACTAACTATCCTATGAAAGGAGTGGGTGATGACACAACTGGTATCGATAAAGTCAACGATGGCGCAGATGAATCTCCAACTGCCGTAGCCCCCGCAAGAACTACGGAGGACACATTACGTCTCAAAACAAGTAAGGATGAAAATACGGAGTTGCGGATACCGCATTGAAGTATCAACACCAGCAGCCTGAGAACTAAAGGACCCGTGGAAGGTGCTAAGAAGGCAGCCCCTCCAAAATGACTTCCTTTAACCCCAGAGAGAGAGAGAGAGAGAGAGAGAGAGAGAGAGAGAGATGAGAGAGTGAGAGAGAGAGAGAGAGAGAGAGAGAGAGAGAGAAGTTGAAATCCCCAAATTTCAGGATGAAACGATAAAAGCTCTTGCTCTGCTGTGTTATTGGCAAAGAAAACAGGATGAGCGAGAAGACTCTGAAGCGCATCCGAAGAATGACCAGATAAAGAAGATTGTGTAAAGACATAAGTTTTAACAGCAAAACTGGGCGAGAGAAAACTAGACCGACTGTTCCCCACGATAATCTGACAAACATTAGAAAATCAGGAAAATTATTCAAGACGTGATCATGAATACAGTCCATATTGAAGCTACAGTAATTGACTTGCGTTAATTCGATTTATGATGGGGTTAGTAATTAAAATCGTCACTACATTGGAAATAAGTCTTCCTATATCTCTCGTGCAGCTGGTGTAGGCAATAAAATAGAATTTAGGCCAAAGGCCGAGTATTGGGACCTATGAGGTCATTCAGTGCTGAAAGGAAATTGACAGAAAAGTGTTTGAAAAGGTGTAACAGAAAGAAAAAACCTCTGTTGCACAATGAATCAAGTGTTAGTGTTAGGAGAGGGTGGAAAATAGGATGAATAGAGAGAATATGAAATCAGGAAAGTAAAAGCTAGAGAGAGCGAAGAGAGAAGAGATGGAGACGAATGCGAGAGAGAGAGAAGAGCGAAAGAAGAGAGAAGACGAATGGACGAGAGAGAGAGAGAGAGAGAGAGAGAGATTACAATAGTCTAACATCTCCACCTCCATAAATTTGCACCCTCTTCTAAGTTAAAAAGTATTATCTTAATGATAATATATACTCGTATAACTGCATACTGCATACAGCTATGAACAACCGAACGAGAACTTGTTGCTAATACGATCGAATCTGATAGCAACATCACTTTATTGTATTCATCTGCGTGCGACAGTAATCGAATCCGATAGCAACATCAGTTTATTGTATTCATCCACATGCGACAGTAATTACTGTATTCATGTTATAAATGTAGATGAAGCTGATAAGGCAATATTACGTGCATCAGCAACCTGGATAGAAGTCCCAAGCTTTTGTATGAATTCAAACACAGCCGTGGTAAAAGAAACTAATAGCATGAAAGAACTCATTTACTGTTGTTTTCACACCGACAAAAGATTAATAAAATAAGGTTCGTAATACCTATGAAAACGAGTGAAAATGAACGGAATCGCTAAATTTATGCAATCTCACCTGAGGGAAAAATTAGCTTCCAATGAGACGTATTAGTCAAATTTTGGCCTTAAATTACATCGTAAGACAAACAATATGACTTCGTTCCATATGAGTTAAGTATCCATATATTCATTTATGGTAAAAGGCTAAAAGAAAAACAAAAACATTAGCCGAGACCAAGTGTATGGTTGCATCTGGAGCCAAGTAATACACTAGCGGGCATCATTGTCTGTCTAAGCCATGCCTCCTTACAACAGTGCTGTTTTGACGACAAGCTTGTGTAATTGTAACTTAATTGAAAAGTAATCAATTACATATTTTAAGGTAATTAAATGTAACTTTATTCAGTTGTCACTGTAATTTGATAATAAGACTGGTAATTATTTTTGTAACTGTAATTGACATAAGCATAATGTAATTACTGACGGCAATTAGTCTGCTGAACAGATGAAGACGTCATACAAACAAATTCCTTATATCTAATTATATGGCACAAGATACCATTATTGACTATGTTAAATGTCAACATAGTCGAAAACACGTCTCCTTCAAGACGACAAATATGGCATAAGTGAGGAAGAGTTGTTACGTTAGTCATGCTAGCCAATCAGGACAAGAATGAATTGGATACGGCGACGCAAACTCATATTCGCCATCAGCTGATTCCAGAGCGAGAATGACTGCTGATTTAGTATTTGTACTACGCTAATATGATGATACATATAATACACTTATAATGCTGAAGTCGGACAGAATCTGATCTTCATTCCTGTTCAATTACATTCATATTGAATTATCCTAAGATCGGATTCTCGTTTGTGTTCAATTTACACCTGTACTGAATTATCCGAAGTCAGAATGCCTTTAGCCTACAGCGTTAGCCACTATAAAAAAATTACTCAACCGATATGTAGTACAGCGAATACTTTAGGCTAGGCTACTGTATATGCATACGATATATCATTGTGAACACTAGGCTAGCCGTAGTTAATTGTTATTAGATTTCTCTACGTACTGAATTATCGTAAGTCAATATGCATTGAACAGAGAAATAGTTGATATTAACAATTACCATATCGTATATGTAGAGGAAAGGAACCTTCAAGACGAAGGAGCAGTATTCAACCCTTCAGAACCCGACAGACCCAAAACCAGATCTGAACGACCAACCATGGCCTAGAAAGCTTCTGATGCAAGGAACTCGAAGCAGGAAAAACCCAAAGAGGCTCTAAGGACACTGTCCCTCTATAAACTACTTCTTACAATAGAAAACCGACCCGAAGAAGCCTGCACTTCTCTTCCTGAACCCTATGTAGCCTATTATCCCTACTTGTCTGTATCTGACCTAAATTTCCATCATCCTGAGAACTTACTCATCGAGGGAAGGGGAAGTTGCTGCCAACACTGCCTGCTCCGTGCCGGGGGGGGGGGGGGGTGGGGGGGGGGGGGGGACCTACCCACTCAGAGGCTTGCGTTTCTCTATTACCTCCAGCACCTATTAGGGCTGGTTCTGGAACAGGCGGGGGGGCTGAAAAAGAACGATTAGAATCAACTATACTACTACTACCACTATCTCTATTTTGGTTAAATTATTCATCAGGCTAGAAATATGCTAAACATACTAGATAATAACCTGTCCACTAACTTCTTGAATAACAAACTCTAATGTTTCCTAGTCTCCTGACCAAGACAAACATCTCTGACTGGTATTGCACTGAAACTTCCTACACGAAAATAATGAAAAGAACGTCGATCATGTGTGAGGGTGCTCATCCTACGCTTGCAGGGCGTGCAGAGCCGATGAGCACCAACATGTCCAGCAGCAGAAGGCTCGATCTTCGAACTGTAGATGAAGCAGAAGCAGAGGCGTTTGCAGACGGCGACGACGTTTATTTTCTAAGTTATTCATAGCGAGTATAAAGTAGCTATCCAAAGTCAAACGGGAGAAAAACGTTAATAACAGTCCAAGGTCGTAATCAGTATCCAAAATACGAAAACTCTTTGAGTGGGGTTGGGCTAAATGACCAAAAGTTCGCCTATTGTGTGACTAATCGGCACAGCACGGTGAACAAGAAACAATTGAGGAGACAGGCCTCTGGTGGCTGGTATTTGCGGCAGTGTTGCCAACGGTAACACAGGTAACTCATTTGACTAGGTTTTACCTGCAGCATTTGTAACACTGAGTTAAAATTACCCACTAGTGGGTAAATATGTGGGGATATAGTTTCGGGCTGGTCAGTGACCATGGCTAATTCAGGTGTTCAGGGAGTGTATTGCAATATGAAGATTTTTATCTTTAACAGATAATGATTTTAGTCCTCATTCCCATGACACACTGTGGAAAATCAGGAACATTATATAACAAAATGACATTTTTACACAAATAAAAAAGTTTTATATATACTTACCAAGTAATTATATAGCTATTAGTTCACTTACACAGCAGCTCGAGTTCAAAATTTTGCTGGTAACACTTCAAATGTCTGTGTAGGTGACCATTTCTGCCCACTAGGAGGAATATTAGTGATGACTTTGGTAGATAACTTCAATCTGTTCATGCCTTATGTCCATCAGTGGGGAGAAGGGTGGGTTGTGATCATGTAATTATTTTATCATAAAAATGCCATTTTTATATAAGTAACTTACCAAGTAATTACATATACTGTAGCTGATTTCCACATTGATAGGAGGTGGGAGACATGGACAAATTTTATTTCTAAACATTAAGATATGTAATGAATTTGAAATAGAAAAACTGCTAACATTGAACACCAATGCTTGTTGTTACTTATCAGTTAAGAGAGCTATTAGGATACTGTCCCTGGTTGGGGCTCATCTTAGCTTGCAGTGGGGTGGGTCACCTCCTACTCAGTGGGAACTTTGCAGTGAAGGAAGTACTCCGATGGCTAACAAAGTATGATAGGTGCTTGCCGTTGCCCTGGGCACAGCACCAAAATAAAAACAACCAGACAAAATTGTCACCTAAACCGAGATAAAACCATAACCCATCCACTGAGAGTGGTGGGTGCTTCAAGTACATTGTACATGCTACCCCCTGGCTCTGCAACAAACTCAACACCTTATTACACAGTGAAACCAAGCCAGAAATTTTCTTAAGGCACTGGAAGATTCAACACTGTGTTAACTTCTATTAAAATTAGTGAGAAACGAAGAACAATTACATTCCCAGTAGTTTGGAGGCAGAATGGACATGAGGTATAAAATGTATGCAAGCTAAAGAGGTAGAGGCTACTCTGATGCCCTTAGCTTTACTTAAAAGAGGGTAAACTGCTCTCCTAATTCTGAGTATGTCCCAAGTTAAAAGGCCATGAGGGGAATGCATTCTAGTCAGTGGATGAAACGGATCTTGCCACGTCACCATATGTAGAGGATTGTCCTCTGAAAACTCCAAAAGGGTAGAGACTCCGCTATTCTCCAACAGAGCTGGAGAGGGCTTTGAATGCTCGGAGAATGGTCTGGTGTCAGGCTATAGCTGGTGCCAGAAGCGCTGGGTGCCAGCCGAGCTAAGAGGTTGGGGCTGGCAGGTATTTGTGGAGTTAGCAGGTGCTCAGAGCAAGAGCTGGCAGGGCTGTAACTGGCACTAAATGAGCAGGGTATCAAATGAGCTGGGTGCCAGACAAGCTAGAAACTCATGGCTCTGGAAGCTCTACAGCTGGCACCAGACAGTAGTTGATGCCAGGCTGTAGCTGCAACCCAACGAACTGGGCGACAGGCGAGCTAGAAGATCGAGATCACTTGATGAGAAAGTGAGACGAGGACGAATATACTTCCAGTAGGACTAAGTGGAAAGGAAGTAAAGGAAAAACAAGCCTGAAAACCAAGGAGGTAGAGGCTGCTCTGATGTCCTTGGCTTTCACTTAAAAGGTGGCAAAATGTGCTTCTTGAGCATTCAAAAATAAGCCCTCTCAGGATGTGATCTTAATCTGATTCTGTTCAGGTACAAACCCAAAAGCTGTACCTTGGACAGAAGGTTCTCTCTTCTTCAGAGTCCATAATGTCTATTAACTTCCTAAAAGAGAAAGAATGGATCTAGAGCTTGAATGGATCCTCTTTACGGCTAAAAATCCAAAGGGAAACGAGGAAAAAAACTTCTCCCCATAAAAATACCTTCTCTATACGATGACTTGGCTCTCACTAGTGAGTCCTAGTCAAAGCCAGGGGCCACTCAGAAGGGGGTCTACTGTGTAAGGTTGCAGAGAAGAGGAACATAGAAGATCAAACAAGGGATTCGTCGAACTGCAACCACAGCTTTGAAAAATGACAAATTTTTATTCAATTTGCATTTTTCATAGCTTACAAACCTGAGGTCTTAACAATGACATCTGCAACCACAATAGTTTATGCAATACTACATCTAGCAGAAAAATCCTTGTACTGATGAGTTCCCTGAAGACACTGAAGGTTCCTTAAGGTGGCAAATAGGATCAGTCAGTCTGCCCCATGAACTCCACTGTTCCTGCCAGACCAGGGGAGGTAAGGGTAGTACCTGCTCTCAGTTCCTCCACAAGAACATTAGACAACTTGAAGTGAAATCGAATCCAATCTGTTCACAGTAGAGGTTCTCTTGCTTAGACAGAAAATGAGAAACAAAATGAGCCTTTCCTCTTTTACGTATATGCTAGGACTGAGGTCTCAACTGGAGAGAACTGCCACAGTCCAGGTGTAAACTATGGCCAAGAAGCACTGACAAACTTGTAATTTTGAGAGGCAGAGTTTGCCACCTAAGATGTCTTTTTTGCTTCACCAACAGCCATTTAAAAATTTGTTTTTTTAAATCTATACACTGCTACCCTACATGTCTAAAGCAAATATTTGGTCAGTGTAAATTACGTTAATCCCTAAGTATTTTTATCAGTTTCTTTGTTCATCCTATTGAAAATAAGTATACAGTAGGGATGCACTGATACCAAATTTTTTGCAGATACCGATGCCTGTTTTCTCCATATTACTGTTATTTAGGAGAATATATATTGTTACTAAAATCATTCTTGTTCTCTGGTTATCGTATATTAAAGTTTCAAACTTTGAAATGTCATATAATAGGGCTATATAAACTGCATGTGTCTAAAGGCAAACTGCTGCAGTAGCAGTACAGTAACTCACTGCACCATTCACTTATAACATATACCTGTACTGCACATGTTAAAATAGTACCCAACTCCAACAGAATGGCAATGACTCATTGCTGATACAGATAGAAACAACCATAGTTAATCAAAATTAGAATTACAATAATAAATTGTTAAATACACTGTACAGTATTAAGATACCATCTGTTTTTAAAAGATAAACAATGAACCTATATAAAATGATATGCCTATACGTATATAGTTTGTTGGGTGGGCTTTGTAAATATATACGTACATTTTAGGAAGCCTAGAAGGGTTTGATACTACCACAAAAACTAGCCGAGACCACTGATACCAATACCTGGGAACATCTTTAGTACACTAAGTAAACTCTCCTTATTTGCAGACTCCGGATTTGCGGAATTACATATTTGCGGATTTCTCTCTGGAACATATAGCCCCATTATTTACAGAAAATCATCTATTCACGGTATTTTTCTATGAGAAATACCCACAAATTCCTGCTTTTTTTATCAATTTCATCATAAAATGCACTTTTTGTGATAAAACTATTAAAAAACAGGTATAAAATTTTTAGTGGGTTTTTCTTGTTTTACCTAAGAATAGTATTGGCAGTTTTAAGCATTTTTATAAGGGTTTCAACTGTGTGTGAATTTTAGCTATTCAAGGGGGGTTTGGTATACATCCCCTGAATACGGGGGCAAACACTAAAGTATTGAATATTTTCACTGTAACTGATATAGTACATGCAATGCTTCTATAGTTATATTCAGTGAGGTAAGTTCCTTAGCTATAAATTTCCAATAATCCTAGTTGATATACATACCAGGCGTCATTTCAGTTTCAGGTAAAATAATTTCTACAATAATTCCACCATAATTTGGAGTTTGTTTTCCATCTCCTACATTTATTGATCATTGATTCCTCAGCCTTCGGTATATGAATTAAATATTTTACAATCAATGTCTTTCTTCTTCCTTTAATGTTATTACTTATCCATCCCTTCTCACAGGGATTCTCCTCTTTCTCTTTCCATCCATGGATACGTATATCGTTATCAGTTCTATGGGATACTCAAGCACCAATGCCACTCCCTATAAACATCTGCCTGTTTGTCAAAATATTTTTCATTACCTCTTCTTGATCTTTAACAGAACTACTTTACTGTGTCTAGAGCAATTAGCATGCTCTAATCTGCATTTGTCATCTGAAAGTTGTCTACATGTACCTTTCACTTTTGCCTACTGCTATGTCTTGTTCAATACCCAAAGTTTTGCTTTTGTTACTACATATCCCAGTAATTTTTTCAAGATATTGAAATATAGTCTTCAAGTTAAAGCCAGTTCTCACTGATTGTTCGCTCCTGATCACTACTGTTCATTATGAGAAGGTAGTTGACAATGTCCACAAGCCTAGATTATAGATAGTCTTACATTATTATTATTATAGAACAGGTAGTGTCAAATCTGTAAAGCTAATTGAAATTATCCATGAATGAAATAGATGTAAAGTTAATATCGATGGGTCTTCTTAAGTGAATCTGCAGGAAACAGAGGAGTATTACATGGGAGTATTATTTCACCTTTGCTATTTGATTTTTTAGTTTATACTGAAAAGCAGCTGGAGATAGAGGATAAAGTTTGAATTGGAGTATCAACAGAAAGTTGAGACTCAGAATACAAATATGATGCCATTCTAATCAGTAAAACACAATATTTGCTATGTTTGCTTTATGAAATACACCACAAACCAAGAAAATTCCTGTATAATATCAGACCTATGGTTGCAGCAAGTCAAACTTTGTCCCAGGTTTCAAAAAGCCTACCAGCCCAGTTCCTCTAAAGTTCAAAGATCTTGTGATGATTATTTGGCCAGGAGTCCATTCCATATGTGTAGCTACTCAGGGTAATAAAGTACAGTACGTACAGTAGTACAGGCAGTCCCGGTTACGTTCTAGGCAGGATGCTGATAAGCGAAAACTGCCATCAACCAAAACTCAGCAATTTATGTTGTTTATGGCACTTAGTCTCGGTTAATGGTGCCGATGTTAGGTATGTTATAGCACCATAACTCTATTATCGGCACCTTATGGTGCCATAAAACCGGATTGCTATGAACCAAGACCGCCGATAACCGGGGACTGCCTGTAATGGGTTTGCAAAAATATTCTAAAAATTAAGTTTTTTCATAAATGACAAGTTTCCCCACCAGGGGTGCTCAAAGACCTGGATGCATGCTCATTTGGCATGACTGAAAACAATTGCTACCAGAGATTGGGCTTACATAAATTATTGGGTTTTTATATAACACAATTTTATCTTGTTTCCAAGAAAATTTAATATTGCAGTTCCTTAAAGCTGGGCACAAATAATATTACACTGAATGCCAATGCTCCTTAAAATTTCAAGTGAAAAATGTCACAACCAAAACATGGTTATAAAGTATCTAGCTTTAAGTGCATGCATCAAGTTATAAAACAATATGCACTAACTGTATCCCACCTCTCAGTGTCTGTTATAGTATTTTACTGACAGTTAGTTAATGCAGTACAATAATGTACAGTACTAAATACAGTAATATACTGTTACATACATCTATGTGTTAGGATCATTAATGCTATAGCATGTATTTACAGTGTGTTGCTGGCCTGCAACAGGGCCCCCCCCTCTCACTCTCTCTATTTTTTTTATAAGAATTTGAGGTTTGTGTTAAAAAGAAACAAAAATGTTCATGGCCTTCTTTTTATGCTGTACTTTACATAACTTGCAAGCACAAGCTGGTAGAACTACTGCAATTAATTTGCAGACATACTGTATCTCTGAAACTGTATGATAAATTATTAATTTATTTAAATTATATAATAATTACCAAATAAGAGATAATAGTTGCTTTATATGAAAAACCTGCATACAATAAGCTATGAAAATAGGCTCCAGGGTACTGTCCAAGCTATATGTAAATCTTAGGACACCTAATGGGTTTCAGTACTTAATGGAAGGCAAGACCCCCAAACTGTTTGGTAAGTTGAAGTGCCACCTGTGCTCTGATTAGTATATAGACCTCATAAAACAATCAAACCAACTTTTTCCAAGATGAAAAAAATAATAAATAACAACAGTTTGTGTTCTCCGGCTAGCCATCCACTTGTTCAGTCTTGTTTAGTTAGCCGAGACCAAAATAAGACAACTAAGTGTAAAATGGTCATCACCCTACTGGCATGGAAAATATGAACAAGAATCCCTCACCTGACAATCTTTGCTAAATATCACTACAGGCATAGGTTGTAATATAGGTTTTTATATTTTAATGACAAATGTACATCAGTTTGTAATTTGAAATATGGAGATAACTGCATACCTGTTTTTGTAAAGTATACAGTACACTGTAATACTGAAGCACCATCAACCTTAAGCTTCCTAGGTACCATCAGACTAGTATTTAGAACAAACTAATATGTATTTTCTCCACTACTATTCTTTATTTATTTGTATTAAACACTCCCACTTATTCAAGGCACCAGAATTTTCAATGTCATGTTCTCTATTAGATTTGGCACCAGACTGAAAACACTTTCCCACTGCATGAGCTGACACAATGTGATTTCTCAAACTATTCAGTGTTTGTGAAGATGAAGTTTGTGTGATCATTTCCATGATCTCATTCATCATTCTAAGAAGTTCCTTCTTAGTATTTTCAGTGGAAGCTGCACTTTCAGAAACTGCAAATTTTCTGTGACATTTTCCTCACTGGAGTTTTTCACTTCTAAGGAATAGGTGACATTTGTATTTTCCACACCCTTTACACTTCTACTAGACAAATCCAGATGTTTATGGACCACAAAAGCATTATGTTGGCAGATGCGTCTTGTCAAGTCAACTGTTTCAAAGTTACTGGCATTAAATTTGCGATAGAAAGCTGTGGAAGAATTACTGCACTTATTATAAGAGTTTTTTGGGGGAATTTGTAAGCTTTTAGAGCTAGTAATCTGATTTTCACAAATATCTAATGTAACATTATCACTTATATTTTCTCGTCTATGTACAACAGATATATATTCAACCTTACAATTCTGCTCTTTTACGCAATCATTGCCACTATTTCATTGCTTTGACCTTCAAATGTAATTGCTGCCAGGTTGTTCCCATTTTGAATGCAATTAATGTCTTTAGATTCTGTAACATTACTGTCATCGGGCAAAACTAGTTCTACCTTAACTGGAGTTTTTGCTTGAGCTAATTCTGTCCGCAATTCCAGGCATGTGTTCTTGTCTCTGGAATCACCAAATTCATGTGTATGGTCGAGACAAAACTCTACTTCAACTTTTCCTGAGAATTTATGGCACACTACTCTCAAAAATGCAGAGCAAGTATAATTAATCTTCGAGGACATTTTCAATCTCGCTCGTTTACCTTTACCAACCGAGATAAAAAATCCAGACCTATTACAGTAATAATTTTTAACAAATGTGCTGTGAGTCTCTCTACGTCCCCTGTGAAGAACAAAATGGGCCTTTGTTTTCTTCTCTATCTCTTTTTTCCATTCCAAGAAGCGTTCTTCTTCAGAGAAGCCAACATGGCCAATTTTCAATTTTCTGTTGTGAAGACGATAATGCTCAATCAACTTCTTAATATGAAGACACCTGTTTGTGCAGATAAAGCAAGATTATTATGTGTTTGTTTTTTTTTGTTTTTTTATCTTAAGTATAGTAGCGCAATACAGTGGCTTAGAAATATTCCTGAGATTGTACATTCACTGTACTAAAAACTAACCATTTTCTGCAGAGCAACAGTACTAAAAAAAAAAAAATGCAAAACTGAAGCAAACCGCAAGTTTTAATAGCAGCATACATTTTCACAAATTCTTAAAATCACACCATGTGGAAAGAGGAGAATTACAGTATAATGCATCAGAATTAGGAGTTTGTTTCTGAATCTTCCTGGGACTAACCTGAAATCACAGTCCCTGCAAATAAGGGGATTTTTAGGTCTTTCATAACCTTCTATTTTCAACTCATTTGGGTGTCTCCTCCGCTTGTGTCTCAGGAGTGTTTGTTTTGAACTTAAACTCTCAAAACAATAACAGCATTCAACCCCTTGCTTTGATGGAGTCTGTAATGCAATACAAAACACCACATTAAAGAAAATTTACTTAAACAGGGAATTGTACAAATTGTACATGCTCATGTGCAAAAACTAGAAGTTTCTTGTGGCTCTGTAAGGCAGAAATATCCGTGATTTTTTTTGACAAAGAAGCAAAGTAAATTTCCTATAATACATGGACATTTATACGTTTTCTCTGGGAGATACAGTACTATTTGATTTATTTTACTATTACTATAAAGCAGATAAGAAACAAAGTTATCTATGTTTAGTGGACAAATGGCCTAAAAAGCACTACAAATTTTTTTTTATCATTAATAATAGAATACTACTGTGTTCTGGTGTTCTCTAAAAATGCATAACACTCCCATGTCCAACTAACAAAGCACAACAGTTCGAACAGCACCAAACTAGGTACTTGGTATCCTATGACAGTCCTTCACTGAGGTTCATAGAGGTCATGTCTGAGGGAATCCTAAAAGATTACCCTACTTTTACAAATTTTCAACACAATCCCTTATTAGTTTAGCACTAACATACTGATTCCATTTCACTGCTGTTTTTTTTACATACAATAGGTTTTTTCCTTGCCATAAAAGGGATTTTCAGTCTTGGGTACCCTCTCAAAAGTCAAGTCCATAGCCAGTCTTCCTGTGGTAAAACATTTTTATATGCAAGAAGCAAGGAGTAGCTGATTAACAGGTTCACAGAATGTTTCTTTTTCAGGTGCTGAAATACATCAGGGATCCAGGCCACAGAAGAGCAACTGCAACATCCACCCATCATGAGCTCTGGAAGAAAGGGTAGAAGAAGCCATCCTCTTAAGCGACAGTAAGTAAATTACTCGCCCCCATCCCCCAGATGATCCTGATGCATTTCATTAGAATACTCCTAAGGACATGGTCCATGATATTATGAAACCCAAGGTGAAAACACTGCCTAACTAATACTCTGTATCCCTGTGATAATCCTAGCAAGTCAGCGTTATACTCGGCAAGGTAAAATGACTCCTCCAAGGGAACTTCGCCTGTCGAAGCCACCAAAGTAACCTTCAAAGGTAAAGGAACCTTCGACGACGAAGGAGAATCATCCTTACCGCCAACAGACGAAACTGCCTCTCCTAAGGTATCTCCTACTGGTTTGGAGATCTTATGACGAGGCAAACTAGAGAAAGGAAACAAAATTTCCGTAGGGCCTAAGGGAGACCTAGACCTGCCCAAAAAGGGAATCAGACTGACATCCGAAAGCAAAGACTCTTGCACCTTCTCTTCCTAACTACCTAACACCGCGTCCCTACCTGTCTGCATCTCTCCTAATACTAAATCACTCTTAGAACTTATGCTTTTCGGGGAAAGGGGAAAATCTGCTGCTGACACTGCCTGCTCCACACCGGGGGCACCAGCAGATCCTACCCTCCGGGTTTGTGGTTCTCCAATTCTCCATGACCCCCAGAACCTGTTAGGGCTGGTTCTGGAACAGGCATGGGAGCTGAAAGAGAATGATTAGTTTCAACATTCCTATTATTATCCTTATCTTCATTAATCTTAGCCATGAAGCTTGCAAAGAGATTCGTCATGCTTGATGATAACCTATCCTCTAACCTTCTAAATTAAACATTCTCAAGATTTTCATCTTCTAACTTTTTAGGTTCTATTATCTGCCTACTCTTGCTCTTGGATGCTAATGCTTCCCTATGCCTGAGGTACACATCCATCTGGTCTGATGACCAATTTCTACACTCGTCGCATCTTTGTTTAAGATTGCATTGTACCTCCCTACAACTAATGCATAATGAATGTCCGGCAAGTCTGAGGGTACTCATCCTTTCCTTGCAGGAGATGCAGGACCGATGGGCTCCTACGTCGCCACAGCCGGACTGCTCCAATGTTGTGACCGACAAAGCCGGCTTCAAAGGGATGGGTGGCAGCGTTTCTTTTTGGGGTGTGTCCATTTCCAGATCTGATTCAATAAAGTCTTTAATCGTAGAAAAATCCAAAGGGTAATCCAAAAGGTAATCCAGGCCATCAACAAAAGCACAGTAATCAATGCTGTGGGGGTCGGGCAACAAGACCAGAACAGTTCTCTTGCAGCGGGATACGTCCTGACCAACAAGCGAACAAAGAACAATTGAAAGGGGAGCGCTCTATCAGCCGGTCCTGGCAGCAGCATTGCCAAGGGTAGTGCAGGTAACTCAGTAGATGGTGTTTACCTGCAGCACTGGTAGCGTTGGCAGTTAAAATTTACCCAAATGATTGGTAAGTATGTGGGGATATAGTTTGGGCTGGTCAGTGACCAGGGCTAATTCAGGTGCTCAGGTGGTGTATTGCAATATTATTCCTTTTGGGAAATATTCATCAGTGCTTGGACAGCCTTGTGAAATAGAAAAATACAATTCTATTGGTTTGTATTTATTAGTTCATACAGTTTTTTGCTTAAAAAGGGATTTTGACAGAGGAAAAATTTCTATTGGGCTGGGCGAGAGCCTGTGCCGCCCAGTGAAATGCTCCTTATAGCATCATTTCTAAGGTATAAAACTGCTATATATACCAGAGAAAAACAAAAAAGTTGCATGGATGCCGGGCATATGCCTAGCTCGCTCACGCCCATATAGGGTGTCGGTATAGTAACTGGGGCGTGAAAACCACTCTCAGAGGTCTCTTACCAATTAGTTATCTCCTCTCCCAACAATCCCCGTTACTACGAGGTGCCGTTCTACATCCCACTACTGCCCGCCCCCACCCCTCTACCACCCATGCGTACCTAAACATTCCTCATAGCATCCCAAGCTTGGACCAGTTCTAGGGTGAGGAAAAACAAGGGTGGGTTCACTGGGCGGCACAGGTCCTCTCGCCCAGAAATAGATTTTTCCTCTGTCAAAATCCCTTTTCTGGGCTCAACCTGTGCCGCTCCGTGAAATAGTAACAGAGAATTGGTCCAATAGCTTGTAATTAGTTACCTGAAAAGGAATAGAATAAAAACTAGGATACATAAAGAAGGAACTTTAATACCGTATCAATATATAATCTAATACAAACTGACATAAAAGTAATCAGTTATCAAACTTATTCAGGAAAAACATTTCCAAAAGAAAATAATGGTGTCTACTAGTAACCTTTATACAAGACAAATATACATACTATACTGGTACTCAAAAAAAGGGGTCCAAGAATTTTCTTGAAAACCATCAAAAGATATCACAATATATCTTAATACTATACAATTTACATCCAATAAACTAAATGTTGAGTACCAGAACAGGTTAATTACAATACAGGTGAGTACCAAACAATCTAATTTAATTACAGGTGAGTAACAAGGCTAGGCAGGGACAATATGAGGCAGGTAGGGGAGAAAGAAAGGTAAGGAATACTAATGAATTAACTTCTTAACATGGTTCTGATACATCAGGAGGAACTACATTTCCTGCTGCCACTGTTGCAAATTTTAGGGCTTCCAAGGATTTTAAGTAATGGCGTTTAAATACTAATGGTGATTTCCAACCTGTATACTTTTTTAAATCTCAAAATTCATATGGTGAAAATAATTAACTGACGTGGGCTACTGCTCGAATATCATGAGCATGTGGAATTGATTCTGGATTAGCTTGTTTGATAAAATAAAGAATCTGCTGTCTAATCCCTTTTAAGGAAATGTTTCCTCCATTTTCTCTAATAAATAAAGGGCCTGAAGACTTATTAGAAGTTCTGTTCAGATAAGCTTTCAAAGTGTTAACTGGACATAAGGATGGATCCGTGGAAGTGGGACAATCCTCCACGGTGACCATCGGTTCTGTGGATCCTCATTCTTTGCTAAAAATCTCTTGTCTGGAAAGATTTGTACTTCCCCAGATGCGAGAAAAACAATATGATTCGGTTCTCTAGATAATGCTGAAAGCTCAGATATTCTGGCTCCAGATGCTAAACTTACCAAAAATAAAGTTTTTCTAAACAGTGTTATGTATGAACACGAATCATTATTGGTTTCAGAGGCCAGTTTAAGAACATTTAAAAACCAGGAAACTGTGTGGGAGCGGGTTACTGGTTTTAGTCTGGCGCAAGCTTTTGGAATTGATGAAAAATATGAATCTGTAGATTAAGTATTAAACCCAATCTGAAATATCTTCTTCAAGGCAGATTTATTTAATTGTTGTAATTGTATTAGCTGCTAATCCCGTTTCAAACAGGGTCCTAAAAAAGGTAACTGCTAGGTTCCGAGTCATTGCTCTAACCTTAGAATCTCTTAAGAACTTTGCCAGTTTTCTTACAGCTGAATCATATTGACGAAGGGTTGAGTCTCTTTTATCTGACTCTAGAAACAAGGTATTTAGAGGATCAATGTTAGCATCTCTTTGTGCTGCAAATTTCATAAAGTCCATAAAGTTAGGGCACTCCGAATTCTTGAGGAAGCTAACACACTGCGAGTTTGTACTACCTGTGTCAACTTGGGATCTGGGATCCGCCGAGGGAGGAGTCCTAGTTCTACCATCAGAGGAAACCAATTGCTCTTGGGCCAATTGGGGGCTACCAGAGCTATCTGACCTTTGAAAGTCCTGAGTTTGTCTAGTTACTTTCATTAACATGTTTATCGGAGGGACAGATAAATTCTTTGCCAAGTGTTCCAATCTATGGACATGGCGTCCGTGGCATAGGCCAGAGGGTCCAGGTTTGGGAGCAACATAACATTTTAGTTTGTTGTTGGATTCCGTGGCGAATAGGTCCACCTGAAGGTTCGGAATCTGTTGACAAATCCAATTGAATGAATCTTTGTCCAATGACCATTGCGACTCCAGCGGAGTTGTCCTTGAAAGTGCGTCTGCTACCCCACATTTCTCACATCCTGCCAGGTGTACAGCTGACAGGTGCCATTGGTTTCTTGTTGCAATCGTAAAGATTGCTATCATCACATGATTTATGTTACTTGATTTGGATCCCCCTCTGTTTAAGCAATGGACGATTACTTCGTTGTCCAGAATTAATCTGATGTGTTGCTTCTTTGCCGGGGCTAGTTTCTTCAGAGTTAAGAATACTGCCATGGCTTCCAATATGTTGATGTGGAGTTGACGCAATGTTACTGACCACAAACCTTGGACTTTTTCGTATTGGGAGTAACCTCCCCAACCGCTTAGAGAGGCGTCTGTGTGTATTACCAACGCTGGTGGTGGAAATCGTAGGGGAATCGATTTTGCCAGATTCTTGGCCTTGGTCCAAGGGAGCAATCTTTTCTTTAGTATTTGTGGGATTAGAGATATTTTGTCTCGTTTCCTCTTGTTTCGCCTTGGATCGCCATACCCGATTTATATCTTTCAGTTTTGCCTTTAGTAATGTCTGTTACTGATGCAAACTGAAGTAGCGCCCTAGAATTCTTTCTTGTCTTCTCCTGGACGTTAATTTGTCCTTGAGAAAATTTTTTGTTTTCTTTGCTATTTCTTTCCTTTTTGTTGAGGGAAGAGATAGTCTGTGTGTGATTAGGTTCCATTGCAGTCCTAACCATTGGAAACGTGCTGCTGGAGTAAGACGGGACTTCTTGAGGTTTATTTTGTAAACCTAAGTGTTCCAAAAATTTTATGACTTTGTTTGTCGCCTTTACGCAATCCTCTACATTGCTGGCCCATATCAGCCAATCGTCTAGATAGGCCACTAACTGTATTCCTTGAGTTCTCAGCTCTTGGACTACTGTCTCTGCAGCTTCGTAAAATATCCTGGGCGCTATACTGAGTCCGAATGGCATCACTTTGAATGAGTATGCCCTTCTGCCTAGTTTGAATCCTAGAAAGGGACGAAAATGCCTTGCTATCGGAACATGATAGTAAGCGTTCTGTAAGATCTATAGAGGTGGTGACGGCCCCACGGGGAAGTAAGGTCCGCACCTGCGAGATAATCAACATGTGGAACTTGTCGCATCGAATGTAAGTATTCAGATGTGACAAATCTAGAATCACCCTTCTTTGTTCTGAGTCTTTCTTTGGCACGCTGAACAAGCGTCCTTGAAATTTCAAAGATTCTTACTTCTTTTATTGCAATTCTTTTGCAAAAAGATCTTTGGTGTCATAGGTCTAGTTCTGTCCGATGGATCTTGATTGAAAACTGGTTAGTGGAGGGGGCCCCTTTTATCCAACTCCACCCCAGACCCTTGGATACTATGCTGGAAGCCCACTTGCTGAACCTCACCGGCTCCGAAATTTGTATAGTCTTCCCCCTACCTGAGATGTCTCAATGGTTTGAAGAGGGTCTGTTTCCTCGTCTACTCCTGTATCCTCTGCCTCTTGTTGAAGTCCTTCCACCTCTATTATGAAAGTTACCCTCTGGCTCTACTACCTCTGGCGTACCTATTGAACCCATGGACACTCCTTGTGTCTCAAAGGAGGGGTTTAAAAGCCGAGAAGGAGGAGCTTGATGTTGAGGAGGCTGAGTCATCCAAACGTATTGTTGTTGTTGGGTTGGGATTTAGACGTAGACGGCTGAGTCCCTTGAGGTACAGGAATCGTCGTCTGAACGACAGCTTGGGGTTGTGGAGTCTGGTATGATTGGAAGTTCCTAAACCTCTCCTGCCTCTTGTTCTGATTTACCTGATTGTTCATATTTTCCGTTTTGGCAAATCAGGCCCCAACGAACTTTGAGACTTTGATGACCCTAGCAGCCTCACCTAAGACACTGTTAACAATGTCTTCCGGGAATAAGTCTGGGCCCCAAATTGAGGCTTTAATCAGTTTATTTGGCTCATGCCTTATTGTAGCTTCTGAAAGCACATGCTTTCTGCAATTACGGCGTGCTACAGCAAAGTCATAGGCATCACTTTGAAGTGTGAGGAGAGAGACTTGGTAAGGATCTTGAACAATGACTCGTTCTTGGTATACCAGCGAAGCCATTTCTGCCATTGTAGCGGAGTTGATTGATCTACTTAACCGAGTACGTGCCTCATACTCGATTCTGACCAAGGATTCTGGGAGTCTCGGAGTTTGTCACTGAACTGTGTAGAGGCACAGTCAATGTTCAGTTTCCCTGTGGTGAAAGTTGCTGGGGCGTCAACCCAGCATTCATGATCTCCTGGAAAAAGTAGAGAAGTCAACTCCGTCTCTCTTAGTTGTGGCATGGGCTTGTCCTCCATAGCCGCCTGAAGAGCCAGATCAACTACTTTTGTAGTACAAGGTTTCGGTGTTTGACCTTCTACTACAAACATTGTGTAAGAACTCTTATGGGGGGACAACATTGTGTTCACACACTCCCATTCGTTCAATGTCCGGACCCATGCGGACTGAGCCTGTTCCTTAGGATAGATCATCGTCTCCTTAGAATCTTATCTAGTCTTACTAGCGCTTCCTCTGTCAGTCGAGCATATCCTGGGAAGGGAAACTGCAATCCCGGCGGGTAGAATTCAAAGTCCTCTACGGCCGAGTTCCACATCCTTCTATGGTTAACATGCCATCCACGAATGGTGCATGTAAAGCCAATCGCCACGGATTGCTCTTTACGAAGCCGGAAGTTTGGAAGCGTCTGGCAACACAAACTGTTGTTGTTGGCAGTCCGGTTCTCAGGAGATTTTCTAACATGTTCTCCTGGTTTTGCAGTCTCTGAGCAAAAGTGTCCATAGACTGCAACCGATCCGAGATGGTTCCAATCTGAGATTGGACCATACTTCCCATCTTCTCCATTAAAAAGATTAGAGAAGGCAACCGATCAAAGGAAGGTTCTGAAGCCTTAGATTTGGAGCTCCTTGATCTCGACCCGTGATGTAGGGGAGTAGCTGCTACCGGAATCTCCGAAGACTTAGATGCATTTAATGACTTGGTAAGTCTCGGTAACCTAGATGGTTTTTACTTGGCTTAGATAAGGCCTTCCTCAAGTGTTTGACTTTTGGTATTACTGAGCTGGTTTGTCCCCAACCAGGGTCTTTGCAGTAAACCCTTGAAAAGAAGCATGAGAAGATGTTAAAGATGGTGCAGGGCTAAGAACAGGAATCTTAGACCGCACACTACTTGCCCCACTTACCTCCCTACCTTGATCGCTGGCATCCAGAACCATTGGTTCTATGTCAAGGCTGATGGCCGCCACGTCTTCTAACACTTCTTCCCTAGTCCCTCAAGATCTTCAGGCAAGGACTGCGTGTCTTCCCTTATCTTGGCAATAATGGGTGCAGCCACTTCCTTGGGAACTGCCGCTGACATCTTGGCATTTGGGTAGAAAGGAGGGTGCATAACTCCTCTGATAGGATATAAGGTTTCTTAGCCTTAACGTTACGGCCAAATCCGCCAACCCAGATCTTGAGGGTCGAAAGAGATGTGTTCTTGACAGCCTGTGGGGTCTGAAAAATAAGTACTAATTAGGATTATCACTTTCTTAAAACTAAAGAGAATAATTTGGTTCACTTCTTAAACATCATACTCATAATAGTTAATGAAATATCTAAGTGCGTACTCACCGGTCCGAGGTTATATCGGCAAAAAGCCCATAACAGATCTCACACGCATCCGGATGCCAGACGATGAGGTCATCGACCTGTACGGCGCAGGGGTGCATGGGACCTGCAAAACATCATGTCCGCACCTTTGCTGAAGGACAGCTGCGCAAGCTGTCATCTGACAACGCACCACCTGTAAGGTAAATTGATACATAAGTATTCAATTTGTATATATAAACTACCGGAAGCCCCGGATTATTTATCGTAATCTTAAATTATAACATATATAGTAAAAATAGACTCTGTATACTAAATCTTAACATATACAGCTCGGTCATTTAGTCTATGAATCTTTTTATTCTGTTGAAAATTATGGCGGATCTAACTTCGTATTTATCCGCCTGCTCCGGGAAACTAAATCCCACTTAAGGAAAAAATATTCTCCAATGATTGTATCGCTACCAAGGTAGACGTATATACTGTACCAAAAGGTGTTGAGCGGCGGATATCGGTTACGTATTCTGTCCGCCTGCTCCGAAATTTCGTGCATAGTAAACAATAGAATATAAGATTTTGTAGGCTACGTCTGTACGCCTCTTCCGGGATCGACCGACAAAATTCTATTTGTGTGTAATCTACGATATCAGAAACAGGGTGAGATACCTGAATCTGATCAATACACTAAAATATAGTGTGTAGAACTATTCCGGTTGTAACGGAATCAAAATAATGCAGGCGGAAACCCGAAAGGGGAGACTGAGTGTACGCATAAGTTGCCTCTATCCGGTGCGTTCGGAAGCCAATCGAAACCAGCTAGAAAAAGCGTCCACTGTCCTAACTCATGGTATGACCATATCGCTACATATTCCGTCGCTCCCGATATAGACTATAACTAAAGCCTAAAAGTAACCTGAATCGTGTGATAAAAGGTATCTCCCCGAAGGTGGTACTAGGCGGGAGCGGCAGAGCGAACTGGTTCGTCGCGGTCAAGTGGACCATATGACCAGTCAGGTGGGACAACCCTACCGATGATAAAGATCCAATTGAACCAGAGATATGTAGCTTACAAAACTAAATGACCAAAATTAAAGTGAATAATAGATAATTAGGTAATAATGGCACACAACGAATACAACATAATATTAAGCTAGACAAAAATTAAGCCGAGCGAGAATAGCCTAGGTCTCCAACATCGGGTGTGAGATACCGATATGGTCAGGTAGGCTATATCACTCTTAATAATACTCTACGAAATCGGGTGGTTGCCGATTTAAGATGCAAAGATAAATTACGCTCAAAAGTTGTAAACCAAGGGAAACTCCCTAAAGTAGGATATGACTCGAACATGTAATGCTGGCGGACCGTAGCCCAGTGTATGCCAAATCACTAAATATCTAAAACCCACGTAAACATCGTATAAAAATTATCAAAATATTAAAAGTGCATTTATTTCCATATGTCTAGGACAAAAATGATTGCCATTAGTATGAGGAACTAATGGTCAATCAACATGTAAACAAAGCTCCGTGAAGTAGCGACATCAAAATGGCCGACTGGGTCGGATATCTACTATCCTTGATCAAGATCATATTCTCGTAGGAAATACCTATGATAAAGAGAACGCAACTTCAGTGCATAGCACAATCAATAGTAGTACTCAACTTAGTAGTGGAAGCTTCTAGGAGGTCCGACATTATGAAATCAAGCACAAAAAATCAACAAACAAAAACGAAAAAAAAAACAGTAGTACTTCGTACGATGCTATTGAAAGGAATGTTTAGGTACGCATGGGTGGTAGAGGGGTGGCGGGCAGTAGTGGGATGTAGAACGGCACCTCGTAGTAACGGGGGATGTTGGGAGAGGAGATAACTAATTGGTAAGAGACCTCTGAGAGTGGTTTTTCAACGCCACCAGTTACTATACCGACACCCTATATGGGTGAGCGAGCTAGGCATATGCCCCGGCATTCATGCAACTTTTTTCTCTGGTATATATAGCAGTTTTATTACCTTAGAAATGATGCTATAAGGAGACATTTCACGGAGCGGCACAGGTTGAGCCCAGAAATTATATTTTTACAATAAAATTAAGTTTTGTATATACAGGCAGTCGCTGGTTATCGTCAAGCTTGGTTATTGGCGATTGTCTAGCGCCATAAACAGCGGCAATTTATGGTGCCATAACATGTAGTTTGTGATATCAGTCCATAATGGCGCCACAAAAAATAGTTAAGGTGCCATAACACACCTAACAGAGGTGCCATTAACCAGTTATTGATGCCATTAACCTATTATTGATGCCATTGACTAGTTATTGGCGCCATAATCGCTGAGTTTTGGTTAACGTCGGTTTTCACTTATCAGCTCCCCACCGAGAACGGAACCTCCCCAATAACCAGGGACTGCCTGAACTTACCCAGTAATTACAGAGCTATAGTTGGTACATAACAGGAGCCTAAATTCAAATTTCGTGGGTACCACTTCGATTGCTCAGTGTAGGTACTACATATACAGTGATTACCTGTAACAGCAATATATTAGGAACAACTTAGCTAATCACCTTATTCTGTTTTATGCATAATGTCCATCAGAGGGGATGAGGGA
Source organism: Macrobrachium nipponense (assembly GCF_015104395.2). Lineage (NCBI taxonomy): Eukaryota > Metazoa > Arthropoda > Malacostraca > Decapoda > Palaemonidae > Macrobrachium > Macrobrachium nipponense. The sequence continues at coordinate 50,213,937 of NC_061101.1, forward strand.
GGGCTCTGATCATGTAACTACTGGGTAAGTAGTATATACAAAAATGATATTGTAATGATACAATTAAGTTTGTTCATACTTACCTGGCAGATATATATATAGCTGATAATTCCGACGACCGACAGAATTTAAAATTTACGACACACCGTAGTGGGAGTCAGGTGGTTAGTACCCATTCCCCGTCGGCTGGGAGCAGATATCAGGAAACCATTCCCATTTTCTATTCATAATTTTTATTTCCACTGTCTCCTGAGGGGAGGTGGGTGGGTAATTAATTATATATATCTGCCAGGTAAGTATGAACAAACTTAATTGTATCATTACAATATCATTTTGTTCATGCAACTTACCTGTCAGATATATATATAGCTGAATCCCACCTTTGTGGTGGAGAGACAGAATAGAGGATTTAGGAAACACATATATGCAGATATTTGATATCTTGGTTCCTTACCTATTAGCATAGCTGGCTTCGTGATTATTCTGCCACGTAAGTCTGCTTGTGCTACTATTAGTTCCAGCAACGGTAGAGACCTATGTAGCTGGTGCACTCCAGATGATCTGTCAACAGGGCGAGACCACGACGTGACTAGACCATGAACCATACTAATGAGGGCAACGAGGCAAAAATACAACCACCTGGCTTAGTTTACCAAAGGTAATCCCACTTAACTAAGCTAATGGAAGGGAGACCCGCCCCAGGCGGTCACCCCGCAACTAAAACACAAGTTAAAAACCCCCCTAATCCCTAAAGGATAGGATGAGTGTTACCTCCTGCCCCCAAAAACAGTGTCTGCAGCAATGTATGGTCCGAGGGAGAAGCAATTTTCGTATGTCACTTTCACCTCCCGCAGGTAGTGTGAAGCGAAACACCGAATTGCTTCTCCAAAATGTGGCATTCAAATTAATATCTTTGAGTGCCATATTTTTGTGAAAAGCTACCGAAGTAGCAATAGCTCTCACCTCGTGAGCTTTTCACTTTCAGAAGCTTCAAATCACTATCACTGCACTTATCATGAGCTTCTTTAATCGTACTTCTTATGAAGAACTCCAGTGGCGTTTCTTCGACATAGGAAGATCAGGCTTCCTCACTGAACACCACAACTTATCAGACGCAACAACCTCTGCAAGCTTTATTCTCTGCAGTAGAACTTTAGAGCCCTGACAGGACACAGGAATCTCTCACGTTCTTTCCCATACATTTCTGACAACCCTTTGATTTCAAAGGTCCTCGGCCACGGGTTGGAAGGATTCTCGTTCTTTGCTAAGACGCAGGACTTAAAGACAAATCGCATTATTGTCCGAAACCCAATCTGCTTGCTAATGGCCTGGATTTCGCTAACCCAGATCGTTTTCTTTGTCAGATCCTAGAGAAACTGAATGAAGCGGTTCGAAGTGACTTGACATCAAGAACTTGAGCACCACATCCAAGTTCCACGAGGGTACTTTAGGCTGTATGACCTTCTTAGTCTCGAAAGATCTAATGAGATCATGAAGGTCTCTATTATTAGTCAAATCGAGTCCTCTGTGCCTGAAGACTACAGAAAGCACGCTCCTGTAGCCTTTAATAGTTGAACAGCTAACTTCACTTCCTCTCTCAGATAAAGAAGGAAGTCAGCTATCTGGCTCACAGAGGTTGTGGTGGAGGAATGCCCTTCTTCCTGCACCAGGATCTGAAGACAGCCCACTTCGATTGGTACGAGTGATTGAGGAGGGCTCCTTTGCGGTGGCAATCGCCTTCGCCACAGGTCTTGAAAAACCCCTCTCTCTGGCCAACTTCTTGATAGTCTGAACGCAGTCAGACTCAGAGCGGGGAGGTTTTTGTGTGGTACCTCTCGAAGTGGGGCTGTCTGAGTAGTATCTTTCCTTACGGGCAGAGTCCCTCGGAAAGTCTACCCAAGAAGGACATCACCTCTGTGAACCAGTCGGCTGCTGGCCAGAAGGGGGCGAGGAGTGTCATCCTCGCTCCTTCCGATTCCGCGAACTTCCTCATCACTTCCCCGAGGATCTGAGCGGGGGAAAAGCGTATAGGTCTAGACCCGACCAACTCCAAAGTAGGGCGTCTACTGCGACTGCTCCCGGGTCCAGAACTGGGGAGCAATACAGCTGAAGTCTTTTCGTCCTGGAAGTTGCAAAGACATCCACCTGCGGACCAACCCCACAGGTTCCACAGCGACTGGCAAACCTCCCGGTGAAGGGTCCACTTCTGTCGGCAGAAGCTGTCCTCGTCGACTGAGAAGGTCCGCTTGAATATTCTGTACTCCAACACGAACCTTGTCAGGATAGTGACGTCTTGCGCTTTCGCCCATAACAGGAGTTCCTTTGCGATGGCAAACAGAGAAGGCGAGTGAGTTCCCCCTTGATTTCTTAGGTATGCCAGTGCTGTGGTGTTGTCCGAGTTGATCTGAATGACTTTGCCGGAGATTTCCTCCTGGAAGAACCTGAGCGCCAGGTAAATCACTGATAGCTCTTTCAGATTGATGTGCCAGGACACCTGTTCCCCTCTCCAGGTGCCTGACACTTCTTTCCCTCCTAGTGTTGCTCCCCAACCCGTGGACGACGCGTCGGAAAACAACACTAGGTCTGGGGTTTCCGAAGTTTGAGAGAGAGCCCTTCTGCGAGCTTCCGTGGATCTGACCACCAACTTAGGTGATCCTTCACCTCTCTCGTTAAGCACAAGATCGCCTCCAGATCTTGTTTTGTTCTTCCAATTGTTGGCTAGGAAGAATTGAAGAGGTCTGAGGTGCAACCTTCCCAGAGAAACAAACTTCTCCAGTGAGGAAATGGTCCCCAGCAGACTCATCCATTCCCTCACCGAGCATGTTTCCTTCCCCAGAAAGGTCGCCACTTTTTCCAAGCATTGAAGTTGTCGCCCCTGGGACTTGGAAAAGCCCGAAAAGCACTGAGTCCATCTGAATCCCCAGTATAGACTAAGGATTGAGAAGGAGTCAAATGTGACTTTTCGAGGTTTACCAGAAGCCCCAGGGACTTCGCTAATGACATGGTCGTGTGCAGGTCCTCCAGACACCGGTCTCGCGATGAAGCTCGAATAAGCCAGTCGTCTAGGTAGAGAGAGATCCTTATATTCTCCAGATGAAGCCGCCTTGCCACGTTCTTCATCAGAATGGTGAAAACACCATCGGCGCTGTGGTCAGACCGAAGCAAAGTGCCCTGAATTGGAATACCTTCCCCTTCAGGACAAATCGCAAGTATTTCCTTGATTGGGGATGGATGGGGACGTGAAAATACGCGTCCTGGAGGTTCTATGAGACCACCAATCCCCCGGTCTTAAAGCTGACAGCACAGATTGAGGTGTCTCCATCTTGAATTTTTTCTTTGTGACGAAGAGGTTTAGCTGCTGACATCGAGGACGGGGTCGTCCCACCCCCCCGACTGTTTCGGCACTAGGAACAGACGGTTGTAAAAGCCTGGAGATTCAGGTCGAAGACCTGTTCCACCACTTGCTTCTTGATCATTTGTTCTAGCAGATCGAAAAGCACTTTCTGTTTCTCTCCTCGATACGAGGGAGACAAATCCTTTGGTGAGGATAGGCGGGGGTGACTTCAAGAACGTAATCCTGTATCCCTTCCTCACAATATCTAAGCGACCAAGGGTCGGCATCTCTCTCTTCCCAGGCTTTCGCGAACAGAAGAAGCCTGGCTCCTACCGGCGTCTGAAGGACTTCCAAACATCACTTCCTACTCTTTGACGGAGCAGGGGTTTTTCCCATCTGGAAGAGCCTCTTCCTCGAGAGGCTGTTTTCGAGGAAGATCCAGCACAAAAGGGCTTCGGTTTCTTGGTAAAAGAAACGCCAGAAGAAGAAGCAGCTGCTGGTCTTCTAGAAGACTGAGCTAGAAGATCTTGCGTTGACTTCTCCTGAAGGCTCAATGCTATGTCCTTAACCAATAGTCTGGGGGAAGAGATGGTCTGAAAACGGAGCGAAGAGCAAGTCCGCCTTTTGCGCTGGAGAGACGATTTGGCTGTGAAGTTACGAAGAGTGCTCTCTTCTTGATAATCCCCGAGCTAAAGTGAGTAGCCAACTCCTCAGAACCATCCCTGACGGCCTTGTCCATACAAGACAGTACACTGGACAGCTCCCCAGACTAATGGTATCAGAACTCCTTGACCTTGCATCCAAAACTCCAAGACACCAGTCGAGAAAGTTGAAGACCTCTAGAGTCCTGAAGAGGGCCTTTTAGATGGAAGTCGAACTCGTTATGAGTCCAAGTGACTTTTGATGAAGACAGAAGGGCTCTTCTGGAAGCGTCCACGATGTTCCCGAAACATCACCCTGAGCAGAGGCTGGTAGTTTAACGCCTACGTCCTCTCTCCCGTCTCGTACCACATGCCCCCATTTACCGCAGAGTCTTGATGGCGGCAAAGCAAAAGAGGACTTGCCTGACGCTTTCCTCTTCTCCATCCAATCGTGGATTTTCCGGAACGCTTGCTTCGTGGAAAGCGACTTCTTCATTTTAACGAACCCCGATGCCTTCGATGCTTTAAAAGAAGAAAATTGAGAAGGGGGAGTACGAGGGGCTTCCGGTTGGAAAGTTTCTCCAAACTCCGACTGTAGAAGACGCGTCAAAACTTTGTAGTCCGATGAGACAGGAGCTGGCTGCTGCTCTTCCTCTGCTTCGACTAAATCATCGCTAACTCCTTCCTCAGAAACTGGAGAAGTTGGAGGTAATCCTGAAGAATATGACGAACAGGTAGGGTTCCCTCTTCCACCTGAACTTGCGTTGGTGAGAACTGGCGTCCACTATGCGCGCGCTTGGCGCTCCGAAGCCACACATTTGGCGCCGACAGGTGCGCGCTCGGCATCTACTAATGCATGCCTGGCGCCCACCGAGCATCCACTCGTGCACGCTTGGCGTCCACTGGCGCGCGCCGAGCGGCCGCCAGCGCGCGCCCGTCGTCCACTGGTGCACGTTTATCAACAACAGGTGCGCGTTTGGCGGCAACGGAAGCGCGCTCAGCGTCCACAGCTCGCTTACGAACATTCGAAAACGTGCGAGCGGGTGAAACCTCATCCTGAGAGCGAGAAACAAACTTCTCACCTCCTCTAGAGAGCTGCTGGGGAGCAGAACGAACTCTAGAGGGAGACTCGAACGAAGATAGAGGCGAGCGAGGTGAAAGAGAAGGTCTTGACTTCTTCACAGAAGCTTCTCGTCCTTCCTACGATGACGCGGAAGAGACTCTCTAGAAGCAAGAGCGTCCTAAGAATTGTTTTGCTGCAGTGACTGAAGCATCCTCTTGGTTGGCGAATCTTCCTGCTCTGGGGAGGGACTGATCCTGTGAGCAGGAGAGCGGCGAGGGGACGCCTCCCTCCTCCTCCCAGGCACGGCCTCCTCCCGAGCTCTAGAGCGACTGTATCGCTCGCACGAATTACCCGAATCCAGGTCCGAAGACTCTCTACGCCTTTTCTGCGGTGGAAAAGCAGCGAACTCACTGTCAGGATAAGATCGCAGTTCCAGAGAACTTGGACGTGAAGCTCACCAACACGCGCCGTCCTTTTTCAGCAGACTGGGAAGCACCGTGAGAACTCCACCCTTTACGTGGGGATGAAGCCTCCGATGACGAAAAACACTCCTTGAGGAGACGTGCACGCGCCACTGGCTCCCTGCAGTCTGGGGATTTTCATCAGTAACTGCCGAAGGCACGCCAGATCGGTGGGGTTCCTTGTAACCCTCCTTAGGCTTTCGACATGCTCCCTCCCCGGGTCCTGGGAGTCAAGCAGAGGTCCAGGCCTAGAGGCGAAACGAGCCGATCTGACGCACCCTCCACTTACACAAGGGGTATCACTGCACTTCTGCACATGCACTTTTGTTTGCTCTCAAGAGCCAACAACTTTCGATTCTAAATTTCGAATCGACTCCAAAATTAACGACAAAGTATTACTCTCTACTGACACTGTTTCAGGGCCCGGAGGCAACACTACGGGTTTACGGGTTTAGAAATAATTAACAGAGGAGGGTTTAACATGGAGAAACATTAATTTATTGCACACCTGAAACACTCCTGGAATGGAAGACCTCCTTAATAACCTCCTCCTTTTCTAGTTTCCTAAGATAGGTCTCATAACGCCTTCCACTCAGAATTTGTTAATCTTTCGCACTCCTTGCAACTGGCTTTCATACACACTTCATGCTCCCTGCAACCCTTACATACCGTATGTGTCTACTGAAGCTTTCAGTAGCCTACCTCTACAATCAGTCCTAGAGCAAAATCTAGCGCTAGCTGTACTAGACCTCTGACATATTATCCAAGAGAAATCCAAACCAAATCAAATCAATCCACTAATACGTGTGCCTAGCCACCGATCCAAGTCAATTAATCCAAAAAGCAACCAAAGGGATACTCAAGTAGCCTTAAAAGTTTCCAAATCCAGACGGAGGTGCTGTAAACAGATGTTCACAACCCACCGCGAACAGAAAAATTATGGATAGAAAATGGGAATGGTTCCTGATACCTCCCGCCTCCCAGCGGCGGGGAATGGGTACTAACCACCACCTGACTCCCACTACGTGTGTCCGTAAGTTTTAAATTCTGGTCGGTCGTCGGAATTAATTTCAGCTATATATAATCTGACCAGGTAAGTTGCATGAACAAACCTGGGATTTTATTGTATAAATATCATTATTGTATATTTGACTTACCCAGTAATTACATAGCTGATTCCAAATTGAAAGGTGGGATTATGGACATATTCTACTCCAAAACATAATTCATTTAATTAATTTGAAATAGAAAAGTTGCTAGCACTGAAAAACAATGCTTCTCGTTTCCTATCAGTTAAGAGAGCTACTACAGATGGATACTGCCTGTGGTTGGTGCTCAACTTAACTCTTAGTGGCGTGGCGGCATAACCAAGGGTTGCCTGCTACTCAAGGGGAACTTTGCAGCTAGGGAAGTGCTCCAACTGCCAGCAAAGCATGGAAGGTGCTACCCTTGCCTTGGGCATAGCACTAAAAAAAAAACAGAAAACACTGATACCTACACTAAAATAAAGTCATGCCCCATCCACTGAGAGTGGTGGGTGCTCCAGGTACATTGTACCCCGTGACTCTCCAAACTCAGCACCTTACTGAAAAGGTGAGAGATAGTAGAACATCCTGTGCTTCCTTCTGCGACGCCTTGCTAGTCACTCAAAATGGTCTGAGGTATTGAAAAAAATTTGACACAAAGATTTCATAAAAAAATATGAAGAAGAGTTCGCTTAAGTTTCTGGTAGGTTGATAAAAAAAAAGGTACAAAGCATATGGCGTCTTAATACTGAGGAAGTAGAGGCTGTTGTGATGTACTTGGCTTCGCTTCAAAGTAGGCAAAAAACACCCCACAACACTGAGTGCCTCAAAATTAGTCCATATAAAATGGAAGACAACACGTATAGTCAGAGGAAGAGACAGGTTCTTGCAATAACTCCCTAGGTTATGGATGGTTGTCTGATTCCTGTTTAGCTCGGGGAAATCCTGAAAAACTCCAACTAGACAGAGAGCTCTCTATACTACTTTCGAGCTGGGAAGCACTACTGGGTGCCTGTAGCAAGTGCTAGAGCCAGACTGTAGCCGGCACTAGACGAGCTAGAGGCTTGGGAGCTGGTTGACACTTGGAGTATGATTTGGCACCAGAGGAGCCGAGTGCCGGGCGAGTTAGGAGCTGGCCGACACTAGGAGCATGAGTTGGCGCCAGAGGAGCTGGGCATCATGCGAGGGGAAATTGAGGGATGTCAGGTGCTCCTGGAAGTCAAGGAAGTCCATAATAATCTAAAGGTGAAAGAACAAATCCAGGTCTTGGAAAGGACCTTGAACTTTCCTGATAAGAGACTGTACTGCTTCTGCCAGTCAATAAAACTCTCTGATCCTACAGAGTAAGTTGCCAAGGAGATGGGAGACTTGAAAGGAATGAAGTAGCATCTTTGAAGAACCTGAACCACTCAGGGTTTTTCCCCCTTATGACTCCATTCCTCCTAAAATAGGTGCAGTCTGGCACCGACAGGAGCGCCAAAGATTGGGACACACTTGGAGGAAGTCTTGGTGGAAGACTTCTTAAAGGTTGGGGAGGGGATCTCTCTTGAGGACATGACTTTCCTCCTCGAAAGGGTTGTTGCAAAGGTGAAATTAAAAATCTTTGAAAGAGCAGCAAAAGTCGCTTGCAGATGCTTTGATGATTGAGCTAGTAAGTTGTGCATCGAATTCTTATGTAAGGCAGACAGAACCTCCTTCACATAGGCTAGAGGGAACAAATGCAACTTACTGAAGGATGAAAACAAGAGGGCCTACTTTTGAGTAACTGCAACCCCTTTAGTAGTGGATGAACACCAAAGTTCTTGCTTTTAAGGGGACCCCCATGGAGCAAAAGGCAGGCTAACTGATCCAAACCATCTCTAACTGCCTTATAGGTGTACAAAAGAAGCTGAAACACAGCCTTTAACCCCTTTGCCACCGGCCTGCTGCATTGCTGCAAATGCTTACATACCGCATGAGACCCCGTCAACCGCAAGTATCAATCATTACTTGCTCCCACTAAATTTTATGTTATTCATATTTTTCCTTTATATTCTAATATGAAAACATTGTGTATACGGACATGAATGTTTTTTACCCATTGTCAAAAAATTATTATATATAGTAAGAATATCGGAAAAAATAGGAATATTTAGTGGAAAAACTAATTGCAGAAGTAGGAACTGTTATAAAGTAGTAGAAATAGTAGTAAGTAGTAGAAATAAATAAAGTAGCAGAAAAAGTAGTAAAGTATTAGTAAAATAGTTAGTGGTAACAGCAGTATAGTTTTTCTTACTGAAACAGTTTATTCCTAGGTTTCATACAGAAACAGCGTATACATCAATGAATGTTTACGGCACTGGTAATAATAATAATAATAATAATAACACAGTAATAATAGTAATAATGTTAAGAAATTCACAATTCCGTGAAAACAAATTGTTTAAAAAATATCTACAATTACGTATATATAAAAATATATTTTTACATAGAAATAAAAACATCACGTAAGCAGGTGAAATCTGGTGTGTAAGCAGGAATCCCATTGTCATCCTCCGTGAATCAGGGGGGGGGGGGGGACTGGGTCTGGGCGCAAGTCACAAGACGGATCAGTTATGAACCGCCAACCTTCATCGACAAGAGGTTCAATGTCTTCCAAACACTCGTTGTCACTGTCAACCTCTAAGAAATTATCACTAATTATCTGATAGATCTGGCAGGTACTCAGACCCTGACTCTGAAACACTATCATCTGACATGATACTGAAAAAAAACATAAAATAACTGCAATCAAAAGGGAAAAAGGTTTAGAATTCAAATATACATGGTTTACAGACAAAATCGTAATCATCCTTCTCAGATAATAGACTGAGGCGCACTGGCATATGTTGGCCAGTAACCCTCCTAATATCCCATATGAAAATGACGTCACGACGTCCATCGGACGTTCATTGGTTAGAATGAATTGTGGGTGGAGCTTCAACACCTCTCCCTGTGAGAGTCAAGTTTGACTCATTGGGCTGGTAAAACTCCTTTCTTTAATAATAACCTCTCTCGTACACAATACTGTGTCTGGAAACCATCCAAGGTGAAAAAAAAACGCTTTGCTTTTTGAGGAGGGTTGAAAGACGTACACATGTACGTCGCGGTCTTATATTACAGTACCGCAAAAGACGTACACGTGTACATCCCAGTGCTGAAGGGGTTAAAACTCTTGAACAAGGTGGTTAGGCAGTAACTACCATCCAAGGCAGTAACTAATGGCCAATAGGGGAGGAGACCCGCCTGTCTGGATGTAAACATTCCAGTTTGCCTTTTAGTCCAGGTTCAGATAGAGGGGTGGCATGAAGTGGGCCTAATATGTAAAGGATCTCAGGTTTGTACAGTTGTTAGGATGCTTTTAAAAATTGTGATTTGTTCCTATACACTATACAAACTCTTGGTCCTCTACAATAGTAAGACTCATTGGATGGAGGGAGGAACCTAGTGTGACATTAAAAATACCCAAAGGGTACGATGTGTGAAAAGAGGTTGAATACCCCTGATCTACATCATTAGTTAACTAGTGTATTGCATAAATGGGTTAGCCTGGTCAGTGCATGTACTTCTTGCTAGGCCACACTTTCAAGTTTTGTGAATTTCCTCCATAGCGCTGCTTTTGTTTCTGGTTTTCCCTCACCCAAGAACTCTGGCTCATAACTGGGGTCCCAAATAACTGCTCAATAGGCCTATGGGAGGGGGGCCACAATGACAAATGGTTTGCAACGAGTGATGGGAAAACGTATTATGGTACAGACACAGAAGAGTTGCACAAGTTAGTAGTAGGGTAAAATACCATAGCGCGACCACCTTACAGAAAATCTGAAATGATGGCCTTAATTTGTGACTTGGAAGAAAAACCTGACTGAGGGGAAAATAGAGGTCTTGAGGTGTTGCTTCCATGAATGCTGGCTTTTGACCAAAGTCTATCCTGGGTTACAGAGCGTGTTAAAGTACTTTTTTGGGATGGTGGCCGCGCTAGCGTAGAGGCCAGGTGAGTTGCATAAGGTAGTAGTATATGTATTTCCATGCGTTGTTATCACCTTAAAAGCAGATCACGGGCATTGGCTTGGTTGTTTAGCCTAGGTATACGGGAATAGGTAGCTACTATACCTATCCTAGGTAATTCTGGGCAATACCTCCGCACGGACTGCAAGGAACAGTCCCGCGAATACGACAGCCTCTAGGGATTGGGGACATCCAATGTATTTCGCCATGTTAAGTAGTACTGTCCCCTGGGGCTTATACGTAATTACAGTCGCGGCCCCCCAAAAAATTACGGCAAATTCTTAAGAAGGAACCCAAATACTACGCTATATACGGGAAACTGTAATTTCCAAAGAAATACCCGACGCTGCGTTATTACCTAGGCTAGAACTACCATATCCCTCCTAACCTAACCTTGCAGAGGTGGTTGGGGGGGAGGGGGCTTTGCTAACCCAAGAGGGTATTTTCACCAGTCTTTTCGTATTGTATGGCGATGTGGAATAAGATTTTTTTTTTAGTAAATATGAGTTTTGTAAAGTAAATTCGGTACTGAATCGGTCCCTATGTACTTAGCGTACCTAGCTACCTCCTACCATAAGCTAGGCCCGAGCAAATTCTCAAAAAATTAACTCGAAATTAATATATCTACAGAAAAAAATACTGGGTTTTGGTTATAAAAGAGGAAGGAGAGGAATCATACTCACTGCCATCGCATTTATAGCTTAGCTTAAAAGTCCATCGAAGCCAAGGGTCATTTTGCGTTTGAAAATTAGGATGGTTCCTAAACGCCGAAGCAGGGCTGCCAGATTTTCATGACCAACTTATCGTACAGACGGTTTAAAATTATCGTTTTTTTCTCCAACAAAATTATCGCAAAAATATATCGTATGCATGTGAAAAATTATCGTATCTTTTTATCATTATACTATGCTCTACAGTAATCAACAACATTTCTTGGTATCAAAATAAATACATGAATATCTTTATACAAACTCTACTGTCTCATTATAAAAAACATGTGAAATTTTACAGAGAATAAATATATGAACTGAAACCCTACATCATACATTGTGCATAGCAAAACAATAAACCAAATTAAAGAATGTTCTTTACCAAAATTATAGTTGTTTTTTTTTTTTTTTTTTTTTTTAAAGTTTTTACTATAGGCTGCATTATCATACAGCCGTGAACTTGGTTTTTTTTTTTAAATTTTTTAAACGTCTAAGTAGGTGGCCATTTCTAAATTTCCAAAAAGGAGGACACCTCACATGTTTGTATATATATATATATATATATATTATATATATATATATATATTATATATATATATAGATATATATATATATATAGAGAGAGAGAGAGAGAGAGAGAGAGAGAGAGAGAGAGAGAGAGAGAGAGAGAGAGAGAGAGAGAGAGAGAGAGAGAGAGCTGCATAGATACAGTAACTTTTACTGCTAACAAAAAAAAAAATTGATTTTACTGAAATTCCTGTACTACATATAAAACCCATTTGTGTTCTCAGCTTGATTGCCTAGAGGTTTATTCTTTGTCATTTCCAACGCAATCTGAGGGCTAGCTGGGGAAAACAAGCTTATTTTTCAGTTGAAATTTAGCTTGTCAAAGCTGGATTTAATATTACTACCATAGTAAAAACCGTTTTCTATCTGCCATCAAGACTGATGCAAAATTGCGAATGGATTTAATACAGTGGCCGATGGAATATAATCTCGCATCCCAAGAAAGGGGGGCGGGGGGAAATCTACGTCCTCCTTAAGGTTACGGAGAATGGAGGACAAAGGGTTCAAAAGGAGGATCCCTGGTCACCCTACGTCTAAGCATGTCTTTGGATGGCGTAAACATAACACAGGACTTCCTGGTTTTTCATACACTCAGAGGCCAATAGCACCATTAACAGTTTGTGTATTTAAACTATTTCGTATTTTTTTTCTTAAAATTAATGATCTTACTGAACAATCTCGCAGTCAGGATTCGAGAGGGAGAGACTGACCGTACACAACAAAATTATCCCCACTCAGATCATTTGGATCGGATGTTTACAATATCAGCATAATTGCCTCGTTCCACGGAGAGAGAGAGAGAGAGAGAGAGAGAGAGAGAGAGAGAGAGAGAGAGAGAGAGAGAGAGAGAGAGAGAGAGAGAATATGGTCTCATGTATCTCTTAAAAGGGGTCAGCGATAAGATGACCTCCCGGCTATTGGTAATTGAGTAGAGGGGGAAGAAAATACACACGGTACCAATACAATTAACCTATCTATCTCAATAATCTCAAAACACAATTATCTACATATCCTAAGGGAAATTGTCACTTTACATTTTCATAATTTTCAATTAGAAACATTTAATCTTGAAAAAAATGCTTTTTAATCATCTGAAAATAAACAAATGCCAGAATTATCGTATAAAATGTACGATAGTTGGATCTGGTATCGTACATCGTACAGAGGCTGTTTAATCGTACAATGTACGATAATTATCGTACGAATGGCAGCCCTGCGCCGAAGGTTTACTTCACAGTCACAGTTCTGAGCACACTGCTCGATATCAAAAAGGATTTCCTAGTTTTCCTTTTTTTAAACTTTGCTCTTATTATTTCGCTTTATTACTCCTTCTTTCATATTATACTGATTCCAATTCTTATTTACCGTTTCTTCCCCCTACGAAATTTTTATTATATTTACGTCAGCTTTCCAATCCCTGCTGATTCTTCTTTAGGATTTCAGTAATGTGAGTTTTGTATCTACACAGAGACCATTGCCATTACTGTAAGCTCTCAGGAATAGGTACTTGAAATTGTTTTTAGTGAAGACAGCGCAATAAATGTAGCTACCTTTACATTCTCATGCCATTTTCCAATTGCCTTATGAAAATGAGTTACTATTATGCTTGGTTTACTCACCAAAACTTAGTGTTACCGATTCACTAAACTTAATATTTTAAATTATGACGTTAGTAGTATTTTTTTTTTACCTCCATTTCACTTTTGATGATACGTGCTGAGTTAGTACTATCATGTCTTTAACTTTAACAACCAGTGCTTCTCCCATTCCTTACTAAGGTCTTTTCAGTATACTCATTAATTTGCCTCTATTTCCTTTTTCAAAGTTTTTTTTTCCATAGTAGTAATTCCTTCTATTGCTGTATTGTCACAATGTCCTCTGTTGCATTGTCCATAGAAAGCGCTTACTTGATTTACTACTACTTCTTTTATTAATCTCCTCTCCTATTAATACATTGTGGAATATTATATAATAAGAAATCTTAGGACTCATATGTCTCACACTCTATTCTGTAGGCCACGATAAGATAACAGCAAAAAGGATATTCGGTATTTCATGAAAACGAAAATTAAACCACTTGGACAAGGACATCATAATGGTCAGTTAATTGATCTCCAATTCACTACTAAAAACTTTGTGTATTATTACGTCTTTGACAGTTTTACAAACACATATTAGATGGACCTCTTGGTATAAATACCACCTTTTCTGTAAACTTTTCTCATTCATCTACCTGAAGAGGGAGACAGCTGTCTCTGAAATATAGTACTTTTCTCTCTGTATTGGTGTTTTTTTTTTTTATGGGCTTCCTTTTATTATATGGAATTCTGTTGTTACAGAACATTTTTACCAGTATTTTCAGCCCATTATGGAATTTAACCGCCTTTCCAAGATTCTTCACTCACTGCCAGACATCAAGCCAGTTTTTCGCAAGTTTGAGAAAGAACTGATCAGATTACACCGGCTGAAAAATAAAAATCAAAAACTTTTTAGAAGAATGCCTCAAAGAACAAGTACTACCAAAAATGTACGGATTCGGGAGATGAACTCTGCATCGGACCCCTTCCCTCTATCGCACAAGATTTTTCCTGGAGAAAGAATCACCAATACGAAAACGAACTCTCGTACTACGCATGATATATGGAACTCAGTCTAATCTTCGCCTCCTCACCACGGACCACATATACAGGGTATCTGATTTCATTCTGTTCCGACATTGCTGCTATAATAGCGTGACTCCATTCCAACAGACTTTTACGCAAGTTAATACCTAATAGACAATAGCGCATGGAATAATCTTGAGCAACAAGACAAAGTTTTAAACTTATCCAACACCCCCCTTACTGTAAATCAACATTTAGTTTTAAATTTAGGCTTATCCTTTGCCCTTATGCCAGACCGCAAAAACAATCTAGACTTCATAGTGGCTTTTGATAAATTCATATCTGACAAAAACTACAGCCGTGAAGAGATATGTTTAAAAGGAGTGTTACTAAATGCTTTAACTGACCTACTTAAGAAATATCCTGTTCCCCGCAGATTCATGATAGCCATCCACTCACTAAAAAAAAGTTAGATGTTATAATAAGTAGATCCGACAAGGATGCATGAGGTATACCTGAATGGTGTGAAGATTCCAGAAGAATATTCTGTAAGAATATCTGTTCAGTCTATGCAAGGATGAAAGGTGAAGAGATGACTAAACACTAAAGGAGCACGGCATTACTCGGTGTATACTAGGGAAAGTGTATGACAGAATTTTGATAAAGAAAGTAAGACATTTGATAGGTTCAAGGATTGGCAGAAGAGTACTTTGACTGAATAAAGAGGTCGGTATGTGGATCCAGCGCTTCATTTAAAGTGGCTGAGAGAGAAGTTTGAGAGTAAAGTGAAGATGCTCTAATGGGGTATATGGATTAGAAGCAGTTTATGAGTTGACAGATGCAATGGGGAGGATGCTGTGAATGTATGGTATAGACTGTAGAGGGTAATATACTGTGAATACATTTTATGATAGAAGAAAAGAGTTATTGGTTTGACGTTTCAGTGGGTCTGTGACAAGGGGGCCCGGTCATTTTCCCCCAGGACATATTTCCCTCCAGACATTCCCCCCCTCCCCCTAGTATACAGCAAGTTACTCAATTACCTCAGTGATAGTTTAAGTGGTTAGGATGCTAGTTCTGCCAATTCTGTTGATAGTCTCGTTATCAGTGTACTTGGACAGTGGCGGCCAGGGGTGGAGACAAGATTTGTTACGAAGGCTACACGTACACACACACACACACACACACACAAAAAGGAGACAGAAAAGACACGTATTCGGTGGGAGTGTACACAACGAAAAACCAAACCATGTAAAGGTGTATTAACAACAGGCTTAACCCTGGTTGAAGTGAAAGTAGCTGTGCCCCATAGCCATGAAGTTGACTGTTTTGGTGTTGAAGCAGAGAGGGTGCGATGCAGTGTTCATCAAAAAGCAGAAACATCACGAGGGCTGTTGGTTATTGTATTCGACCCTAAATATATGAATGTATTGAATATTTCAATCCTTAATGCAAAAAAAATAAACTAGTATTCATGACAGTTTCTTCTGTATTTGACCCTAAATATCCCACTTGAATATTTTAATGCTTAATGAAATTATGTTTTTATCAGTGTTTATTGTTCAGTAAAATTATAATAAATTATGCATGACTTTGAGAAACAAACATTTTCGCTCTTATTGTATACAGTAGGTAAATGTCCAGAGGGGAAAATGTCCAGAGGGGAAAATGTCCAGGGGGAAAGGGGTGTCCAGAGGGGGAAATGTCCGGAGGGGAAAATGTCCAGAGGGGAAAATGTCTGGGGGAAATGTCCAGAGGGGAAAATGACCAGAGGGGAAAATGTCCAGAGGGGAAAATGTCCAGAGGGAAAATGTCCAGAGGGGAAATGTCCAGAGGGGAAAATGTCCAGAGGGGAAAATGTTGTACGCTTGTGACAAGAGCATGTTATATTTCCACAACCACTCAGAATTCTAAGGGAAGGAATAACTTCTGAAGTGAGAGAAAGGAAGAAAATCGTAAATGCAAAGTTGTGAGATGACAAAACGGGTCAGGAATGGAGTCTGTAGCGGTGGATGTTTGCATATTATGATAGTGCAGTGTTTTCTCGATTTGTTTATGTATCTAAGCGTAAATGTGGCAGAAAAAACAAATAATATGGCGGGTAAGATAAAAATGAAAAGTGATTGTTGGATTCACTTTCATGTTTTATAAAAGTGAACGAGTAGATGGTGAATGTGGCTGCGAGAACAAAGAAATAACTGAATAGGTTGACATAACCAGAGGAGCTGGATAGAAGGAGCATACAAGATGTCAGACAGGAATTACCTTGGTTTTCAAGAAACAGCATTTCAGGAATGCGAACGAAGTATGACTTTCCTGTCAAACTGACGATGGAAGAGCGTAACGTGTGTGTGTGTGTGTGTGTCATTGCCACAATAAATCATACAAAACGACTTATGTGCCGTACGGTTAGTGATAAACTCACACCCAGACTATGTAGACTCTCATTTTAAAGTGTCGAGTTATCAAGTCTTATAATTGCAAGTACTATATTGTAACTAAGTTGTTACTTCAAGTGTCAGTGCATAAACTGACCGGAAGTCTCACTTATCTCCGCACTGACAGACCTCAAGTGTGACGACTTTGAAACCAAGTGATGTCTTTATGTTTTCTTTGTTTTAATTTAGTGTCGTTTTCCTGTCAACAGTCATTTTTCCTCTCGACGACAATCAAATAATTGATGGATAAGACACGAATTAGAGAGAGATGGTGGTGGTGGTTACTAGGGTGTGGGGGCCGGGGGGAGGGGGGGGACTGGAGGGGGCGAGGGGGGGAGAAGACCAAAAAGGAAAACGGGGATTCATACCAATACTATAATTACGACGTTATGTTCCAGAACGTCCTCTCGCTAATGTTTTACAGATGTTGGTCACTAGCCAAAAAGATTATTTATCGTAAAAAAAAAAATTCCTTCCAAAAATGACAGTGCTTACTTTAACAATCATGAAAACTAATATTCTAAGAAGGTCAAGATTTGATATGAACACTTATTTACTATAGAGCCAACTTGATCTTATCTGTCGGGAGTCATCTAAACGAATAGAGGCAGTAATCCAGTTGGACCCATTATTATCGAATCCGTACGTAGGCTCTCGTAACTGTAAACTATCGAAGTGGCTTGTCAACGAGTTTTTATACACGACACAAATGGTGCGCGCACACACACCGTATATATTCGCCTGCAACGCCCTGAATCATAAACGATTTGCCTGTAGTGAGAGCGATAGATCCCTCTGTTTCATCGAGCCCAGATTTTTCCTTTTCCTTCATCGACCTCTTTTCCACTTCAAGACTGATTCGTCACAACGTCTAGGTTATTGGCGCCGTAGTAAAACTGAAAAGGAGGCCTTAAAAACATAAATTCAAAGGGGGTTTCATATAAGAAATATCTAAGTATGTACATTTATGTGTAATCAAATCTGTAAATTCATATATATAAATATATATATATATATATATATATATATATATATATATATAGATATATATATCATATATATAATATGATATATTATATATATATATATATATATATAATATATAATATACATATATAATATGTATATTAAATATTTTATTATTATATAATATAGTATATATATAATCATAATATATGATCTATAATTGTATATATATATATATATATATATATATATGTATAATGATATCTGTAAATAAATTACATACACACAAAAATACCGCATATGTATATGACTTAAACTTTGTAGAGGAGGTTTGCCTCCCTAACAGAGAGCTAGTATAACTGCTCTGTGTTGTAATCCTCTGTGAGAATTGTAGCAAGGATAAAATGTCTTTCTCTGCCACGTCCCCAAGACAGAATGGAGGATTTCCACCTGGGAAATCCTGCGGCGAACCTTGTACGTCCAATCCTGAGGCTGCAGATCATCGTTTCTTGTCTCCTTGGCACGTAAGGATAGGACTAGGGAAACACCGATGACGTCATACTGAAGAGTTTTGGTTTACTTCAACATTTTGCTTAAAGGAAGCGAATAAATGAAATGCGGCTTGTAATCCCGTAGATTTCTTGGATGATAATTTCTCTCTCTCTTCTTGTTCACTGGATGCTAGGACTTACCGTTATAGCTCTTTTTCTTCTACAAATGGTACCTTGGGTTTTAAAGAGGTTGCAATCTCGCCTGTTCAAACTTTCATTTCCTTACGACCACCACTTTCATATCCATTAACAAAAACCCAATCATATCCACACCTATCACCTTACCATAGAGCAAGCGACCGCGCTGGCATAACTCCAGCTTAATCTCAGTAAATCAGTGGTTATTGGAAATTCCAAATAATGACGAAACAGCTGTCCTGACGATAAAAGAAAAAAAATAGAAAAAAGAAGTTTTCCGCGTTTTTTTCACCAGAAACTGACGACGTATCATGCGAATCGGAATAAACTAACTCTGATGATATGAAGATCTCTATAGGAACCTTATTGATGCTATCATATATTGAAATATATAGTTTTTATATATAGTATATATATATATATATATATATATATATATATATATATATATATATATATATATATACTAAATGTACATGCACACAAATATATAATTATATATATATATATATATACACATACACACACACACACACATATATACAGTATATATAAAATCTACTGTAACTTTCCACCAGAGGCGAATGCAACTATACGATCTGCAATTCTATTCTGATAATGTTATATCTTTATTTAGATAGCTCACCCTCCCATTTACGTGTTTGAAAAGTGTCATAATCACCGAAATCTGCGGATATGAGTCTGTGCTTAGCTTACGGAATGTCTGTAGTTTTTATTTTTTATTTTTTAACTGCATGCCGTTGTTAGGATTATGGCGTAATTCGTTTTCCTTGATACTACAGTATCAGGACCTGGGGGTCGACTGGTGTGTCGTCTCAACGAAGGCATTGAATCAGGATTATGGATGGCATTGGCTGTGAGATGGTGGCTTCAGTTGGAGTATTGGCTTCCAAAAAAAGTGGATAAACCATAAAAAAGAATCTGCAGGCAAGCAATGGAACAGGAATTAGGAAAGCTAAAGGAGGAAGATAGTATAGAAACGAGGAGACTGGAACATCTGTTGGAAGCTTGGAACATAACAACGGAAGAAGGACAAGAAAAGGAAAATAAGCTTAGAAATGAATTTGAAGAAATGATGCAGAATAGTCAATAATATGATAGAGGAACTGGCCAACGAGCTTGAGAATGCTCTCCATCACAGGGTGATGGAGACCCAGTTGGCAAAAAAAAAAAAAAAAAAAAAAAAAAAAACAAAAAAAAAAAAAAAAAAAACGAGAGAAAGATACAAAGATAGATTTATGAAATGTAGAAAAAAGTGCAACGTGAAGCAAAGGGAAGAGAGAACGAGTTGGAGAACTATTTAGAAAGATTAGAAGAAAATGAAAATCGTAGGACTGCCATTGAAGTAGTCTTCAAGGATGAGGATAAGATGTTAAGAACTGGAAAAAAAGGAGGGAAGGGGACAACCTCGTAAGTTAATGCCCCTGTGAGAGGTGGACAAAGAGGCAGGTAGAAGTGTACTGATTTTTATTACAGTCAAGGGAAATATAAATATACAGCATGCGGACGGAAATGTGGTCACCGACCCGCGAGAGAGTAAAAGTGGGTCGGCGAGACCCGATTTGTGTTTCTTTAGAGACATAAAATACAAAATATAAAAGTACACAATATGTGGTTATACAAGCTTTATACACTGACGGAAAGCCCGCTGAATGCTCTCTCAGGGGTAAGTAAGAACAACGCGAATGATGAATTATGTACAGAGAAAATTATGAATAAGCGTTGTCCTTACAAATACTCCCCCCCCCCCCCCTAAGACAATAATTAGGTATGATTGTTGGCTGACTTCTTTGTACTTCGGGTAGTCACTCGCGGAAGCGAGCTGGACGGCGGAGGCGCCCTCGGGTGTGCGTGTATTAGTTTTTTGTTGTGTTAGATCCTCGGGGTTTTTCCGGACGGGATGCCTCCCCTGAGGTGATCCTCGGGGGTTCGACCGTCTTTCGAGGGCGGCCGCGGCTACGGCTAGGAGGTTTGGCGATCGAAGGAGTCGCTTTTTTCCGAGGAAGATTGAGGCGGCCCTGTGGAATCCGCGTCTGTGAGGTCCTCGTCCATGATGAAGGCTGGTTTCAGGCGATCGATTGTGACCCAGTCCTCGCGACCGTTGATGGATAAGAGATATGCCTTGTCATTGTCGCGTACGTAGGACGCTGGAAGGGACCGGCCGGTAGGGTCTCGTTAGAGGCGGGCGGCGGGCGTCGTCCCTGACGAAGACGTGCTTGCACGATGATAGGGCCTTCGGGAGGAAACGTTTGGTTCTGTCGGAGAAGGTTTTGACGCAGGGCGTGAACTTCCCGGCGGATTCCCGAAGCCTGGCGATGGAGACGTCAGCGTCGTCGGCATTGTCGGGGGTGGAAGAACTCGCCAGGGACTGTTAATGGCTCCCCGTATACCTTCTCCGGCGGGTGATGCCTCGCCGTTTGCCCCGCGGGGTGGCAGTCCTGAGACCGAGGAGGACCCACGGTAGTTGGCTCTTCCAATTTTCGTCGGTTTGCAGCACGCCATCAGGGAAGCCTTGATCGAACGGTGGACTCTCTCCACCATGCCGTTAGCTGCTGGGTTGTAGGCGGTGGTGGCATGTAGCGACGTTCCCATTAGGCGGGCCAAGGCAGTCCACAACTCCGACAGAAACTGGTCCGCGGTCTGTCGTGATTTCGTCTGGCACTCCGAATCGACTGATCCAGCTGGCGAGGAGTGCTTCGGCACATGCTTTCGTGGTCGCCTCCGACATCGGCGTTGCCTCGGGCCATCTGGTGGAGCGATCGATTACCGTCAGAGGTACCTGGCGCCTTCCGACGGGGGCAGGGGGCCAACGACGTCTATGTGGATGTGGCCGAATCTTCGTTTCGGCTGCGGAAATTTCCCCACGCCTGATTCCGTGTGCCGACTGATTTTGCTAGTTTGGCAAGGCACGCAGGTCCTGGCCCACTCGAGGGAGTCCTTCCGAATTCCATGCCAGACGAACTTCTCCGTCAGGAGGCCGCACCGTCGTCCGGCCCGAGGGGTGCGAGAGTCCGTGTATGACGTCGAACACGGCTTTCCTTCGGGAGGCTGGGATCAGCGGGCGCGGGCGGCCCGTGCTGATGTCGCAGAGGAGCGTCATGCCTGCGGTCCGAAAGGCACGTCTTCCCACTTGAGGGCGGTGATAGCAGTGCGGTATGCGGCAGTCTCCGGGTCGGCAGCCATGTTACCGGGCGAGGTCTTCGTAGTCGACCCCGAGACGCACGGCGTTGATTTTCATCCTCGATAGGGCGTCTGCCACGGGGTTCTTCTCGCCAGGCACGTACTGGATGGTGCAACCGAATGAACTCTGCGATGGCTGCTAGTGCCTCTGTTGTCTCGCTGACCAAGCTTCGCCCGCCCCCTTGGTGAAGGCGTGTACCAAAGGGAGGTGGTCCGTCCTGATCGCAAAGGGGGAGCCCTCGAGGAGGTAGCGGGAATGTCGCACTGCTTGGTACACTGCCAGGAGTTCGCGGTCGAACGTGCTGTACCTCGTCTCGGCGGCTGATAGTTTTTTGCTGTAGAAGGCGAGTGGCTGGGGCTCGCCCTGGACCACCTGCTCGAGGACAGCCCCGCAGGCGACGTTGCTGGCGTCGGTGGATGAGGCGTAAAGGTGCAGCAGGGTCTTGGTGGCATAATGTCGCCGCTCTGGCGAGGGCCCTCTTCGTCTCGTTGAAAGCCTTCTCTTGTTCGGCCTCCCACGTTTAGGGCCTTTGGTTTCCCCTTTTCAGGACCTGTGTTAGAGGAGACATGGTGCGGGCGGCGGCGGGGATGAATCGGCGGTAGTAATTGACCATTCCGATGAACTCCTGCAGGGGACTTGACCGTGGTTGGTGTTGGGAACTTCTGCACCACGCCTACCTTCGAGGCCATGGGGCGCACGCCCGTCGCGGAGATCTCGTGTCCGAGGAAGTCCACCTTCTCGGCGCCGAAGGTGCATTTGTCGAAACGGACGACCAGCCCGTTTTCCTGCAGGCGCTTCAGGACCGCTCGGACGTGATGTAGGTGCTCCTCCAAGGACCTGGAAAAAATCAAGATATCGTCGACGTAGCAGACGCAGAAGGGCAGGTCCCCCAGGATGCTGTCCATCAGGCGCTGGAAGGGGTGGCCCCCCCTGCCTTCCTCAGGCCGAAGGTTGAGTAATGGAAAACGAAGGAGCCAAAAGGCGTGATGATGGCAGTCTTGGGGACATCCTCGGGGTGCACTGGAACCTGGAAATAGGATTTTAAGAGGTCCATTTTGTGAATACCTTCGCCTTATGAAGGGCCCCTGTCAAATCCTGCATGTTTGGCAAGGGGTATTGGTCGGGGATTGTACGAGGTTGAGTCTTCTGTAGTCTCCGCAGGGCCTCCAGGTGCCGTCAGGTTTCTGTACCATGTGCAGGGCGACACCCAAGGGCTCGATGCTTTTCTTGCAGATGCCCATTCGTCGATCTCCGAGAACGCCTGCTTCGCCTCCTGAGGCGGCCTGGAGGGAGTCGTCGGAACTTCGCGTGTGTCGGGGGGCCTGTGGTGGCTATGTGGTGGAATATCCCGTGCTTGGGCGCGTCCTGCCGCCTGACGAAGTTCCGGCTTGAAGACTTCGGGAAACTCCTGCAGGAGGTTGCCGTATTTTGTGTGGGGGGCGATGGTACAAATTGTAGGGGCGCCCGGGCCTGCTGCTAGTGGAAGGGAAAGGCATGTCCCCATGTCGAGGAGGCGTTTGCGGCCCACGTCCACCAGGAGGCCGTTCTGCGCCAGGAAGTCTGCCCCCAGTAGCGGGATCCTGACGTCCGCGATTTGTGAATTCCCAGACGTAGTTTCGCCCCAAGATGGATATCTCGAGGGGCTTCGTGCCGTAGGAACGGATGGGGTCGCCCGTTTTGCGGCGATGAGGGAGTTTTTTTTGTCGGCTCGCGGCTACGGTCTTTTTCTGACGGCGGGAATATCGAGTGCATTGCCCCCGTATCCACCACATCCTCCGGCCGGAGATCGCGTCGCGGACGTAAGAACGACCCTACGGTGTGTAGTTCCGACGCGGCCGTTGCCACGGGCGGCCTTGGTTTTGTTTGCCGTCGTCGTTTTTTGACTGTTGGAAGGTGCAAGGCGCTTTCGCACCTCCTGGCGAATCTCCCGAACCTCCTGTGGAAGCGGCACCAGGAGTTTTCACCTCGCTGCGTGTGGGAGGACTTCCCTTGGGATACGGCGCCGATCTCTTGCGTTGGGTCGTCGTCGTCTTCTTCCTTCTCTGCGGCCAGGCACACGGAGGATCGGGGGGGGGGGCGGCGAGCTTCGCGGCATTGTTTGAGGGACGTCAGCCTTCTTTGCCTTCTCTAGTAGTTCGTCGTCCTCTAGGGTGTACGCGTCGGTCAGCTGCTTTCGGACGTCCGGCTCGAGTTGCCGCAGGAATATTTCGCGGCTCAGGCTGATCTCTACCTTTTTTCCGTCGGGGCCTATTTCGGGCAGACGGACGAGGCCCATCACAGTGGCCCGGAGGCATCTTGGGTGTCGGCGCCGCGCATGGGGTTCGCGACTAGGTCGAGGGCCGCGGGCGGCCCTTTCAGCGATAGGCACGGAATAGGCTGTCAAGAGCCTTTCTTTTATCTCGTCGAGCGTGACAAGTCCGATTCGTGCTCGACCGTCAGCCAGTTAGATATTCGGCACGAGCACCTCTGTCGGGAGAGCCGCTGCGACGAGGTCAGGCCTGCAGCACCTTTGTTTGTGAGCCCCGCGATCCGTATGCCCTTCGGCTCGGAAGAACCAGGAAGACGGGTCAGCCGTTGTGAAGGGGGGCAATTTGACAGCTTGAGCGGCCGCTGTGTCAGAGTCCGTCGCTGGGGCGGGGGAGGCCCGGGTTTCCCTCCCGCGAGGTTTCCCGCGAGGTACTGTTTCGCCCTCATTGTCCTCTCTCACAAAAACGGTCGACAGAGTCGTGAATGGCGGGCCAAACCGTTTGAGGAAAACGCCTGAACACACCTTGGGCAGGTATGCCGTATTTAGTCCGTTAGAGGCGTTGGTTATTTCCACGGTAGGAGCTTTCAGAGATCTATAAACTGAGGCGCCGTATGAGTCCGTTAAAGATGGTCTGAAGGTGACGGCGGTAGTGAGTCCCTTAATGGCGAGCCAAAACCGTTGGGTCACCGTCACTCCGGGGTCACCAGTTGAGAGGTGGACAAAGAGGCAGGTAGAAGTGTACTTGATTTTTATTACAGTCAAGGGAAATATAAATATACAGCATGCGGACGGAAATGTGGTCACCGACCCCGCGAGAGAGTAAAAGTGGGTCGGCGAGACCCGATTTGTGTTTCTTTAGAGACATAAAATACAAAATATAAAAGTACACAATATGTGGTTATACAAGCTTTATAACACTGACGGAAAGCCCGCTGAATGCTCTCTCAGGGGAAGTAAGAACAACGCGAATGATGAATTATGTACAGAGAAAATTATGATAAGCGTTGTCCTTACACCCCCAACCCCAAAAATAAAAAAAGGGGGGTTGTGGACAACCTCTGGCGTGGCGTAAAACCCCGTAAGATAATGTTCCCAACCCCTCTAAAAAAAGGGGGGGGAAGGGGAAGTGGATAACCTCTCCAGTGACATAAAACTCCGTAAGTTAATGTCCCCAACCCCAAACATATAAAAAGAGGGAAGGTGGCAACCTCTGGCGTGGCATAAAACCCCATATGTTAATGTTCCCAACCCACAAAACTAATAAAAAAAGTGAAGGGGACAACCTCTAGCCTGGCGTAAAACCCCGTAAGTTGAAGCCTCTAACCTCTCAATAAAGTAAAACCCAAAAATAAAAAAATAAAAGTAAAAAAAAACTAAAATAAATAATGGACTGGAATGGGCTACCTCTGGCGTGGAGTAAAAATCTTAAAGTTAATGAGTCCAACTCCTCTAAATAAATAAACAAATAAATAGAAATAGAAATCTCGAGAACAAAAATAAAAAGGAGGAAGGGATGAACCTCTGGCGAGGAGTCACAAATCCTCAATGGGATGTTGCGGAGGTAGTCATGAGGCCGACGAGTGACTCCGCCCACCTTCGGTCGGATGAGGAACGCTACTGATAGTGGGAACTGGGGAGGTCGACTTCAGGTTCAGACGACCTGACCAGGCAGTCGTCTCGTCTATGCCTATGGTGCCCCTTTCTCTTGTAATTATGGAATGTTACACGAGAAAGAGCCCGTGCTGACATAGGGCCAACTTAATCAGCAACAAAAACTCTTCCAATCTGCAAGATGTGATGGGTAAATATATATATATATATATATATATATATATATATATATAAAAGTCAGTGTACTCGTATAAATGCAATAGCCTACTTACAGCAACCAACCCAACCCCAAACATGCTGCAGCCAAAATTTTGATTGCCGTTCGCTGTACGTACAGCCATGAACCTTTGCCCTCCAACAGAAGAATTACTGTAAGTCACCCCCTCCCCCAGCGCTTTCTGCTTGACTAGATTAAAACTACTTTCATCCAACGAGTATCTTGGTAAAAGTAGGCTCGGTGCGCTCTATGGGTAATATTGCAGATAATTTGCTTAAATTCTTTTAGGAAGATCTAGGGTACTTATCCGCGGCGGCCTAGACTATGGCAGTTGCGGTTTTTCTATGCAGTTTTACCTACTGAACAAGAATTTTAAATAATATTTATTCGGATCGGACTAATTAAACGGGTACTACCCCCAGGGTCCAGTACTAAACACGGCGAAATACATTGGACGCCCCAATCCAAGTGGATGTCGTATTCCCGGTTACGTTCCTTGCAGTCCATGCGGACTGCTTCTGTAGAAATACCACTTACCAGAAGCCACTCCTTCAAAGTCCTCGAAATTCTCAGCCCCTCATAAAACATTGTTGTTTTCATGTTTCCGCTAAGGTGTGATACAAACTTCGGGACTGTCGTCCTTATTTCAAAGCCCTCCGTCCAAATCAATACCTTCGGCTTCTTCACCTTTCTTTCCAATTGAAACGGGAGATGTCACCCGAATATTTTAGCTACACTCAAGAATGTTGTCTTGGGAATCTATACACGGAGAACAAGGAACTGGCAGCCCCACTTTTGACTTCACTCCTTGCCGTCTAAGTGGACGAAACGGCAACTGCAAAATTGGCCTGTAA
This sequence comes from Macrobrachium nipponense, assembly GCF_015104395.2. Taxonomy (NCBI): domain Eukaryota; kingdom Metazoa; phylum Arthropoda; class Malacostraca; order Decapoda; family Palaemonidae; genus Macrobrachium; species Macrobrachium nipponense. The sequence continues at coordinate 50,240,592 of NC_061101.1, forward strand.
TCGTGGAATGATACCAAGTTGGCAACTCGAGCTTCGGAGTGTGTGTTTTTTTGGAGCTTTTGAAGAATAGCGGTCCTATACGAACCTGGGCTGGGACCTTTATTCTTCAAAAGGATAAAACTGGGGTCCGTATTGTTAAAAAGGTATTTAGTGGAGAACAAGCGCCGAGGAAAAAGAAGTAACATGATTGGTTGTCAGTGGTGAACAAACCTAAAGATAAGCAAACAACTGCTTGTTTGATTGTCAGTACCAAAGAGGCCTTAAAAAATCTGTATTTTTTTTCTTCACACTCTATTATCAAGTATTTCAGTATTGAGCAAACCCTAAGCAGACATGGATCGCAGCTTTTTTGAACGTCAAATTAAACCATTAGTAATCGAAGACAATTCCAGTGATTACATGGATGAAGAATAAAGAACTTATTTCTCGTGTAATGAGATGCGGCTGCTGCAACTTTGTAATGAACTGGACGAAATGTGCTTCAAATCTTGATAAACATATTTGGAAGTGCCAAAATAAGGACTGTGCAAAGTACAAACATAAGTCATCAATCAGAAAAAAAAAATTCTTTTTTAATTCTAAATTGACACTTTCAAAAATGGGTTGAAGACATTTTTTATTTTTTATTGGGTGTGATGAAATTGGAGAATGGTGCATCTCGGTTATTAAACATCTCACTGAAAACTATGGTTGATTTTATTATAGTTTCTTTCGTAAGTATGCACTAAGCATTTTGAAACTAAGCCAGTTCATTCAACTAGATGGGCCAGGTATTACAGTGCAAGTTGGACGAGTCTTGCTCCTCACATAACCTAAACTCACAGAGGAAAAACTCCCATTCACAAATTTGGGGTTTTTGGAATTGAAGACACATCAACAACCCCAGCCATAGGATATATGGAAATAGTTGAGTGACCGATTCTGGTACTCTTTTGCCATAATATTGAAAAGTAGTAGGCAAGGATTTCGACTGTTCACTGAGACGAATGGAAAGCATAAGAACGAATGGAAAGCATATTAGAAGATCAGCAACATAGGATACCAACATGAAACTGTGAACGATTCCTAAATTTTGTTGATAAAAAGAAAGGTGTTCATACGCAGCACGTAGAATCCTATTGAACAAGCAGAAAGGGTAAATAAAAAAAAGATGAATGGATGCAAAAGGGAATTTCCTACCTATTTACAGGAAGGTTTTATGTTTCGTGAACGTTATAAGGAAAATTATTTGATTCTTTTGTTCTGAAATTTCAAAATAATATGTGTGCAATTAATTTCAACTGATTAAATTTTATTTTACAATGAATTGTGTGCTTTTTAATTTTGACATACTTTTTGTAATTTTTTTATACTTACAAAAATAAAGTACGTTCATAATAGTTTATTCATTTTCAAATGTTATATTCATAGGGTCCAACTGAGACCCCTATTCTTCAAAAGGCCCCTGGGACCCCCTATTCTTCAAAAGGCCCTGGGACCCCTATTCTTCAAAAGGCCCAGGGACCCCTGTTCTTCAAAAGGCTTGTATGGGACCGCTATTCTTCAAAAGCTCCGTTTTTTTTCTGTACCTGTTAAAAACTTATGCTAACCACTTTTAACCAGTACTGACAACCTAACATGTAGTGCAAGTGTGTTAACCATATCTTACTAAAATTGATCCCAGAGATTGGAGTGTTACCGCGTCGTGGTATCAAAAGCCTCTGGACTACGCACCTGACAAATCTTGCGAACGGATGATGTTTGTAAACACTATGTCAAAAACCAAAAACTACGGGTGTCATATGTCCTGAAATGAAAATATCAATTGTTTTACATTATGCCTCTGTTTCAGTCTTTATGCTCAGTCGTGCACCTTGCAAAACTTCTTTAAGATATCGCTAGTTGTTGCAACTGCCACATTTGCTGCTACAGACACAGCTTCTTGTCCTTCATTTACCTTTGATTCATTCTTTCAAAGGAGTGAAACGACGACGGATGCTGTTTCCTCTTGGAAAAAAAGCTAGTGTGTTTCCTTCAAGTTTTTTGTATCTGCATGGGCCTTCATATCACAATTTTGGAGTAAATAGACAATGAAAACCTGCACGGGAGTACGCATCCACAATTAGTCTGAGTAGTATAGCACAAAAATAGGGAAGAAGTCATAAATTTCCATAACTCACTAAACTGTCCCGTAACACTGTAAAGGATCAGGTATCAAATAACTACTAAACTTCTTTTAAAAATACAGCAAAAGAATCCAACCAATATTCTTTGTCGTACAGCACATATGTTTATTTTAAAATATAAAACACTTCTAAAAAAATCACTGGAAAGAACGATCAAAATCTCTACTAATGCCACCAGTAGACCCGAAATTAATAGGACAACTAAAAAACAAAAACACTGAACTTGAACTTTGAAGGGGAGACTCCGTTCAACTTGCAGGGTTGCCGCGAAGTCCGCACATCGCCGAGAAACTAACTCCGCACCGGGAGGGTGTAGTACGTGTTACCAAGCATGTTATTTTGCTACATTAATTAGATGAAATAGTCACCCTTGTTATATTATATTTAATTTTTACCAGTATATGAGTTGGGTCTACTAATAAACCTTTTTAGAGTTAGATTTTCCCCTTTCCGAAATTCAGTTGCTTCATATCTTTTGAAACATGACGTAACTTTAACGATAGTAAAATTTAGAATCGAACGAGATACGTGCACGGTGTTCAGTCTTGAAGATGATTGATTACATTCCATATATATATATATATATATAATATATATATATATATAGATATATATATATATATATATATATATGTGTGTGTGTGTGTGTGTGTGTGTGTGTGTGTGTTGTGTGTGTGTTACTGTTTTTATAGTTATTTGTTTTATATATATGATTTGATGCGTAAATTAGGCTACAAAGTGAACGCTGGCAAAAATTTATTCATAAAGTTTTCAGCAAAACGTGGGAAGTTAAAACAAACTGCACTGAAATGTATTTCTTTACTAAAAAAACGGTTGCTTTTCACTCAGTTCTTTGCCTTAGCCAACTCCATAAATCCTTCGATATCCATAGGTAGTTTGTTCTTTCCTTTCTTTTTTAAACCACATTTGTCACTTTATGTAATATGCAGTATGTTAAATCAGAACCTTTGCTGAAGTAATAATGATGATAAACAACCTAATATATAACATAGGTCTAGGCTTAAAAAACGATATTAAACATGTAGGTCTATGCCACCTTTTATTATCCTGATATTTTGTAATGAGATATTTCCCCAGGAGAATGGACAGCATATTATGCATGTTTTATGTATATATATATGGCAATCCTAAGCCAAACGAATGCCCTATTCAGGGCTATGAGTTTCAAGAAAATGGAAAAGAGCACATCATAAATGGTCCAATTTTCAGCAACAAACTACATTAATATAAGAAAATACACGATCTTAATACACCACTTCCTGAGCTAGTATACTGGTATCGAAACTTATTCGGTTATAATCAGTTGAATCACTTCAATTTATGCAATTGCCTAAAACATTTGCACTTGTTTTCTAAAAAAAAATACTCATTAAACATGACTAAGTTTACAATAATGTAAGACAGTCTTCGCCCTAAGATTAATTTACAAATTAACCAAATTTTACTAACCTACATATATGACCTAAAGAATGAACAATACATTGTAGGACTTCATCAACGTTTGGGTTACGTCATCTGCTGCTGTCAAAATTGACCATCTTAAATGATATTGGGGCGTAAACACTCAAGACTAGTGAGAATGGTTCGTTTTTTTTAATAATATAGTATTTTTAGAGAAATATTAAATATGTGTAATGTGGTTAATGAAACAGTTATATTTAAATTAGCTTTTATTACTGGCAAAAAAAGTTTCAATAGCATAAATACAATATGCGGACCTACAGCTCCGCACGCGTGCGGAGTGCAGACCGCAGCTCTGCATTCAAAGACTCCCACTCGAATCTTCTCCGCACTTTTGGTGTCGTTTCTCCGCGTTTTGGCAAACACTGCGAGTCCGTTGTCAAATATAGTTCTTCAGTTTTTGTTTACAAATTTAGGATATGGTAAAATTTCTCGATAAGTTTTCAATACTTTCTTGATTTTATATACTGGATAAAAATAAAAATACATAAATATTGAAGAAACTATAAATTTTAATTGCATGTATAACACAGAATTAAGATTTCATTTGATTGGTATTGTACTAGCGTAGCGCTGTGTAAACACAACGGTGTCAGACTGTCACTTGGATAAATGAGAGTGAGTAGAGTGAAAATCGAGAATAGTTCCTTGTTATCCGTGTGTAAATTACCAATGGGACTCCTGGTAACGTCCTTAGTTTAAAATGGAAAGAAAGACGAAGAAGCAGTTGATATGAATTTGAAAGTACGGCGGTGAAATACTAGCTAAGGACGACTATCCAGAATACCTGTAGGCCTAGTACCTATCTTGAACGCACTGGCTTCGAAGCAAGGCATCACCTGCAAAAGGAATTTTCAGGACCGAAGGAGAAGCTGCTGGTAAGTGTTATTTAGGCTTACTTCTATAACAAAGTTTTTGTAGTTTTCCTTGTTATAATCTAAAATTATAGTAGAATAAGTTAAGCAAATACCTAATCTGCATAATGAACCAAACAAAAACTTATTTCAGTTTTCTTCTGAAGATTGAAAAAGAAACCACAAAAATCACTGTGTAATTTGTTAACTTCCAAGTAATTACATGTAATTTTAACTTACTCACTCGAGTACTTTCAGGTCCTATCTGTGGCCCATTTTCAAGAGATGTTTGGGTTGTCAGCCTGGGTCAAGGCCCAGCAGTCTTCTGGAACTTTCTCTCGTTGAGCTGTCATTTACTATAGGTATGTGATGGCTGCTCTGGTTTCCTTGAGAGTTGCCAATCCCCTCTTGTCGCTCTGATATCCTGAGCTGATGGTCAATGGGATTAACCCTTGTGGTAAGGGAGTGGTCACCAAAAGTCTGTTGGGCAGAAAACCTAATCTCCAGGTCAGCAGGGTCAATCTTAGTCCTAGCTTCTTTTTATATCAAAGCTTGGCTTATGGGATCTTCTGAGGTAAAACCTTTGTTTCCTTCTATTACTTTAATCTCTCTGATGAGTGCTCATTCTACTACCCTCCTGTGACTACCTACCTAATTGTATTGCTTTTGTATAGGTATAAGCCTACTGGTTTTGAAATCCATCCAATTTATTTTTACATACTGTGTTTTTTACAGTTTTATATAAGGTAGCCTATATACAAATTTATATTTACTTTCTTTCATTTTTGAAGTGATGTTTCATTTTAGGCATAAAGGGGAGGGCAACTATTTTCTTGTTTTCTTTATTCCATGTACTCTCTACATTTGTTCTTTAATTTTTTTTTGTTCAGAAAAAGGGCACTCAACAAAGCTAGGAAAATTTTTTACAGAGCAAATGTAGAGAGTACATGGAATAAAGAAAACAAGAAAATAGTTCCCCTCCCCTTTATGCCTAAAATGAAACAAATCACTTCAAAAATGAAAGAAAGTAATATAAATTTGTATATACCTTTGATAAAACCGTAAAAATCAAAGTATGTAAAAATAAATTGGAAGGAGAAGACTGTAATACAGATGATGTAGCGGGGATATACATAATCAATTCCAACAATTATGGAGACAGATATGTGGCGGAATCAGGTAGGGGAATAAGAATCCAAGAACATAGAAGGGCATTACAGCTTAACTCTCAGGGGAGTGCTATAGCTAGGCATTGTTGGGAAAATGACCATAGGATGGATTTCAAAAACAGTAGGCGTATATACAAAAGCAATAAAATTAGTCACAGGAGGGTAGTAGAAGGAGCACTCATCAGAGAGATTAAAGTAATAGAAGGAAACAAAGGTTTTACCTCAGAGGATCTCATAAGCCAAGCTTTGATATTAAAAGAAGCTAAGATTGACCCTGCTGACCTGGAGATTAGGTTTTCTGCCCAACAGACTTTTGGTGACCACTCCCTTACCACAAGGGTTAATCCCATTGACCATCAGCTCAGGATATCAGAGCGACAAGAGGGGATTGGCAACTCTCAAGGAAACCAGAACAACCATCACATAAATGACAGCTCAACGAGAAGAAGTTCCAGAAGACTGCTGGGCCTTGACCCAGGCTGACAACCCAAACATCTCTTGAAAATGGGCCACAGATAGGACCTGAAAGTACTCGAGTGTGGCGTAAAATTAAATGTAAATACTTAGAAGTAAACAAGTTACACAGTGATTTTGTGGGTTTCTTTTTCTATCTGCATTATAATGACCTAGCCTAGTACCACCGCAAGCTAGGCTAGTCTTTACCAGGATGTCTGTTGATGGAGAAATGGTCTAGGGAGGAAGGGTCACGATGTTTATTGTTTCATGGGTGGGTGCTATTGGTTAGAGTAACCCGGGTGCCAAATATCATTAGCGTTTTATTTCAAGTTTTCGGTTTAGTTTCACTGGACATGCAACTGGAATGTAAGCTGATGGGTTTAGGTTAGGTGTGGTATGTAATAACTATTGTACTGAATTTATTATTTTTCTGGGGGCGAAATTCCCATCAGAACGTGCAGATTGTCGCTGACTAAGCTGTCCTTATGCTAGCACGGGCCGTTGTTTATGGACCATCCTGATATGAAACACCCTATGTGTATTTTTGCATGGCACCAAAAGAATGGGTAAAACTGAATACCTACGACTTGTAGGTAGGCACTACTGTGGCCTATTTCCCGCCAGTCGCGGAACGTGATATTTACTGCCATTACCATATGTTTTATTTATGTTTGTCTTTTGTTTATGTTTATGGTATTTATTGAGTTTTATGTTGTTACATTCATTCATATTCCACATAAATTAGTCGTTACTAAACCAGAGGGGCACGCTAAGGGTTCCATGAAGCGTTTACCTAAGTAGATGTCTGCTCTAAATGACTATCATAGGTGTAAGATTATATGGGTCTGTGCATTCCTTTCAAAGATCCAGGTCACTTAGTACCTACTGAACCGCATCGGACAAAGGTGGATTTAATCAAGTCATATTCATAGATACAACAGCTTTCATTTAGGCCTTTTTTTTTTATTACAAACTTTCATTTCAAAGGTTTTATTTTCACATAAGTGACTTACCTAACAATTACATCAGCTGTATGCTTTCTTACCTGGCAGTCGAAAACAAAAATTCAAATTCCTGGCGGCGGTAGCAGCGCTGCTATTGTTTTGTGTAGGTGATACAGATCCCGCCCACTTTTGGGAATACCTGGTACTGCTGTGCTTTAGACTACAATTCGTTTTCTGCCGGCCACAGGTTAACACCGGTGGTTTGTTGTTGCAGTCGACTTTCGTCGCCATTGTGGATTTTTTCTTTTTGCTGATGTACAATTTCTTGGTTGGCTTTTTTTCTTCATCAGTTAGCTGCTAGTTATTATTACGAAGATGTCTGATGCTAGTTCTTCTTCAGTTAAGTTTTGCAGCAGTGGCTGCAAAACTAGATTAGCTAAACTATGTTACGATCCGCACTCCAAATGTGTTTCAATGTAGGGGTCAGTGCTGTAGCAGGAATTACTGTGATGAGTGCCATAGTTTGAGATGAACAGGTTGGAAGACTTTTAACTCATTGGATAAGATGGACAAAGATAGGAAAAGGAAAGCAGACTCTTAGAGCGGGTAGTAAAACTAGAGTAGAGACAACTCCTGTGCCTTTAGAGGCAAACAAACCGTCACTATCTTCTCCACTTTTATCGAATATTTCACCCATTGATAGTCCTCCAATTTCAGTACCAATTACTCCAGACCAGGTATTCCATGTTTCCGATCCCAACACCATTTCCTTGTTAGAGTCCAAGATGGACAAGAAATTTGAGTTCTTGGCAAAATCCGTTATGGATTTGGGTGTCGTTTCGTGCGTTGGTAGGGAAGTCAAGTGAAAAGGCCAGTGTTAGGCCAAGTGTCAGTGTCGTGTCCGAGGAGGTGGCTGTCCGTTCCCCCTGTTCTCCTAGACGAAGGTCCCTGTCCCACGGCCCAGCTCCCGGGAGAAGACATACCGGAGTTTGCCCACGGTCAGTCGCTGAATCCGTTGACGTAGTCGACTCGCGAGTGCCCAGGAAACGCCGCTGGAAAGGCGTAGATATCAGTGACGCGCAGTTTGTGTCTGACTCGGAAGTGCAGTTGCCTGTGTCGAGGCGTAAAGTGTGGAGTGATTTAGTGTCGCATCCTTTGAAGAGACATGCCCAACATACGAGAGGGATGTCGCTGCCTGTTAAGAAATCCAAGGAGCACTGGAGTCCACAACCTTCCTGCAGTTTCGCACCGGACCAGTTTTTCCGGGAAGATCATCAGTCCTCTTCGTATAGCGTAACTTCGGATGGAGTCAGACGCTCACGTGTGTTACCAGCGCTCGCGCGACTGCCTCGCCTCGTTGTGTATCGATAGGAGTTTCGGCTCGTTCGCCTCATTCGTCTCGAGCTGTTTCGACTCGTGAAGAAGAGCCGTACGACAGCCACGACTTCGTCTTCACCTAAGGATGATGCGAAGGCCAAACCCTAGCTAGAGGATTCCGCTTTGGGTCCCTTTAAACATCAACTTCAAGAATTGATGGTCTTTTTAAAGAAGACAACGAGCCAGACGGAAGAGGAAGACGGGGTATCGGCAGTCCTGTCGGAAGAGGAAACTCAAGACCAGGATTCGAAGCCCTCTTCTGCTTATTCTAGTCTGTTAAGGTTTCTTTTACAGACTTATCCGGACTTTTTTGAACCAGCTTCGCCTTCTTCACCTCCGTCGATATTTGTGAAGGATAGGAGATCAGTGCCTTCGGGGTTACCGAAACCAGTTCTTTGTCAGTCCTCGAAGGAAGCACTGAAGGAAGTAGAAGAGTGGCTTGCTAAGAAGAGGGAGTCAGCAAGGTTCGTTCGCCTTTCCTCCGTCGAAGCTGCAGAATAAAACCTACAGGTTTTATGCGACAGGAGAAGTTCCTACTTTGGGAGTTTCTGCCTCCTCCCAAGGAGACTTCTCCGGTCTTTGTGGACTCTCACAGAAGAGCAGCGTTCTCGGCTGCAAAAGTGTTATTCTCTTCACCCGAGTTGGATCACCTGGTGAAGAACTTATATAAGTGATCGAAGTCTTCAGTTTTTCTGGATTGGACTATTGCAGTGTTAGCCAGGAAAATTGAATATTAATAAACATTACCTTATATAATTTATCTAGCCCTCAAATCCCCAAAAACCGCACCAAAATTTACCACATTGGCAACCCTGTTACCTCCTATTCTGTCCGACAGTTGGCAACACTGTCGTTGACAGATACGAAAAACCTTCCCTCAAATCAGTTGTTAACGAGCGGCCGTGTTGTTTACATCACGGCCGCTCTTTATAAATTTCCTTAAACATTTTTGTGCCTTTAAAGCTTTCATTATTTGTTAAATGAGACTTTATATGAATTACCACTCACGCATTACATCACGAAATAGTGAATTAACTTTGATTTCTGTAGTGGTTCTTATCTTAAATTACGAACTTTTGCGCGACCCGGAACTACTGACCTGTCCAATTCTACAATGGATTACCAAGAATTACGATGCTGCCCTTCTGCCAGCAACATCAGGAACTGCCCGGTTTTGTGGACAAGGATGAGTAGCAGGGAGTATGAACCACATGACATTTGTAGCTCTTGTCGTGGACAGGTTTGTGACTTGACTTCTCGTTGTGACGTATTTAAGCCCTGGTCTGACGAGGATATGACTGCTTATATGAAACGCCAAACAATCTTGCAGCGTAAAAGATCGGTTAAGGAGAAAAAGAAATCGATTGCTAGAACTGTATCTTAACGAATTCTTTTGACTTGGGAGCGCTCATGATTCTGGCTCTTCGGTTTCGGTATCGTACGACTCCGACTCCGAATTAATTGATGCTTTGCCCCCTGTACAACCGGTAATTAGTGAAGTTATTTCTGATGTAGATTCGAAGATTTTGGCAATGGAAACTACCTGGAAACAGAATTTTAAGAAATTACAGCTTAGTCTAGATAGAGATATTTCTGCTAAGTTTAACAATCCTGTCAGAGAATTTTCAAGAAGCCTTTACTAGAATGTCTAACACACTTTTAGATTCATTTTCAGCTCCTCGTCAGGTACCTGTCGACAGCACCATGGGTAACGGTGCGACAGATACCCCGGCTTGTGAACCCCGTCGTGGCGAAGGCCTAGGGGGGATCCGGTCCGGGCAGGTGCCTAACGAATCTTTACCCAACGTGTCCCCTGTTAGTCCCGTAACATGCCAAAGGGCGCTTATTTAGGAGAAGGGGGGGGGAGGGATATATTAGTGTCAGACCTAAGATAGCTAGTCGTCAGGATTTTACTTCAGAGGAAGTTTCTAAGTTAGGATCTGACGATGATGATGATGATGACGCGGATTCGTGTGATATTGATGTTCCTCGATTGGATGTCATGATGTAGAATTCAAGAAACTTTTTGATTTAATTTTGTTTTCTTCCTCAGGCGAGGCCTAAAGAGCAGAAGCAGCCTCCGCCTCGTATTACAGAAGGGATTTTTCTTGACGATCCTTCCCGTCACGGGAATTTTACGTTTTCCCTTTGCCCAGAGGTTCGCGAGAGTGAGGGCGGACGTTGCCGCTAAACTTTCGAAGGTGATCGGGGAAGGGAAAGAGGAAGCTCTCTTCTCTTCTACGACACCGGAGAGGAGTTTACCAGGTGGCGGATGATTCTTCATTCTCTCGACCCCCCAAGCCAAATCCTGATTTTGTCCGACTTTTAAGTCAACCCTTGCCTTCTAAGCTTCGGTCTCTGTCTCAATTGAAGATTTTATTGCTATGGAGGCTGTATGAGCTCCTTACAAGAAGCTCAATCCTTCAATATGTGGGTCCTCGGAGGGCTTTTAATGTATATCAAGGACTCCGGGTTTGTTTCCTCCTGATGCTCCTCTTTTTGAGAAATTCTGCTCATCCATTTCAATCGCTTCTGTACATCAGAATGAGCTTGCTGCTTCATGCAGGCCTTTCTTGTGTTCTCTAAGGCGTAACCTTGTATTTGTCGCAGTTACCATCCTCGTATCGGAGATTCAGAGAACCCGTCTGTTGTCCTCTCTCCTTTTGGCGATTTCTTTTCGATATTTCTGTGCTTTCTGAGGTTTTGAAGGAACATCAAGGTGATGCCTCTTCCCAAGCTCACTGGGCCTTATCAAGAGCTTTTTCCTCTGGTCTTCCTCCCGTTCCTTCAAGGAGTAAGCGTAAGTTAGGACCAGATCTGTACCTTCTGCTCCAGCCCAACAACCTCCTCTGGCTCTTTTTTACAGTGAAAGAGCTCAACCTCCAGGAGGACCTCCTTCTTCTTCTCTTCTTCTTCCTTGTCTCTGCGTAAGAATTTTCGGAAGTAGGAGTCATCACCTCGCCTGGAGACCGCAGTAGGAGCTTGTCTCTCCCGCCATTGGTCAGCTTGGCAGGGAGAGAGCGGTGGATGGCTTGGTGGTGGAGGTCCTGAAGGAAGGTTACGAGATCCCTTTTGTTTTCCAGACCTCCACTTTTCAATCGTCTCTCGAGTTCAGCAGTTATTCCCCTCACTCAATCAGGGGTCAAGCCTTGGAGACGGAGCTTTCGGCCCTCTTGGAGAAGGATGCCATGGAGCGAGCTCCTCCTCCTCCCGGGTTTTACTCTCGGATGTTTGTAGTTCTAAAGGCCTCGGGTGCCTGGCGCCCCATCATAGATCTTTCGGTTTGAACAAGTTCATTCTAAAGTCCAAGTTCAGGATGGAGACGGTCCAGACTGTTCTTTCGATCCGTCAGGAGGGGGACTGGATGATTTCCACGATCTGCAGGATGCTATCTGCAAATCCCCATCCATCCAAGAAGCAGACCTTACCTTCGGTTTTTCATGGACTCGGAGTTTTCCGAGTTCAAGACCCTTTGTTTCGGCCTCACCACTGCTCCACAGTCTTTTCTCGGGTGATGGCTCCTGTTTCAGCTATTCTGCATCAGTTAAAGCGTAAGGATGCTTCGGTATCTGGACGATTGGCTAGTCCAGGCCGGCGAATCTCTAGAGAAATGTCTCCGTCGAGGGAGATAGTTCTGTCTCTTTGTGTTGAGTTGGGCATTGTGTCAACTTCGACAAGTCCAATCTAATCCCTTGCCAGATCATGACTTATTTGGGGATTGTTTTGAATTCCCAGATTTTGAGGGTTTCTCCCGCTCAGAAACGGATAGACAAGCTTCTGAGTGATCGAAGAATTTTTTGTCCTCCGTTTAACGCAGCCAGTTTCTCTTTGGAGGTCTCTCCTTGGCCATTTGTCATCCCTCATCCAACTGGTTCCCGGAGGTCGTCTCAGAATGAGGTCCCTTCAGTCGACACTTCGCCAGTCATGGGATTCGTGTCCGAGGACACGATAGTCGCCTCTTCTCCACAAGTCAGAAGGATCTCCGTTGGTGGATGCAAGTTCACCGCCTCAAGTGAGGGACATCTCTCTTCGGTTCCTCCGGACCTAATGTTTTGGTCAGACGCCTCGGATCAAGGTTTGGGGCGCACACCTGGGCTCCGAAGCCGCTTCGGGCCTTTGGTTAGAGGAGGAGAGGAGCATGCAATAAATTGGAGGGAACTGAGGGCAGTGTACCTAGGCCTTCTTTCATTTCAGGAACAACTGTTGGAGTCGGTTGTCGCGATCTTTGTCGACAACACCACAGCAGTCTCGTACTTGAGAAACCAAGGCGGCACACAGTCGGATCTTCTCACTCAAGAAGCCCGATCAATCCTGTGTTGGGCGAAGACAGGGGGATTACGTTGGTCCCTCAGTTTATCCTGGGCCATCACAACGTCTTAGCAGACGCCTTGTCGAGACCGAACGAAGTTCAAGGGTCGGAGTGGACACTTTGCCAGGAAGTCTTCGACAGCCTCAGGAAGAAATGGCCTGTCACAGTCGATCTGTTTGCCACCCACTGAATTTTCGGTGCCAGTATTCTTCGCCCCTTACCAGACTCCTCAGAGTGCCGGGACAGACTCTCTTTTGCAGGACTGGGAGGGACTTCAAGCCTATGCTTTTCCTCCGTTCTCTCTGGTGAGGTCAGTCCTCAACAAAGTGAGGGCAACCAAGCGTCTGGATCTCACCTTGATCGACCCTTCTGGCCACAGAAGGAGTGGTTTCCCGACCTTCTGGAAGCACTGGTGGAACCCCCATTCGCCTGCCAGAGAGACCAGATCTTCTCAAACAACCCCATTTTCATCGGTTCCATCAGAGGCTCCACATGCTTCATCTTCATGCCTGGAGACTGTCAGAGGTTCTCCAAGCAGAAGGGTTCTCCTCCAGAGTGGCGCGACAGTTGGCTCTTGCCAGCGGCAATCAACCAGAGTAAATTATCAGGCTAAATGGTCGGTTTACAGACGTTGGTGTAAGTCTCAAGGACATTCCAATTTCTAGACCTTCCTTACCGAAAGTAGCGGAGTTTTTTAGTTTCATTTACATCATGACAGGGGGCCCTGTCACCTTCGTGCATTAAGGGTTATAGGTCTATGCTTTCCTATGTTTTTAAGGCAAGGCTTCCTGAGATCTCTTCATCTTATGTCATTAGAGATTATTTACTTCGATTTTTTTCCCTATCTCGACCCAGGCCGCAGTGTTCGCCTCCGACATGGGACGTTAACAAAGTCCTTCAAGCCTTAAGGTTCCCTCCGTTTGAGCCTCTGAATTCTGCCAAATTTAGGGACCTCTCTTCTAAGACACTTTCCTTGTCTCACTGGCTACAGCCAAGAGGGTGGGTGAACTGCAAGCACTCTCTTTTCTGGTTGCCAGATCTGGACAAGACATGATTTTTGTCATACCTTCCTGAATTTGTCGCAAAGACTGAATCGTCTGATAATCCCATTCCCAGGTCTTTCGTACTGAAGTCGCTGGTCGACTTTTGTTGGTAATTTAAATGAGGAATTAGTTCTTGCCCTGTTAGGGCGCTCTCATGTTATTTACGCCGCACGAGACATTCAGGGGTCGTCCCCCGTCATCTGTTTGTTTCACCCCATCGAAATGTCAAGAGACCTATTTCAAAGAATGGTGTATCCTTTTTTCTTAGAGATCTGATCGTTAAAACTGGTGGTTCGGCTGCTGGGGGAAGACCAGACGCCGAGAGCACACAGTATTAGAGCAGTTGCTACATCAGTAGCTTTTATGAAGAAGTCTCAGTCGCCAAGGTGCTTGAGGCGGCGACTTGGCGTTCTAATTCTGTTTTTGCCTCTTTTTACTTGAGGGATATTTCTCTAGTTCTAGGCGACCTTCGTTCTTTGGGCCCGTTGGTGATGGCAGGACAGGTCGTCAGACAGGAGAATTAGGTAGTCTTCCTGTTTTACGTTTGGTTGCTACCTTGATATTATTCATTAATTTTTTTGTTGTATATATTTTTTTTTTGTTTTTGTATTATAACCCATGGCAGTTTTTGACGTAGTTATAAATGGGCATTAGGCAGTTTGGTATTTAGGTGTTTTTTTTGATGACAAGGACTGACTGCTTGGCAACTCATGCTGCTTCCATTTTCAGTGTGAAATGGTTCCAGCCACTGGGTTGTCGGCACTGGCGACTACGCTTCTCCCAGAGTCGATGCTGACCTAGGACTAGCCACTGGTTCGCTTGTCCTGACGACTCCTGCTTCTTCCACTGTCCTGGACAGGGAATTAGTCGATGGATCGTCTGCTGTCATCTGGTGACTCGCTCACCTCTACTTTTTGTCTCACTGTCTTCTCGGATCAGACACTCGTGGTGAGATCAGGCGACATTTAGTAGCCCTGAGTTTCTTGTTGACGAAGTCGGTTGCGTTTGATACACCCCCGATGATCGTGTAACATGAGACCAGGTTGGACTTTCAGGCATTCGTCTTCGGGACTGAATCGCCTTTTTGCTCCGCGCTCCTTTCTCTTGGCACCAGAAAGCTCGAGTTAGGAGTTTGCTCATGAGCCGATTCGTTGCTGGCGACTTCGGGTTGTTCGTTGATACACCCCCGGTTGCTTAGCTTTGAAATCGCCCAGACAGTCCAGACACTCATCCTTTAGGGAAAGAATAGTGCTTGATAGTCTCAGGGTGCAGCCTTGCTGTCGCCAATTCGTCTGACTGGTCACCTGGTCGGGCACCTGACTTTAGTACAGACGGACTGACTATGCACTTACTCCTTGTCCTGTGCTACCGCAGTTGGTGGCATTATTGGTAGGAGACTTTGAGTTGTTAGTATCTTTGACCTTGGGGTTGAGTTTTGACTGCCTATGATATATATTTCTTTGTTTGTTTTCTCCTATCTGTCCGAAGGGGAAATTGTATTCAGATTCCCTCCTCCTTTTCAATGTGGTTAATCGGGCTAGATAAATTATATTAAGGTAATGTTTATTAATATGGAATTTTTATTCTAAAATTAATATTAATAATACTTACCTGTATAATATCTAGTCCCACCCATCCTACCCCACGATCTGCCTATCACAACTGATTTGAGGGAAGGTTTTTCGTATCTGTCAACGACAGTGTTGCCAACTGTTGGACAGAATAGGAGGTAACAGGGTTGCCAATGTGGTAAATTTGGTGCGGTTTTTGGGGATTTAGGGCTAGATAAATTATACAGGTAAGTATTATTAATATTAATTTTAGAATAAAAATTCCATTTTCACATAATTGACTTACCAAACAATTACATTAGCTGTACGCTTTCTTACCTGGCAGTCGAAAAATTCCTGGCGGTGGTAGCAGTGCTGTCATTGTTTGTGTAGGTGATACAGATCCCGCCCACTTTCGGGAATACCTGGTACTGCTGAGCTTTAGACTTCAATTCGTTTTCTGCCGGCCATGGGGTAACACTGGTGGTTTGTTGTGCAGTCGACTTTCGTCGCCATTGTGGATTTTTTCTTTTTGCTGATGTACAATTTCTTGGTTGGCTTTTTTGCTTCATCAGTTAGCTGCCTAGTTATTAACGATTTATTACGAAGATGTCTGATGCTAGTTCTTCTTCAGTTAGGTTTTGCAGCAGTGGTTGCAAAAACTAGATTAGTTAACTATGTTATGATCTGCACTCCAAATGTGTTAAATGTAGGGGTCAGTGCTGTAGCAAGGAATTAACTTGTGTCAAGTGCCATAGTTTAGATGAACAAGGTAGGAAGACTTTTCTAGCTCATTTGGATAAGATGGACAAAGATAGGAAAAGGAAAGCAACTCCTAGAGCGGGTAGTAAAACTAGAGTAGAGACAACTCCCGTGCCTTTAGAAGCAAGCAAACCGTCACTATCTTCTCCACTTTTATCGAATATATCTCCTATTGATAGTCCTCCAACTTCAGTACCAATTACTCCAGACCAGGTATCCCATGTTTCCGATCCCAACACCATTTCCTTGTTAGAGTCCAAGATGGACAAGAAATTTGAGTTCTTGGCAAAATCCGTTATGGATTTGGGTATGTCGTTTCGTGCGTTGGTAGAGAAGTCAAGTGAAAAGGCCAGTGTTAGGCCAAGTGTCAGTGTCAGTGTCGTGTCCGAGGAGGCGGCTGTCCGTTCCCCCTGTTCTCCTAGGCGAAGGTCACTTGTCATACTCCCCAGCTCCCGGGAGAAGACATACCAGAGGTCGAAGGGAGACGGGGAGTTTGCCCATGGTCAGTCGCCGACTCCATCGACGTAGTCGACTCGCGAGTGTCCAGAAAACGCCCCTGGAAAGGCGTAGTTATCAGTGATGCGCAGTTGTCGTCTGACTCGGAAAGTGCAGCGCCTGTGTTGAGGCGAAAAGTGTGGAGTGAATTAGTGTCGCATCCGTTGAAGAGACATGCCCAACATACGAGAGGATGTCGCCGCTGTTAAGAAATCCAGGAGCACTGGAGTCCACAACCTTCTTGCAGTTTCGCGCACCGACCAGTTTTTCCGGGAAGATCATCAGTCCTTTTTGGATAGCGTAACTTCGGACGGAGTCAGACGCTCACGTGCGTTACAGCGCTTGCGCGCTTGCGAAACTGCCTCGCCTCGTTATGTATCGATAGCAGTTTTCAACTCGTTCGCCTCATTCATCTCGAGCTGTTTCGACTCGTTCGCCTCATTCGCCTCGAGCTGCTTCGACTCGCTCGCCTCTTACGTCTCGAGCTGTTTCGACCCGTGCGCCTCGTTCACCTCGAGCTGCATCGATCGTTCACCGGTCTAGATACGTCTCGAGCTGTTTCGACTTGTGCGCCTCATTCGCTCGAGCTGCTTCGACTCGTTCGCCTCATACGTCTCGTGTTGTTTCGACTCCAGTCGTTCATTTTTCGAAGAAGAGCCGTACGACCAGCCAGACTTTGTCTTCGCCTAAGGATGAATGCGAAGGCCAAACCTTGCTAGAGGATTCCGCTTTGGGTCCCTTTAAACATCAACTTCAAGAATTGATGGTCTTTTTAAAGAAGATAATGAGTCAGACAGAAGAGGAAGACGGGGTACCGGCCGTTCTGTCGGAAGAGGAAACTCAAGACCAGGATGCGAAGTCCTCTTCTGCTTATTCTAGTCTGTTAAGGTTTCTTTTTACAGACTTATCCGGACTTTTTTGAACCAGCTTGCCTTCTTCACCTCCGTCGATGTTGTGAAGGATAAGAGATCAGTGCCTTCGGGGTTACCGAAACTAGTTCTTTCTCAGTCCTCGAAGAAAGCACTGAAGGAAGTAAAAAAGTGGCTTGCTAAGAAGAGGGAGTCAGGCAAGGCTTCGTTCGCCTTTCCTCCATCGAAGCTGCAGAATAAAACCTACAGGTTTTATGCGACAGGTGAAGTTCCTTCTTTGGGAGTTTCTGCTGCCTCCTCCCAAGGAGACTTCTCCGGTCTTGTGGACCTCAAACAGAAGAGCAGCGTTCTCGGCTGTGAAAGTGTTGTTCTCTTCATCCGAGTTGGATCACCTGGTGAAGAACTTAGAAAAGTTAATCGAAGTCTCAGTTTTCTGGATTGGACAATTGCAGCGTTAGCCAGAAATTAAGATTGCCAGTCTCTAGATGGGGCTTTTTCTGCCGACTGGCTCAATGTGTTGTCCTGTGCGGACAGGGCAGTGAGAGACGGTTCAGGGGAATTGGCCGCCCTATTCACGTGGGAGTACTAAAGAAGAGAGAACGGTGGTGCTCCTTCAGATCTCGAGGAGTAACCCACGAACCGAAAATCAGCTTTGTTGTTTCTCCCCCCTGAGTAAATCTCACCTGTTTTCAGAAGAAACCATTAAGCATATGCTGTCAGACCTCGAGAAAAAGTCACCAATGATCATCTTTTCAGTCAGCGAGAAGACCTAAGGAACCTCCAGCGACAGGAGCCAAAGCTTCTCCTCTACAAAAAAACATCCCTTTCGAGGTGGTAAATCGAGGTGGTGGCAGCCAGAGACCAAGAACAAATCTACGAACCACCTCCAAGTCTACCAAGAAACCTTCCTTTAAGACAGAGAAATGATCGGAAGGTCCTTCACACACCCGTGGGGGCAAGACTCCACGACTACTGGGAGGAATGGAGTCGAAGAGGAGCAGAACAGTGGGTAATTCAGGTGCTTCGAGAGGGATATGTGATCCCTTTTACGCAGGATCCACACTGTACATACACCTGTCTGTTTGACAGCATACTCGACAGGATCAACAAGAGCTTTAGCTTCAGCCAAAGAAGTAGAAGGGCTCATCATCAACAAAGAGGCCATAGAGGAAGTAACAGAGACGAACTTCCCTGGGTTTCACAACAGGCTCTTCGTAGTCCCCAAGGCATCGGGGATGGAGACCTGTGTTGGACGTAAGCGCTCTGAACCTCTTCGTCCGGAAGACGAAATTCCGAATGGAAACCAGTCGATCAGTAATTTCAGCCATCCAATCGGGCTACTTGTGGATGGTATCTCTCGACATGAAGGATGCATACTTCCATGTCCCCATCCATCAGGACTCCAGGAAGTTCCTGAGATTCGTCTTCAAGAAGAGAGTCTTCCAGTTCAGAGCCCTCTGCTTCGGTCTGTCAACCGCCCCTCAAATATTTACTCGGATTCTCGCTCCTCTGCAAGTGGCTGCATTTGATGGGGATGAACACAGCCTTTTACTTAGACGACTGGCTCCTGAGAGCCAGATCCAGGCGTCGGTGTGTGGATGGACTTGTTGATAGAAGACACTTACTTTGATACAACAATTGGGTATCATAGTAAACACAGAGAAGTCCCAATTGATTCCAACTCAGAGGATTCTCTATTTAGGGATGATACTAGACTCTAGCTTTTTGGGTTTTTCTCTCCCTGAAGAGGATAGAGTCCTGCCTGTCAACAAGTCAGCAATTTCTGGTTCGCCTGTCTTGCTCAGCACTCGAATGATGAGCCCTATCAGGACCCTGCTTCTGTGGAGAGTTTTGTCAGGTTAGGGACGCCTACACATGAGTCCGCTTCAGTTCTTCCTGAAAGCAAATTGGTCTCGGAAGACACAGTCGGACTCACTAGTTTTCCCCCTGATGGAAGAGATAAAGATGGATCTTCGTTGGTGGCTTTCGAGGGGAAATGTTTACAAGAAGGAAGCTCCCTAGTCGTGTCAAACCCCGACCTGCAGTTTTTCTCAGACGCCTCAGACAGCGGATGGGGAGCCCTCATAGGAGACATGAGAGTGTCAGGTCTGTGGACAGAACAAGAGAAGACCTTGCACATCAATGGGAAGGAATTGAAGGCCATCCTCTTAGGGCTACAAGCGTTCGACCACTTAGTCACCGGAAGAAACGTAGCGGTCTACTTGGACAACACCAAAGCATTGTCATATGCACAGAAGCAGGGAGTGACCCACTCGTTCTCTCTCGACAAGATAGCCGAAGATCTCCTCACCTGGACGAACGAGAAGAGGATCACCCTTTTTCCAAGATTCGTGCAAGGGAGAATGAACGTACTTGCAGACGAACTGAGTCGGGTAAATCAGGTGTTACCAACAGAACGGACTCTGAAGGAGAGAGTGTGTCAGGACCTCTGGAAGCTTTGGGGAAGACCATCAATAGATCTGTTTGCCACATCGAGGAACAATTGCCTTCCCATTTTCTGTTCTCCGATTCCAGAACCACTAGCGTGGAGAACAGATGCGATGCTGCTAGATTGGACAGGACTGAACGTTTACACTTTTCCTCCCTTCGGGATGATAAGAGAGGTCTTAAACAAGCTTCAATCACACCAGAATGTGACAATGACCCTAGTAGCGCCATTCCGGCCTTGGAAAGAGTGGTTCCCGGACCTTCTCAATCTGCTGGTGGATTTTCCCGCCCAGACTACTTCCACAAAATCCATCGCTTCTCAGACAAACCCCATTTCAACCTATATCACCAAGGGTTGTCCGCTCTGGCCCTGACAGGATTCAGACTGTCAGGAACCTGGTCAGAGCAAAAGGGTTTTCGCGAAGGGCGTCAGAGGCTATTGCTAGCTGCAGAAGAAGCTCTTTTGCCAAGCTCTACCAGTCCAAGTGGAGAGTTTTTAGGTCATGGTGCAGACGACATAGCATCTCTTCTTCTGAGACATCTATAACAGAAATTGCAGAATTTTTGTTATTTCTGAGGGACACCAAGAAGTTGGCCACTTCAACTATTAAAGGATATAGGGCCATGCTTTCATCGGTTTTCAAGCATAGAGGCCTCGACATTTCGTCAAATCAGGACATCAGTGACCTGATCAGATCCTTTAGTTCCTCCAAGACTTTCAAGCCTGAAGAAGTGGAATGGAACTTGGATGTAGTTTTAAGGTGGCTCAACGGCCCCCTATTCGCATCGTTGAATTCTGTAACCTTGAGGGACGTAACCAGGAAGACACTATTCCTAGTCGCCTTAGCCACAGCGGGAAGAGTAAGCGAATTGCAGGCAATGAGTAAGGAAGTGGGTTTCGCCCAGGCCAATGCAGTTTACTCTTATGTAACAGACTTTCTTGCTAAAAATGAGTATCCTTCGAATCCTTGGCCCCGTTCTTTCAAGATAAAGAACCTAACGGACTTAGTCGGGTCAGAAGATGAGGAACGTATTGTGTCCGGTCAGAGCCGTCAGACACTACTGACTAGGACCAGAAACGGTGAGAGGAGATCGAGCCGACTCTGGTGCTCGGTGAAAGACCCGTCTCGGCCTCTTTCAAAGAATGCAATGTCCTTTTTCCTGAGGAGTTTTGATCCGGAAGCGCATGCCAAACTCAGGAACATGCTCTTAGGGTGCTGAAAGAGAAGACGCATGAGATTCGTGCAGTAGCAACGTCATTGGCTTTCAGACAGAATATGTCTCTATCCTCCATTATGCAAACTACATTCAGGAAGGCCGAAATCGGTGTTTGCATCTCACTATTTAAAGGAGGTAGAAACTACTTACAAAAACTGCTTTAGATTGGGACCGTTGTCAGTAGTGGGAATGGTGTTGGGAGAGGAAGCATAGGGGGACTCAGTTTTTTCCCTCTACCATCTCCTCACCTTGAATTTTAGGTTTTTTGAGTTTGTGGGAAGCCTGGGGGTGCATGTACCTGAAGTACCCACCAGTCCTTATATCTGGTTAAGGGTACCATAGGTTTTTCGTGTAGGTGATGGTTTTGTATAGTTTTTTATCTGGTCTTTTCGCCTAGGGCAAGGGCAAATTATTGTTTTTTGTCAGTCATTGGTGAACTTCCATGATTGCAAAAATCCCACCATTAGTAGGGACGACCCTGGCCTTTATTGCCACGTCTCCTTCATGTGATGAGAGCGCCGACCAGAGGCAGTATCTACCTGTAACTGCTCTCTCACAAGGTGAGGTACTGCAGACATTATATATAATGTGAGTACATGACTGTTATTTTTGTTCATAAAACTGTCCATATACCCACCTTCCGGGTAACGTGGAGTCAGCTAATGTAATTGTTTGGTAAGTCACTTATGTGAAAATGATATTTTAATGATATAATAAGGTTTCATATACTATACTTACCAAACAGTTATATAATCAGAGCCCTCCCTCCTCCCCACAGATGGACGTTGCGGCTCAACGAATTGAAGTCTTACGCTCAGCAGTACCAGGTATTCCCGAAAGTGGGCGGGATCTGTATCACCTACACAAACAGTGGCAGTGCTGCTACCGCCGCCAGGAATTTGAATTTTCGACAGCTAACGCAATTGTTTGGTAAGTATATATGAAACCTTATTTTATCATTAAAATATCATTTTTACCAACAACTTTTATTCTAAAGACTTTTTTTATTATTAACTTTCATTTCAAAGGTTTCATTTTTACCAACAGCTTTCATTTCAGAGGATTGTTTTATCAACAACTTTCATTTCAAAGGATTGTTTATCAACAACTTTCATCTTATGGCTAGGTTTACCATAAGTCAAGAATAGATGAAAATTCATTTTATTCACACTTAATATATGGAGATACCACTTTAATATTAAAGTATTATTATACAACAACTTTCATCTTACGACTGGGGTGACCATTAGGTAAGAATAAAACATTATAGTGTATATATATATATATATATATATATATATATATATATATATATATATATATATAGTGGTGTGTATGTGTATTTATATATTGTGTTTTGTCATTTCATATTCGAGCTTTAGCGAATAACAGCACCGTAGATGCTATTTTCACTCTCGTGGGCCGAGTTGGGTCTTCGAGCTGTCGCGTCTGAGACGGCTCCTGTAGCGTTCCTCGTGTTGAAGTGTATCGTCTGGTTTTCTGGGTTGTTGGTGATTGTTTGCTTCCCTGGTGAGGAGAAAAAAAACTAATTATTCTTCGTTATTGAAAGATGAAGTTTTGGTGAACTCATTTTGCATGTTGAACAAGAGATACTAGCTCCAAGGATAAACCGACTCGAGGTTTATAGAAGACCATAATTTTATACTGTAAGTAATTCAAGGATCTTGTGAGCCTTTTATACAAGAAATTCAGGGATATTGTAAGCTATTTTATACAAGAAATTCAGGGGTCTTTTTAAAGTTATTTTATGCAAGGAATATAGGGAGCTTGTAAGCCATTTCAGATAAGAAATATAGGGGTCTTGTAAACCATTTCATACAAAAAATTTAGGGATCTTGTGAGCCGTTTTATACAAATATAGTGATCTTGTAAGCCATTTTAGACAATTATGGGATCTTGTAAGTCCTTTTATACAAATTTAGGGAACATGAAAGCCATTTTAGACAAGAAATTATGGGATCTTGTAAGTCCTTTTATACAAATTTAGGGAACATGAAAGCCATTTTAGACAAGATATTCAGGGAACATGTAAACCATTTTGACAAGAAATTCAAGGAAGATGTAAGTCATTTTAGGCAAGAAATTCAGGGATATTGTAAGCCACTCTATACTAGTAATTCAGGGATCTTGTAAGCCATTTTAGACAAGAAAGTCAGGGATCTTTTAAGCCATTTTAGACAAGAAAGTCAGGGATCTTTTAAGCCATTTTAGACAAGAAGTTATAGATCTTTAAGCTACTTCATACAAGAAATTTAGGGATCTTGTAGTTTAACTGTTTTCTTTAAGAACACGGAATTTCGGGGGGATCTTGTTAAAAGCCAATTTTAGAACCAAGAAAATTCGGGGATCTTGGTAAAAGCCCATTTTTTAAGACAAAAAGAAATTCGGGGGGATCATGTAAAGCCAATTTTAGACAAGAGAAAAATTCGGGGGTCTTGTAAGCCATTTTCGGGAACCAAGGAAATTCGGTGGATCTTGTAAAGCCATTTTCGGACAAGACAATTCCGGGGTCTTGTAAGCCATTTTAGACAAGAAATTCGGGGATCATGTAAGCCATTTTAGACAAGAAATTCGGGGATCTTGTAAGCCATTTTCGACAAGAAATTCGGGGATCTTGTAAGCCATTTTCGACAAGAAATTCGGGATCTTGTAAGCCATTTTCGACAAGAAATTCGGGGATCTTGTAAGCCATTTTCGACAAGAAATTTGGGGATCTTGTAAGTCATTTTAGACATGAAATTCGGGTATCTTGAAGGCATTTTCGACAAGGAATTCGGGGATCTTGTAAGCCATTTTCGACAAGAAATTCGGGTATCTTGTAAGTCATTTTCGACAAGAAATTGGGGAATCTTGTAAGCCATTTTCGACAAGAAATTGGGGATCTTGTAAGCCATTTTCGACAAGAAATTGGGGGATCTTGTAAGCCATTTTCGACAAGAAATTGGAGGATAAGCATCGAATATGTTTGGGTGATTAAGCAAAGAAAGCATACTTGTGATACCTCTAGCGACGTATGTTAAGTTGACTGAAATTGTTATGAAGGAATTGGTTTGTACTACTACACCTTTGCGCCCACTAAACAAATAATATTCCCACCGCATCCTTTCCCTATCTTATCCCTATTTTTCACTAAATACTAGATAGATTATTGACTTTTATCATGACTCTCCTAAACGTCACTGAACGAGGCTCCATTTTCTTACAAGGTGAAAACAATACACACTGGATGGTGGCAACAAGCATAGCAAAGGGCCACTAATAAATAGCTGATTTTTTTCTCCTTTTCACCTTACCTTCTTGCGCCCTCTTAACCTGCTTCTTCAGGTGATGCAGGTAGCAGATCAGCCCAGACAACAAGGCCACCAAAACGCTCACAGCGGCTATGAGGATGAGGGTGATGGTACTAACATTCTCACTGTTAGGTGAAATTTTGCATATGGTACTATCATTGCGATGATGTTCAGGATCAGGGGTTGAATATTCTGGTTGTTCGGAAGTTGGAGGAGGTAACTCGCATTCTGGAATCGTTATAATATAGCTTTTATTCTTTTATACTGTATTATTCATCGAAAATTGCTGCAGAAAGAATTCATGTCGTGTTAATGTCAGCGTGATACAAACGCTTGTGGCTTACAAGATGTGTGAGTGGGTTTTCAGTCTGAAATATCTTCTTATGTCAGATTTTAGCTTTGGAAAACCACAAGCCACTGCACTGAAGGTGTCGAGTGGAAGGAGGACAGTCTGGCATTAGCTGCAGATAATTGTACGGTTGTCATTAGACCGTTCAATGAAACTGGAAGAGAACTCCACGAGACTGAATTGTTAGTTTTCTCGTAAACAAGTTGGTTCAAGGTGACAGTGACTGTCACAAGGCGATTGTCATTAACAGTGGAATACGAATTCTAGAATGTCCAGTGTTTTAGAGACGATTTTCTTACTATTTTTAGGACCTCACTGGTGCTAAGTTATTTGTCGCTTCAGTATGCAAAGTTCAGTCTGAGTTGAAATAAATGCCACACCTGCATTAACAGTGGCCACCGAACCTTGAAAATGGCAAGACTGCCCAAGATATTTCACGTTACTATAGTAGATTCACATCAACTGTACATCTGATGTCTAGGCTAGTCCCTTACGATGCTCCTGATTGGCTGCCTGTTGATAAGCCAATCACAGGGCTGGAAACTCCCAGTCTAGAGAGAGAGTTAACATAGACAGGATGTATGTTCCACCTCTCCTGAGGGATACTTTTGAAAGTCGTATCCCTCAGGAGAAGCAGAACATACATTCTGCCTCTGTGAACTCTCTCTCGAGACTGAGTTTCCAGCCCTGTGTGACTGGCTTATCAACAGCCAATCAGGAGCATCGTAAGGGACTGCCATAGACATCAGAGGCGCAGTTGATGTGAATCTACTATAGGTGTGTTAGATTTTGCAGTCGTCTCGCAGAAGTGAATTTCTCGCTACTTCTACATCGGCCTAAGGACAAACAACCCCAAGGGAAGTATTGCTGCCAGTGCACCTCATGTGTGCATTGCGAGCATAACTCTAACCGTTGCATTTCCGTGCAACTTTGATCTTAGCTCTGAATTCCACCTTTAGACCTTTGCACTTCATCTTCTACGTTTTGTGGATCTCTTATCTTACTGTCCAACCACTCTACCTTCCTCTCTCACCGAATGGCCGAAGATGCCCCAGTGCTTGGCTTGACAGCCTAAATGTTATAAGGACTGACTTTCTGGATGATTAGAAAGGACATACTAAGGGTCTGGATACACGAGTGCTAAAAACGTCGCATTGCTGACGCCTTCTGACGCTTTCTATTACAGAATGAGGTATCTTCCCATGCTTTTCAATGGAAAACCACTAACTTGGACTACATTAGCGTTACGTCAGGACGCGTTACGTGGGCGTCAGGAATTTCTAACGTCGTGTCGGTGTCGACTTTATAACGCTGATGGCGCCCAGCCGCTAGGACAGCAGCACCTACCCCAGTAGGTACCCTGAGAGACAGCACAGGGGATGTTCGGCACAGACAAATTTATTTGTGAAGCTGAAGGCGGGCCGGCATTATGCAATGTCAGAATGAAGGATCATAGCTGTAATAAAGGTAGAACGTCGCCACGCTTTCGGTGATTTACAAACATAACGGGAAATTGACCAGTAGAGAGTCAGTCCGATAATAATGATTGATACTCAGTAGCGCTTCGAAAATAGCCCTCGTGTAGCCTGGCCAAAAACCTCAACGTTAGACAGCGTCACTAACGCGACGTTTTTGTAGTGCTCGTGTATCCAGACCTTAGAAATTCCTGACGCCCACGTATGCGTCGTAACACGCTAGAAACGGTTGTGTAGCTCAAATTAGTGGTTTTCCATTGAGAAGCTTGGGAAGAGTGGACGGATTCGTTATCCCTTTTAAACAAGCAGATCTTTTATACAAAGTTTCAGGGCATATTTTGAGGAGATTTTATTGGTCGACCATATGGATATTATGACTTGTAATATGGGTAATGCTACAGTACTATAGGGTCTTGGGTGAGCGACCCCCCCCCCCCCCCCCCCCTTCCATTGGGTCCGGAGCGCAGAACCCCGAAAGCCAAAACTGCAAGAGTAACTTTTCCCTTTCTTAATAATTCATGTCAATTTTAAGGATTTGTCTGGTCGTCCAGTAGTAAAAAATAATCCTTACTAGGCGACAGTTAATGGTCGCCCAGTTATAATGTTAAAATATATACTGTGAAGTTTTGACATTCTCTGTGCTGGTTATGCGTGAAGTTTTTACTGACATAAAACGAACGTTTACTGACGATTTAAGCAGACAGAGAGACTGAAAAATGGCGTTAGTTTAGACTTACCCACATTACCACTAGGGAGGAACATACGCCAGCAGACCCTTTCGCTGCTTGAAACTGCGAATTTCCTTCCAACCAAAGTAGTAATATTCATGGCTTTAAGGTTAACTGGTTGGCCATTGGGTATCCGGTATTCCTGAAGGGCGAGAAATTGTGGATGCCATTAGTCAGATGAGTTCACAGCTGATATATATATATATATATATATTATATATATATATATATATATATATATATATATTATATATATATATAGTTTTCCAGAGATAAGATTGGTTATAATGCTGTATTGTTCTCAGAAACTTTACAGGGAGAGTTTGTACTTAAAACACGGCAGTTTTGTTTCTGCACACATCAGGGAGTTGTACGTAGGACTTACGAATTGCCATGAGAAACTCTTCACACCCACACACATCTATCACTCTATGTATATGTAACGTATATGTGTGTGTATATGCATGCGTCACTTTTTCGAGGAGTTACGAGATCATTGTGGCTATTACAATTATATATAATATATATATATATATATATATATATATATATATATATATATATATATATAGATATGTATATATACATCTATATATATATATAGATATAGAGGCCCATAAAAACGCCAAAATATAGAAAGTAAGTACTATATTTCAGAGACTGCTGTATCTCTCTTCAGGTAGATAATGAATGAGAAAAGTTACAGAAAAGAAAGTATTTATACTAAGATCTATCCAGAGGTAGCCATTTTACTAAGTCACCCCTACTGATAATTCCTCTTTAATCTTCTTAAGCTTTGGTTAAAGGAAGATTTTGCCTGTTATATCTGAATCCCTGGTGCCCTTTGAGATGATCATACCTGTCTTTGTTTAATCAAGGCTGACTCTATTATCTGGCTTATGTAGTGACATTTGCTGCTATAAGTTATAAGTGACAAATTCCAATTTTTTGTGTGGTTATGGTTATTTATATGGTTAAAAAATAGCTGAGCTCTATTGTTCCTACCTAACTGACTGCTTATGTTACATTAATCTCTGGGGAAGTGAATTTCCTGTAAATCCGATGTAAGATTGTTCACAGTCCAGGCATGAGATTTTGTATACTCCTGTGTCTTTGGGGATTGTCTTTTGTGGGACGTTAATCAGGGATTTAGCTAGGGTATTTGGGTAGGCGAAGGCAGAGGGTTAGATTTTCCGAGGGTCTGGGTCACTGTCGTAATCCTTTCCAGAATTGGGATTATTAATTTATTTAATGTTGAGTGTGTCTGGTCTTGTCTTGAGGGGGTCGGTTGAAAATTACATCTACTTTATGAATCGCTTTCTCAGTTATATGGCCAGGATACCTTAAAGACGAAAGCTGCTTACGAATTAGTTCAAATTCCTTTTCCTGGAAATATGGGGAATAAATTCGTAAAACTCTTAAGAATAGTTTGCTGGCTACTCCAATCTGGATAGAACTGTCATGATAACTAAAGTAGTGAATGTATGAAAGTGAGAATGTTGGTTTTCTGTATATAGTATATTAGTATTCTGTTGTGTGTCTAATTATTGAAACATCAAGAAATGGAATTTTGTTGTCTGTTTCCCATTCTACTTTAAATTTGATGCTGGGCACTAATGCGTTCAATTTTGAAATGAATATGTTGAAATTGTCCCTCCTGTTATCCCAAAATTTTAGAATGTCATCTACATATCTCATCCACAACATGTTTTTGGGCTTTATTGCATTTATTACTGTAGTTTTAAAGTATTCCATGTATAGATTGGCTAAAATAAGATTTGAAGGTTATCCCTGCTACACCCAAATTTTTGCTTATAGAATGACTCCCCAAACGAAAGAATGACTCCCTAAACAAAAATACGTTATTAGATACACATAATTCGGCTAACTTTATTATTTTGTTAAGAGCCAATGGGAAATGATCTTGACAGGGGGCTAATTTTTCCCTCAAAAACTGAAGAACGTCCTGTACTGGTACTTTTGTGAATAGGGAATCTACATCAAGGCTTAAACGTTTTATGCTGTGAAGTGGTATATGAGCTTCTCTGAATGTTTAATGTGACCGGGAGAAAAAGTGCCTATGAGAGGGGGAAAGGAGGCCAGCTAACCATTCAGAAATTTCATCATTTAAAGCTGCGGCACATGAGATGATGGTTCTAAATGGAAGATTGTCTCTGTGAATTTTGGGACCCATCATCTTATGTGTCGGAGCCTTCAAATATAAAATTTCTAGATAGAATTTTGTGGTAACAGAACATTTTACAAGTCACACACATATATATTTGTATATATGTATATGTATATATATATATATATATATATATATATATATATATATATATATATAATAACACACACACACACTATATACATATATATGTGTGTGACTGGTAAAATGATATATATATATATATATATAATATATATATATCTATAATATATATATATATATATATATATATTTATATATATATATATATTATATATATATATATATATATATATATATATATATATATATATATATATATATACATACAATATGTGTATATATCTTAGAACCACCCCTCCCTTACCTTCGATTTGCTTTTTTATGCGTTTTGATTTTTCCTAAGAATTTCTGGCCTTTTTTTGTCTTCTTAAGAGGTATTGGTCAAATTGCCCTTATAAAGTAACTATTACTACCCTGACTATTCATTGTGCCCACATGCTAAAGTATCTAAACCTGAATATTAGGAAAACTGTGAATGCTGAATTAGCTGTAATTATATAATTTACATCTTGGAAATATTTTGTCATTGTTGTCAACAACATTTTTCAAATATTTTTTACTTTATCCTTCTCTAGTCTCCTTCAGTGGCATGAAAGTGTTGTTTGTGTCATGTTTTCGGTTTACTCGATTAAGTATATCTTAGTTTAACCAGACCACTGAGCTGATCTTAGTTTAACCAGACCACTGAGCTGATCTTAGTTTAACCAGACCACTGAGCTGATTAACAGCTCTCCTAGGGTAGGCCCGAAGGCGTAGATATTTATACGTGGCTAGGAACCAATTGGTCACCTAGCATTGGGGCCTACAGCTTATTGTAGGACCGAACCACATCATATCGAGAAATGAATTTCTATCACCAGAAATAATTTTCTCTGATTCCGCGTTGGCCAGGCCGAGAATCGAACTTCGGACCACCGGATTGGTGGCCGAGCGCTAATGTTTACTCTGTTAAATCATATACTTGCATCTTGTGTTATCCTGAAGAACCGCCATTCTTCACTCTTCCCGTAATTTTTAGTCTGACTCTTGCCTTCATTTTCTGCCGTGTAGAGATTGACGACAATATCGGTTCTATCGAAGAAAACTTTGAAGCCGATGACAATTTCGCTCAGTTCAGGGAGATCGAATGTATGATTGAGGTTCCTGTTGTTTCTGTGATGGCATTACCTGCAAAGAAAATGAGATACATGTCCAATGCAATAATGTACAGCGGCACTTCACAAAAGCTCTGCTATCATTCAGACTTGGTGATGGTAGTGGAAGTAGCAGTGGTAATGGGTCAGTTGGAGGCGCGTAACACCCCTTCCTTTAAGCTGGGTGTCTAAAAGTCCTAAACACACGTCAGGAACTCATCAGAGAAGCGTCACCAACAGGCTGAAAACAAGTGAAAGACTTATTTGGGGTCAGAACCAGTTCTTCTAGAGATTATCCACCATTTGCATTATCCACCATTTGCCCAAGATCAATTCTCGACTCTGCCACCAACTTGTTTTCTACCTTTGTTACATTCATTGGTGATAATTTGTCAACTTGTTTTCCTAACCTTTGTTTACATTCATGTGATAAGTTGCAGCAACTTGTTTTCTACCTTTGTTACATTCATGCGATAAGTTGCTGACCTGTTTTCTACCTTTGTAACATTCATGCGATAAGTTGCCGACTTGTTTTCTACCTTTGTTACATTCATGCGATAAGTTGCCAACTTGTTTTCTACCTTTGTTACATTCATGCGATAAGTTGCAGACTTGTTTTCTACCTTTGTTACATTCATGCGATAAGTGCAGACTTGTTTTCTACCTTGTTGCATTCTTGCGATAAGTTGCAGACTTGTTTTCTACCTTTGTTGCATTCTTGCGATAAGTTGCAGACTTGTTTTCTACCTTTGTTGCATTCTTGCGATAAGTTGCAGACTTGTTTTCTACCTTTGTTGCATTCTTGCGATAAGTTGCAGACTTGTTTTCTACCTTTGTTGCATTCATGCAATAAGTTGCAGACCTATTTTCTACCTTTGTTGCCATTCTTGCGATAAGTTGCTGTCTTTTGCTGACGACATTTTTCCCTGTAGTGAGGACGCACCTTTTTCCTTTTTAATATGTAAATTTTGATTAAGACCTCTCTCCCCGTAGGTGGGTAGTGCCGTCAGTGCACCTCATGCTGTGTCCTGTAGGCATTACTTAAGGTTCTTCTTTGCAGGCTCCTTCCGGCCATTATTTGCGAGCCCTTTCATTAAGTTTACTTTACCTCCGTTCTTATTATCTTTCGTCCGTCTTACTTGCCACCTGTTACCCCTTTCAGACCTTTTATTGCCAATTTCCACAACAGCCCTGAATGACCTCGTAAATGTTTTAATGAAATCAAATCAATATAGATAACAAATATTCTCCTTGATAAGAGTTGACGGAGAATGCACCAGAGAGAGAGAGAGAGAGAGAGAGAGAGAGAGAGAGAGAGAGAGAGAGAGAGAGAGCGCTTTAGGTTTCTGTTTATTAAAAACACTTCATGAAAAGATTTAACTTGTAACGTTATCTTTGTAATTTGACCCCGAATAAATTCATTTCTGTCTGCCATTCCTGTAGGTTTAAAACCTCACATTAGAACCCAAACTAGCTCTCTCTCTCTCTCTCTCTCTCTCTCTCTCTCTCTCCTCCTCTCTCTCTCGCTCTCAATATATATATATATATATATATATATATATATATATATATATATATATATATGTGTGTGTGTGTGTGTGTGTGTAACTAAAGCAGTCAAATGATGGTGAATGGTAAAGTTTAGTCTCCTAAACCGCATCGTAAATATTCTTATAAAAATTACCATAAACTGATAAATAACGACGCTAAAAGGATGAGCAAAAATAAAAATAAATATTATCGAAAGGTAAAATCTAGACTGGATGAATTCGGAGAACATGACAGAGTGTTATGCAAAGTGGTGTTAATGTTAAGGTAGAATTGATTAGAAATGAACTGAACATAAAATTTAGCGCCGAAACGGAAATTGAGAGTAAAGTTTGCTAGATATGACAGGAGGAAAACCTCAAAGCAGCTCCACTATGAATCATTTGTTGGGAGAGGGTGAGAAGTAGGATGGAATAAAGAGAATATGAAAGGACGTACAGTAAAACGAACAAAAGGGACTGCAGCTAGGGGCCGAAGGTATGCTGCAAAGAACCTAAAGTAATTCATAGTGCACTATATGAGGTGTACTGACGGCAATACACTCTATGGGGTATATGCAAAGGTAGATGACAACGAATGGGTAAAAGTCTTGCCAGGTGTAGAGTTGTTGGAATTACATGGGAATGGATAGTTATTGGAATGTTATGAAGTCAGGGAATGTTTCAAAAGGGGTTTGATTGATGGGAATACAGGGTTTCCCAGATGGAGGAGCTACCTGATCGATGTAATGGTAAGGAAGGAATACCTGGAGGTATATTTGACCTTTGTTTTGATGGAAGAAAATTCAAGCAGGTGAGAAAGGGTTGAAATGTGGATGAAATTACAAGTGAGACTGGTAAGAAGGAAATACATTTGTGGAATAAACCCAGATCCAGAAATATACACGAGGTCAGCGCAGACCACGTTTAGAAAAACCCAATTTCTGCATATTGCTTTTGACTGCAAATTGGCCCACGCTTTTAGTCTTGCGGAGCTGAAGATAATATATCTGATTTTTTTTATCTATTTATTTATTTATTTATTTATTTTTTTACACATTCTCAAGATTTTGGCCGCCCACATTCCTTGGGGTAGAGATCATCAGAAATTTCTAAGGTTATGCAAAGGCCTCACTGCATGTACACTGACTAAGCCAGTTGAAGGTTTAAGATTCTGTTAGCAACTGGTGACTCCAAGTCATCCTTATTCCAAGTCTTCTAGTTTAAGGAAAACTGTTCTCTGCCTCTGGAGATCTATACCATCTGTCTTCTGTGAATACTATGTTCACAGCAGAGCTAATGCATAGAGTGTTTTGCAAGGTCTACAGGTTTTTAATTAACCCAACCCATTAGTTACAAAAAATTTACAATGGCTTTATATTATCAAAAGAAGAAGATCAGTTCAGTTTTTCTGGGTTCCAGCTCATGTATCTAGGTGTTCCAGGAAATGAAGATATGGAAGGATTAACTAAAGAAGCTGCAGTTGTTTTACTTCCAAGGAAAGACTGTTCGGTACCCGTGACTGTTAGGCATTTGTTAATTAGATGCCCCAGTCTTGGGATCTCGGGCATCGATTCCCCTTTGAGCCTCGGGGCATGGATACACCCTTGCCAAGATCACACTTGCATATTCCTTGGTGAGGCGAGTGTCCTGGCCACTAGACTCTAATGCTTGTGTTTGTTGTGATCCAGGAGTACCCAAGATTGCCCTGTTCAGTACACCGACTACAGAGCCTCTGTAAGTCGCGCCTGGGAGAGGAAATGTGGAGATAACTGCTACATCTATCAGATAGCACGGTGATATTTCTTATCCCTCTCTCTCTCTCTCTCTCGCTTTCTTTCAGGGCGAGGTAACGGGTAGGGCAACGACTGAGAGGCTTAGAAAGATAAAAAAACTCCTATTATGATTGAAGTCCCCTCGATGTCCGAGTTTGTGCATCTCACGCGGTGCACTGTAGGCATTACGTAAGTGCATAGCAGCCTGTCGGTTCTCGGGCATTCCACTGAGGTGTGGGAGGTGTGTAATTCTGGTGAGAGAAGTTCACTCTCAACATGGTTCGGAAGTCGCGTAAAGCAGTTGGTCCCGTTGCCGAATAACTACTGGTTCCATGCAACGTAAAACCACCATACAAACAAACAAACAAACATAGCAGGCTGTCTTCGGCCCCTAGCTATAACCCCTTTCAATCCCTTTACTGTAGCTCCATTCGTATTCTTTCTTCCATCTTACTTTCCACTCTCATCTAACAGCCGATCCTTAGTGCAACTGCTTTGAGGTTTTCATCCTGTTCCACCTTTGTAACATCCTATCTCAATTTCTCTCTCTGCGCTGAGTGTCCTCATAGGTCCCAGTTCTTGGCCTAAGGTCCAACTGGCGTGTTCTATCTGTATTAGTTGACCAACAGAAAGAGGGCCCTGGATGTTCCTGTCGCATTCCAGTATAGAAATCATTCAGGTCGACAACTTGAGAATACTGAACTTTTTCTGCAGCAGTTACTAGCTGTCCTGCGAACTCTGGACTCGTATGACAAAAACGTTCCAGGAGAGGCCAAGAAAGGTGTCAGGGGAAGCGGAAAAATCACCAGGGAAGACATTTGCAGATGTTTTTCATATCTGTGAAGTCTTGCAGTGAGAAACGCGTGTACGTTTTGTAAGAATTTCTTCTAGTCATGGCTCTCGACAATGTGCGCAAATGTTTTGATAAAAGATCAGTCTCCAAACGTTCGAGATGCATTGTTGTTGCTATGTCATCATTAATGTCACTCGAGAACTAATAGCTAATCAACATGTCATCAGCATATCGGCAACTTATCGCATACGTATCACAAATGGGTTGAAAGCAAGTCAGTGACCGTAAGTGGAGATTGGACCTTTGGCAAATGCTGGTGATTGCATGAATTCGTCAACCAACAACAAGTCGTTGCAGTTGACGCAATGAAGAAGGTGACACCATTATGCGAGTTAGGGGAAATCGGACTGACTGCAAATTTCGGCGCGAAAGAAGCCGATCACGATTCAATGACTGACCTGTGCCGCAATCGGCATAGCCGACGGCGTAGTGGAATATCCCTGAAAAGACGAAAATCACCAGAGCCGACGTCATCCCGTCTTCTGATCTCTCCGGCACGAAATGCCCTCCACCACCGCAGGACCGCAGGAAGCAGACTAATTCAGAGTATCAATGAAACGTGTCTTGTAGCGTTGCCGGAATGAAGAGGATGTGAATCAACGAGATACTAGACCCTCTGACGCAAGATTACCGTCACTCGAAGGGTGTGGTTCCCAAACTGGGGTCCGCAGTATATTCTCTCTCTTCCATCTTCCTTCCCTCCATCTTACTTCCCTCCTGTCACAACTTTAAAAGCCTTTTTACTCTCAATTTCCCTTCCGGCGCTGAATGACCTCATGGGTTCCGGTGCTTGGCCTCTCCTTAATCTTATATTATTCCCTCTATCTCTCGTTGACTGTGTTTGTTCATTCTAAAGTACACATTGAAGTGTCTTTTAAAAGTCGAATAAGTGTTATTGATTGCGGTGTGGTCGAAAGACCAAACGAACTCGACCATTAGTTCCCTAACTTTTCCAGTACGTGACCCCTTTCAGTATAGTGCCAAACCTACCATGACCCCCACCTTTAGAAGCCTTCTGAAAATGTACTCGTTTCCTAATGGCGCTGATACATTTTAAACGTTGAATTCAAGATTAGTCACTGCAGAGAGAGCAATAATAAACAAAAATATCAAGCATAGGGAACGAAAATAGTCATCAAAAATTCCTTCAAAATCTTGGATCCTCCATGACCCCCAGAAAAAGGCTCGTGACCCCTTTTTGGGGGTCATGGCCCGCAGTTTGGGAACCCCTGAACTACATGAAGGGTGGACAGACGGAACTGGAGGAAGCCGAACGAGATTCCTGTAGTTTCCTTTGAAATCTTTGTTGAAAGTCAAGTGGTGGATATGAGCTCCTCCTTCTCAGGCAAAATGGTTAGGAAACTGTCTTCTAAGTTGCTTTCAGTTTAATGCTCTTGATGCTGCCCAATATTAGCGCATTAAAAGTAAAAACAAAGGACTCCGCATACAAACGAATGAGTCGTGAATAGTGAACTTGCTTTCGAAATATAACAAAATGAAAGGGTCAAGACGAAATTAATTTACTCAAAAATAAACTGTGTGTATTTTGATGTGGAAAATTGTTGATCCGAAATAAACTGGCGTATGAATTTTTATGTCATGCGATACAAAGCAGCGCCTTAGGATTTCGCCATTTTGGGGGGGCGCTGTAGCCCCACTAGCGTTAAACAGTATGGGGTTTATATTATACACCGAGGGACGTTTAAACATTTGTAAAGAAGACATAAAACCAGTGACAGTGAGAATACAGTGCCTTTGTACTCTCACCGCCCTTCAACAAAGCCTAAGGAGCGTGTGGCCTTACAGAGGGAAATCCTGTGGATAAGTTTATCATAGTCTTTATTTAAACACCGTCGTTCGAACAAAGACCAATAGATTTTCATACAAGGTTGTGTCAGTTGCTCTTGTCTGCTCATGTTTACTTTGGTTCAACGCGGACTTTTACTCCCGATGTGTCTGTGTATGAATGGAAGCTCCCATACTGTGTGTGTATATATATATATATATACTATATATATATATATATATATATATCTCGTCTCTCTCTCTCTCTCTCTCTCTCTCTCTCTCTCTCTCTCTCTCTCTCTCTCACACACATATTTATATATATATATATATGTATAATATATATATATTTTTATATATATATATATATATGATATATATTATATATATATATATATATATATATATATATATATATATATATATATATAATATATATATATATACATGACACAAGTTAATGCTTCAGCGGCCCTTTTCGTATCCTGTAACAAAAACTGAAAAACAAGTAAACTAGATCAACCTGCTGGACAATGCACGGACGCCAGGACCTCGTTATCGTCACGTGGCCGGATACTTTTTCGCAGTCTAATCTTTCAACCTTTTGTGTCTTTTTGTAGGAGAAATCTTTTAATCACTTGGCAGTTGACGTCATATTCAAGTTTACTCATGGGAGTGCTTATGATGAACGTATACCTTATTTTCTATTTTGATTACACCATTGTAGATTTACTTGGGAAACTCTCTTGAGTTTTGATTACGGTTT
This sequence comes from Macrobrachium nipponense, assembly GCF_015104395.2. Taxonomy (NCBI): domain Eukaryota; kingdom Metazoa; phylum Arthropoda; class Malacostraca; order Decapoda; family Palaemonidae; genus Macrobrachium; species Macrobrachium nipponense. The sequence goes on from NC_061101.1 coordinate 50,277,706, forward strand.
GATCGTTTTGTAATTACTATCGAAGTCAGTGTTGCCACACTCTCGGATTGGAATTATCGTACTGGCTCCTCAAAATTAAAAATATCGTACAAAATTGTAGATTTTATCGTAATTATTATCTTACACTGTTTTTGATATTTAACATATTTTTATAATTTAACAAAATAATGAATATATGTATGATTTCTTTGTAGTCATTAATATCTAGCAATTTACATAATTAAGAAAAAATACAAATGAAACATTTCGCTCTACAAAAACGAAAAAAAATGGAATTATGAATAATTAGTTAATGTTGTGGACAAATTATTACTATATTGTATTAACACTGTGGTAAAAAAAAAGTATACAGCTTAGAACGTTGCTTCTTTCCTTAATGTAAACCAAACTGATAACGAATTAACACTAAGATATGTGAGTGGATAGCCACTTATACATATCTCTAAACACCCCAAAACATCGAAAATCAAAATAGCATCGCTGAGTAGTAATTTAAAATAAATATATATAATTAAACATGACTGGTACTGATACCTATCCCATGATAAAGAAATTAATAACAATAATAATTGTAAAGTATATCTTTAAGAATCTTCTTCCAAATCAAATTCATGTTCTGTGATGTTGTGGAATAACTGTGCATGATTATTTATTCTGGAAAACATATGATTTGCAGGAGTAAAATGAATACATGACCCTCCTGAACCTTTGATGCAACTAGCAGAGAGAAGAGCCCCATTAACTGTCGTTGTTTTCAGCCTGTTTCTTTGTTTAGTTTTAAAGAGGTTAACTATTTTTATAGACACTTTTTTCCTCCTGGCCAGGTGCCCACGCCAGGCGGCCCGACCCGGTCTCCTCCCCACCAGGGGCCCCACCCCAAGGGACCAAACCGGTGTCCTCCCCACAGGAGGCCGGACCCAGTCTCCTCCCCATAGAGGGGCCCACATCTGACGACCTGACCTGGTCTCACCCACTTCGTCTAGGGGCCGGTTGACGTCCTCCGCCGCATCATCCCGTCCACCTGAGGTGGACCTTGCCTGCCCTTCCTAGGACTCGTGGCAGACAACGACAGCCCATCCCGGCAGAACCCATGGCAGGCCTCGCCCTCCTGTCCCGGGACACGGGGCGGACTCGCCCACTCGTCCCAGGATCCATGGCAGGCCTCGCCCACCCATCCCGGGACCTGTGGCGGACACGACCACCCATCCCAGGACCCGCACCGGTCCCGGCCTGCCTGTCCCGGGGCACCTGGCAGACATCGCCCGCCTGTTCCGGGTCCAGCCACCTGTCCTGAGACACCTGTGGACATCGCCCATCCCAGGACATGTGGCGGACATTGCCCGCCCATCCCGGGACCCTTGGTGCGTTCAGCCCATGGCGGGCCCGGCCCGGCCATCCCGGGTCACGTGGCGGACATTGCCTGCTCGTCCTGGGACCCGCAGCAGGCCCCGCCCTCCCGTCCCTGGACATGTGGCGGACAATGCCCGCCTGTCCCGGGACCCGCGGCAGGCGCAGCCTGCTCATTGCAGAACATGTGGCGGACATTGCCTACCCATCCTGGGACCCGCGGCAGGCTCGGCCCACCTGTCCCAGGGACAAGGGGGTGGGCGGAACATTTGCCCGGCCACCCGACGCCGTCCTGGTGACCCGCGGCGGGCCCGGCCTGCCCATCGCTGGACACGTGGTGGACATCGCCCGCTCGTCCCGGGACCAGTGGCCGACTGCCCAGCCTGACTGTCCCGGGACATGCGGCAGACATCACCCGCCCGGTCCAGGACCTGAGGCGGGCCTGCCCACCCCGGGACGTGTGGTGTACCTTTCCCTCCTTACTCGGGACCTGTAATGGGCCTCGGCCGCCAGTCCCTGCAAAGAGCAACATCTATACTATTCCTTAGAACCAGAATATGCCACTGAATCCTCTCAATTCTCCTAGGGGTTCTCTGAATCCTCTAGCTCTTGTCCTGGCACTCTGCAAATCTTACTGAATCCCCTGCTTCTTCTCTTGGCACCTCCATGAATCCTACTCAATTCTCTCAATTCTCCAGCGGCTTTTCTGAAGCCTGGTTCTTCTCCTGGCACCTACACAAATCCCCTCATTTTCTTCGCCGTTTTTATAATACCCCCTTTCCTTTCCCTTCCAGGAATCAATAAAACTAAGAAAACATTTTAACATTTATTTTCTTTCTAGTTCAATTTCCTTCAAGGATTAACAAAGCAAACTTATTACAAAATAAACATCAACGTTTCCATACCACTTCCCTCTGCAGGAACTGGAACCTCAACTTGAGGTCTTTCCGCTCAGTCGCGTAATTTTGTTCCTGGATGAGCCTTGCCATCCACGCCGCTTATGCCATCTTTAGCTGCAGGTCTTTCTCCTTCTGTCTTTGGAGTTTCTCGAATCTCTCAAGCAGGCAGTTTGCCTCTGCCAACTGTGCAATCACATCCCTTATCCTCTCACATAGGCCATCGTTTTTCTGCCCATTTCCTTCACGTTGTCCTTTAGCTGCTGATTTTCTTCTACCATCTTGAGGATCTTGTCTTCCAGCTGGCGTTTCCCCCTCTTCTTTTTATCGTTCCAGCTTCGAGCGAGGGGGCCTTGTCTTGCCAGGCTTGCTGTTGCAACACCTGAGTGATCTGGTTGGCACGAGTGCGTTTTTCCCTTCCGCCCGCCTTCTGCGTCTCTTCATAGTAGTCGAGCCTCTATTGCAGCTGAAGAATTGTCCTGTCCAAGTTCACCCGCTGCTCTCTCTGGCACGGGATGGCGTCTCGTAAGGCCGCAATTCTCTCTTTCAATTCCTTTTCCTTGGCCTGTTCAGCTTCATCATCATCAGTCAGGAGAGAAATTTCACCAGCGAATAGGCAGCCACAGCAAACAAGATGACTGATCTTCCGTATTTCGAACAACATCTGGACAACAACGTCCCAACAACAGCTGCTGCCAAAGCCAGGTAAGGCCACATTCTCTTGAGACTGAAATCCATATCTGAAGTATCCAGTTCATATACTCTCCTCTTTCTCTCTCGATTATTCGTTGATTTTCTATATTCCACGAGAGATACTTTGATTTATCAAAATATAGCAGGAATGATTCTGAAAGCTCTCTCTCTCTCTCTCTCTCTCTCTCTCTCTCTCTCTCTCTCTCTCTCTCTCTCTCTCTCTCTCTCATATCTTGCTGCTAAGGTCTGGAATTCTTCATTTGTTCTTTCATTTAGGTTTAAGGCTTTGCATTCAATATAGTTGAGAGAGAGAGAGAGAGAGAGAGAGAGAGAGAGAGAGAGAGAGAGAGAGAGAGAGAGACTGTATTTGTGTGTAGAAAAACTGTGTATTGTTATATTTACATATGACAGTGCATGTGAAATTACTTCGTTTGGAATAGGAAAGCTAATGTGTGCGTACCATTCTTCATGTATAATGCTCCAGTTGAGGTTTTTATTAATATTCTATCCATCTAGGTTTATATATATATATATATATAGGTATATATATATATATCTATATATATATATATATATAATATATATATTTTATAGATATATAGTGAATAATGTAGCAAAGAATAGTCACAGTTTAGACATGCTGTCTACGAACGAGGAACGCCGAAGTACACAGATGAATCAAAGGTACTAAAGCAGAACTGTACACACCTGAAAGGGACTATTGAGACCCATCACTCATGGCAATAGTGACTGCCCTTACGAATGCATACCGGGCATGCGCAAGTGTGTGCGCGTGTGTAATATACCCTTTTCAGAATCAGAACCCACAGATACAGGTTGCCATGGCAATGTTAGAATACCTCCTTGTATGCCTATTTCGCTCTTGTATTTTCACCCACCTAAAATACCTATACCTAAAATACCTATAGATCTACCAATACCTTTTCATTCACAAGACAACTGATGTCCAGTAAAATATAAATTAATTGATTTCTACCATACCCGTATCCTCCAGTTGTAAAATTGCTGCAGGAACTTAAGCGAAATTACTTGGTCTTAAAGACACTCAACAAACCATCTTGTATATAACCTCTTTCATACACTGTTAAATAAAATTACTGACGTTAATAGTTGTAAAACAGGAGTCTATAATGAATTTTTGCTTTGTCACCGACGTCGGACGGACGACTCACAAAACGGCCGAAACCGAAAGACTTCTGTTGAAATGCCATAGATGTAAACACACATACAAGAGAAGCTTCTATATTATTATGTGATGAAAAATCATTTACAGTAAAATTTAAGACGATAGATTACTTTCTGGTAGTATTATTAAAATGAATTTGCACTGGACTCATCATTCAGAAATCCCATGTATGCTGTAAAGAAGTGTAACAGGATGTTTTGCCTCGGCCACTGATTGGGTGTGACACACACACACACACACACACACACACACACACACACACAGTTTTCATGTTAAGCCAAAATGACAACTTTTTGAACGTTCTGTGAATTATCAGAAAATGCCTATTTCAACTTAAAATCGAGTAATAGTTGTTTTCTACGTTCTGTTTACGTCGTCCTGACCGGATCTCCCCAAGAGTGACATTTCAGAAATTCGTTGGTAAACAATTCCAACACTACCTTGGATGTCTAAAACTGAAAAAAAATATAACATACATATTGCATATAGCTACTGTTACAACCCTGATATAGAAATACATTACTATTGTTCTACTTTGTAAACAAGATCCGAAAAAGGGCAGCCAGGATCAGGAGAGTAACGCTATGCCTAAGTCATAAGTTATACCACCTGTAACGGAGTGAAGGAACAATAAAGCTGTTAGTACTTTACATAAAGTATGTATTTAAACCCCCTTAAGCCCGCAAAAGTATAAAGTTATGACAATTGTCTTCTTAGGCGTATACAGCAGCTTCAGGTTAGTTTTCACAAGAGCACAGCCAACGACGAAACCCCACTTGAAGAAGACTCATGAGGTTATAACCTTATGTTATTAGTTGTCAGTTGAATCATAAGCTATTTTTATTTGAAATTGACACCGGTTCAGCTATTTCCACATTAAAGTATGACGATATCAAGAATTAAATTGTACATTACTGAGTTGTAGAACTAAATTGCAGGGTTATAACCAAGTGCCAATTAAAGTATTTGGGAAGGTCAACGTTTCAAATTTTCTATACAAACAGCAAAATCATTCAGACGTTGAATTCATAATTGTTGGGTCAGACTTCCCAAGTAACTTGATTGGTAGGAATTTAATAGCTAAGTGCAATATAATTAATGTCCATCAGTTAAATATAAAAGATTTTGTGGAAAACTATAATGTAGATAGTTTGAAACCTATTAAGAACTGTCAAGCCTGATTGTATCCTAAAGTTGGTCATGTTCCTGTTTTTCAGAAGGTCTGCACGGTGCCACTGACGTTATGCAGTGAGGTTGAGAGTGCGCTGCAAGAGCTTGAAAAAAATAAGATTGTAGAAAGAGTAGAATTCTCAGATTATGCCTCACCAATTGTTACTGTCAGGAAGCGGAATGGATCCCTTAGGGTTTGTGGGGATTTTCGTAAAATAAATGAAATTCTTCATGAATCTAAAGTCCCATTACCTAATATGTCAGAATTAATTTCCAATGTGTCTGGATATAAGTATTATATCACACTTGATCTCAAGAATGCTTATTTGCAAATGGAAGTTACTCCAGAAGACCATAAATATTTGGTAATTAACACACATTTGGGTCTATATAGATATTTACGGTTACCATTTGGTATCCATTTTTGCTCCTGCAATATTTCAGAAGTTCATTTCCCAATTCTTAGCTTCTTATGATTTTGCTTATCCATATCTGGATGATATTGTTATAGGTGGAGACTCACCAGCTGAACATGATAAACGTGTAACTAGCAGAGAGAAGAGCCCATTAACTGTCCTTGTTTTCAGTCTGTTTCTTTGTTTAGTTTTAATGAGGTTAACTCTACTAAACACTTGTTCGCATTCAGCATTAGAGTGCGGCAAGCAAAGAGCATTAGAGCTAGATTGGCTAGGTCTGAAAAACTAGACTCTTTTTGGGACACTTCTCCCCAGAACTTATCAGGTGACTCATTAACGAAATGTCTAAGTTCATGTTGCAATATGGGAAACAGTCTCCATTGATCATCCAGCTTTTGAAGTAGTGAGTGGTCATCTGGGGGTACAACCAGAGGAAGCTCAGATGCAAGAGGGAATAAGGAGCGAATTCTTTCTCTGAATTCTGATGAGAGAGCAATTTTTGGACAGAGACAGTTTAACTTTGACAGGACACCACTGAAATTATACTTCTTTTTTTTATTTCTGTGCATGCCACTACAAGGAAACTTCTACACTTCTGAAAAAACTCCTGCTATTGAGCTTTCTTTTCCTGTAATGAGGGTTTTTTTAATCCCTGCATAACTTTAACTCCTAGGTACATTTGGCTGTCACTAAGATGCCTGTCATGTCTTTCAGGATTTACAGTATTTAGATCAGTTTTCATTACGTAGGTCCTGTCCATAAATGAGAGAAGGAGGTCTCTGAATAGCATGGACACTTTATCATGGAGAACTGTTATTACTGCTTTATCTGACTGGGAAAAATTGTTTGAACTCAGTAAACTTTGGAAGAACCCAGTCAAGGAACATAAATATAACTTCATGATTGATGATGTCTGTTAAAAACTGGCATCACAACATCTAGGTTATTTACATCATGAAATACTTCATGAAAGGATCATGAAGGGAGTTGATAATCAACTCTGTTGCTAATAGTTTCTCAGTAAGCCACTTCTCCGAGAAAAATAGCTTCAGTGCCTCCCACTGTTCCAATAGCCTTTGAACCACATTACAATTGGAGACAAGCGGCGGCAAGCCATGCACGGACTGAAATAATTTTTTTTTCTTAGAGATTAGCCTGTTTCATGGAGGAGTTCACCGACCACTTATATTTGTAATTATATACTTATCACCACCTTAGAATTACTGTACAAACCGTACAATAATGGAAAATGCTATTGTACATCGTACCAAGGCCGTACGTGTGGCAACACTGATCGAAGTATTCCGTCTGCAAGAAAATGCCAAGAGGAAGGATTGCTTCTCCAGAGTTCCTTAGTGCTTATGTAGCGTTGTATTGGTGAGAAGTGGGATATCCTCTTTTAGCCCATCGAATATTCTCACACCCTCTTTGTGGCAAACATTTTTGTAGCACCTGCAGGGGCTAGAAGTACTACAGGGGTTGAGACAAGACTGCAACTTTGCATAGATCAGATTAAAGACTGGGCAGGCATGAATGGCTCCAGTTTTAAGACAAGCAAGGCTGTTATAATTTACACCCAGATCCAGACTTTCGCATCTAAGGTCAACAAACGTCACTCGGGTAGAATACAGAAAGTGTTTGGGAGTGATATTAGACCGTAGACTAACATGGGCTTCTGTTTTGAACAATTTCGAAGAGACATGTCTTATAGTATTGAATATTTTAAAGGCATTGGTCTGCATGTCTTGGAATTCTCCTTGCCGCCGCCAGCCCACACCAGACAAGACCTCTTTCTTTTTAAACTCCACTGGGGCCACATCAGCTAGACGTTCCTGGGATGAACTTGACTCCAAACCTCACTACCAGAACTGGACACTGGTGGGAAACCGAAAAGGTCGACCTTTTCAGTGAAATTCAGCTGCACTGTCTACCGATGGACATCCATGCCACTCTTCCTGGTGCCAACGGCACACCCTAGGTGGACCCACTTAGAAAGTTGGATGAATTGCTGGAGATCTCCAAGGCTTCACGACATACCTCCCATGCAGTTTGGGAGGCCAAAGATGGCCAGGGCGAGGGTCATGAACAGTTAACACCATGCAAGGGTGGCTGTACAAAGCATAAAAGAAAGGTTGTCCCCAGCTGCCTGTATGGTGCATCTACCATCAGGCATTTGAGAAAGTATCCAGGAACTTATTCCTAATTGTAGCTGGAGATGAATTGTCTAGGGAACCACCCAGAATTAATGGTGGCGGCCGCCAATACCAGCAGATATCCACTTTACCAGATTTTACTTAGCTGACATTACCTCCAACAAGAAGTTTCTAGTGAACAAGATCACCAAGTCCTTACCACCCACATCGAAGGATGACTGCTGATGGCCACCAGACACTATCTGCACCTAGTGGCCTCCTGTGGTTGCTCCTTAGTGTCCTGCTCCCATCAGGACCTCATCCTCAACCTAATGGGAAGATAATGAAATTGAAAGTTTATTATCACCATCGTTTAGATTCCTCTACTGGGTGCCAGCTCGTGTGCGGACACTGAAGGCTTCTGGTGGACATCACTCATCACGGCCCCCTGAACCTGTCCTCCTCCCAAATTACCAATGAGTAGATTTCGATTTCAATCTGTTGACCGTTCTGTAATCTCCCTACCTTTTTTGTATTCCCTTATGACTTGTACCCACCATATTTATAGGCCCTTGCTTCTGAGTATCTTTGTTGCTGTGACCATGTCTTGGTAATAAGACTAAAGTACATGGCATCTCCAGTGTTTCAATTTTCCTTCGTGGCTGTAACTTTGTATAATCACGCATTTCATTTCTTCGTGATCTACAATCAAGTATATATATATATATATATATATATATATATATATATATATATATATATATCTATATATAATATATATATATATATATATATATATATATACACACACCTATATATGAACGAATACCTATATTCATCCATCTGATAAAAAGTATATTATCCCTTACATATGTTGTAACAAACACCTCTTTGTTCATTCATATTTGTTAACGATGGTCAACACGAAATATACCTTTGCATTGGTAGATTTCGCCTTATGAAATGAGAATGAGCAAATATTGTCAGACCATAAGATAAAAACTAATATGAATCAGTTAGTGCTTTTCGTGTCGAATAGACTGATGAGTTGAACACACTTTTCTCGTATTAAATTATTCATACACTGGGGGGTGGGCGGTTGTAATTCTTCATACATTTTGGGTGCACTGGAACAGCAAACACTGCAGAGAAATGCTGTTCTACGGACTCACTGACGACATTAAGAATTTCGTTGGTCACCTTACATGATCTAATGTTACTGACGATTGAATCGAACTGTGTGTGTCGCTTGGTAATCCTGACCCCGATATTTTTAGGAGCAGGTGCCATGCGGCAAGAGCCTTACCTACTCTTCCATTATAGCAATGATTCCATGCTTAGTAAAGTCCAAAATGCTAATGCTAATCCCTAATTTTCAAAACTTGCTTATTGATGCACCAAGCAAATAAGGACCACCACCATTTTTGGGGTCGGATTCTGATTCCGTTACCTCAGATGAAATGTAATAGGGGGCCATGATTTCAACAATATTAAGAAATCTTGTTGATAATTTAGTTTACAGACTATTGATGTGTTTTAAAAAAAAGAGAACGAACCTTGTAGAATCTGTCTTGTGTCATCTAAATGTTGTCAGCAAAATGTATTTATACATAAGTGTAATTATTCCCTCAAAGAAATAATTGCAGCTAAGCATGAGAGGCGAAAGGAATGTCTTCCTTCCAGACAACTGTCGTAATGCCTACGAAGACTTCCTTTCAAAAGAATCGTTCCCTATCATGCATTGCAGGACGAGAGAATGTAGAATGTACTACGAAAGTACTTGTTCCAAGTCCCTGTTTCACTTACCTTTCTAACGTGGGCTTAAGGATATTCTCAAGTACGTGTTCGAAATAAACATACAAATTTACATATGTGTTTCTGTCTGTATATATATATATATATATATATATATATATATATATATATATATATATATATATATATAATATATATATATATCAATAGAAGGATCCACAGTAATATCCTTGTTTATCCAAGTTTTTTTTTTATTAACAAATGTCTTTCTAGAAGAATGTTTTGTAATCCAAGGGAACGCTGTTCGACTACTAATTTTAAATGCCTTCCCCTTCCGTATAATCATGACCTGAAAAAAGTTTCTAATCTTAGAAAAGAAGGACACGATTATAACTCGTAAAAATAAAATTATCAAAAACAGTTGCAGAAAACCAAACACCGATGTTGGAGTCTATGCTATAGGATGTAAAAATTGTGACAAATGCTATATTGGTGAAAGCGGTCGTTCCCTGGACCAGAGGAAACGTGAACACATTGCAGCTTGCCGTTTGGGCAACGTTTACAGCGCCATTGCCAAGCATACTTGGGATTCTGACCATGCCATCGACTTCAAAGGAGGAAAAATTATGTATAAGAGTGCGGATAGGACCACTAGGAGAATTGTGGAAGGGGCTCTCATCACTTTGAATGACACCTTTGAGGGGAATACTGGAATAATGAACATTTTACTTTTGAGTGAAGAAATTTGCAAAAGGGCCAGAATTAAGAACTTCAGAAATGTGTACAGCCTCCTTCAATCTGATAATGTAGATAACCATCCTTCGCCCGTTTCAGAGTCTGATCTACAAACTACCATTTTGGCTAACGACCCTCAAAAAGTCATTCAGAAAGAGACCGGCGCTTTGTCCCGCCTCGCAGATCACAGAGAATTATGGAAAGGAATACGACCCAATGACTTGTTCGCATATTTTAACCTGTTAATTTTTTTTTTGTCTGCTTGTTTATGTTTATTTGGATTTCCTCACCAATACCATGTCTCATTTAGTGATCAGTCCACAGGAGGATGGACGAAAGCTTTAAGCTTTGTATATATTTCCATAAATATATTTTATCTGGATAAACAGGGATATTACTGTGGATCCTTCTATTGATTTCTTAGAAGCACGATACGGTGTTTTTGTATTGCATATATATATTATATATTATATATATATATATATATAGTATATATATATATATATATCTATATATATATATATATATATATATATATATATATATATCTATATATATGCATGCACGTATGTATGAATATCTGAAAGCTCCTGTAATTTCACTTTCATATGCATTCAAATAAGCAAACAATATGCTCATGTACTTTAGTATATAAGAATTTATAAATAATATTGCAAGTGTGTGTGTTTATGAAGGAGTGTTACGTTATACATATGCCAAGATTTTTATGAAATTACAATATTAAAATATTGAGTAAATAAAGAAAAAAAATCGGACAGGGCGCTAATCTGTTCACACCAATGCCCAGTGGCAGGAAATCCTGCTACAGTAAAATCTTTTGTTCTTGTCAGCTTTCAAAATAAGGTTACAGCGTTCTCTGCTGTATAATTCAAGAGCTTCATCCGTGGATCATTGCATTCCACCATAATTATTTGTAAACGGTTTATAGCAAGAAGAAGACACGACGACTTACATTTTTTATTTTACAAGGCGTTGATGCCATTGATTCTGACCTCTTCACTCACTGAAGTTTAAAAAAAAACAGTCTTATATTTAGTGACCTTCTAGAATATAGGTCAGCCAGCAACAAGATTCGATAGGTTTGTCATTATCCAAATAGCTAGTGATTCTCTGAACTTCCAAGTATTTTGTATGAACCAGGTTGAGTTAGTTGGAGGGATTTCTTGCCACTGGGCATTAATGGGTGAAAGCAACCAAGGACGACGCCCTTGCTGATGCCTCTGGACCAGAAACACCTACAGAAGCAATCAATCAACCGTACCACCAAACCCCTAGGTCTCTTCAGTTGAAAATTAACACAGCTAGAGAAAAAATATAGCATTTTCGACAAAGAACTCGCCTTTCACCTGATTACGGGAATTTTTCATCACATATTTAAGGGTACATCCATCACCAACCACTTGTCCAGTGCCTAACCTGTAAAGGAAAAGCCCTGTAGCAGACTCCCTATCATGGATAGAAATAAATGAGGTTCGGCTGGGTATAAACTAAGAAGAACTGACAGGTGCTTAACAAGAAGATTCCGAAACAAAAACTTGTGCTGCCGTAAGTCTGAATTGGAAAAATGTCCCCTTTAGTGACATGGTGTGAATGAGCATTCCTCTGCAATGCCAGCATGGGCTCTCCATGTCGCCTTGTGTCCAGATCTTTAAAAGAAATAAAGGATCAATTTTATACAGGAATTTGCCACTTCGTTTAGAAGATCAACAGCTGAATTAACTAGAGAGACAAAAATCTATATGGCACAGAGCTAAGAGGCGTAAAAACATGGGCGAAACAGTGTATCAGTTGCCAAAAAAACAAATTAGCCTGCCTCATGGAATCTGGCATCGACTGGTTTGGATATCTCCACGTCGACGTATTATGACCTCTTTTCCTTCCTACAGGTTCGGATATATCTTCACAGGCAATCATGAAGACAGAAGCAGCAGTAAGGGCCCTTACTAAAGCACCTCTCAGTGGTTTGGCCAACTGTTTCAGAATCATAACCTCAGATAGAAGGTAAGCTTTCACTGTAGGAATATGCACCACCTTGCCAAAATGATGGCATCCAATGTACACCACACCTAACTGCCAATGGTATGTCATAAAGAACTCAATGGACCAAACTTGAGGTAGCACTCATAATCAAGTGTAAAGGCCCCAGCTGGAGGGCACAACTATTCCTGGTCCTCCTTGACCAATGCATTGGCTCAGAAGAAATAAGTCTGTGTAAGAAAATCTTACCAGCTAGCAACGACAGTCGCTTAGAAGAATCGTCGAGGCTTACAGAGGGTAGTCCAACCCTGCACACAAACATACAAAACAACAAAGAAGCTACACAATTCTCTAGCACCTTCTGGTTCATCTTGATGCTGAAATGACAGGCACAAGCCCCCCATAGACCCTCCATACAGGTGACTGTACCCAGTTATTGATTATCGAGACAAAGCATTCAGGATAATGATACATTTCCATGAGGACTGGGTACTCATCAACAGGCTGAAGCTGGTCAACTCTGTGGGATGACAAGATCCGCTACCCTACTCAACCTCTCCAAGTTATGGTGGCAGATCTAACCACCACATAAACTCAACACTAAAAATTGATCGACCAACACTAAAAATCGATCGGTGAAAAAAAAAAAAAAAAGGAGTATCCCAGCCGTACCATCATAGCATCCTTGAATGCAAAACACTCAGTAAGGATGTGTAGCAGTTGTGTGTATACATACAATTCATTAGTACAATACCTGCTCTTTTTATACCCTAACTTATTAATGTTATGTTATGTATGTACATATTTGTACCTGCCACTTACCTTAGTGATGATGTTGAGCATTTGCAAATTCCATCGTCAAAACATTATCAACCATTTTCTTTCTTTGTAAAGGTTTTAATTAGCTACATTTTTGTGTGCCTTATTACCTTATGATTATGGGTGGGGAGCAATCACGTATTCTTGCATAAGGTACAGCAAAAATTCCATACAAAATCCAAGCTGGCATGCAACACGTGCCGCTTTCCAAATGTATCGTTTGTCTTTGTCTTTGTTGATCTCGTAGGGGGGCGGGAGTGCCGTCAGTGCACCTCATGTGGTGTACTGTAGGCATTACTTAGGTTATTGGCAGAATCACTTCGGCCCCTAGCTGCAACCCCATTCATTCCTTTAACTGTGGTTCGGTTTCATGTTCTCTATCTTCCAACTTACTTTCCACCCTCTCTAACAACTGATTCATAGTGCAGATGCAAGGTTTTCCTCTTGTTACACCTTTCAAAACTTTTTACTGCCAATTTCTGTTTCCATTTGCCCTTGCCAATGGGGGAGTCCTGTAGATGTCGAGCTTTGCTGCCGAACCCATGGTTAAACGGCAAGTTCGGCAGCCAGTCACGAAGCACCATCACAGTCGCGTGCTTGTGCTCACTGGTCTCACCTGGCCCAGGTCATCACCGGGTCAAATTTCAAAAACAAATCAGTTCACTCCGGGCATTGTGTTGTATGAGTTAGCCTCTACTATGAAAGTGCAGCTGATTTGACTTTTGTTGGACGAGGCACTGAAGTTTTTAACCTACTTTGTATGATGCCATTGTCTGTGATTCTATGGGAAGTGGGTTATTGTAGCGTAACTGTTATGTTTTCTGAAGTGATTTCCTTTTGTTGGGAAGAATATTTTGTTCTTGTAATATCTCTTATTTGTCTCCTCTTCCTTTTCTATCACCTCTTCCCTCAGGCTCTGGATAAGATAATGAGAGGGTACAAATGATAGGTCTAGGTAAGATATGGGTATAAAAGATGGCTCTTTGTAAGATAAGGGTATAAATGATGGATCTGGGTAAGATAAGGGTATAAATTAGGGCTCTAGATAAGATAAAGGTATAAATGATGGTTCTGGGTAAGATAAGGGTATAATTGAGGGCTCGGGGTAAGATAAGGGTATAAATGATGGCTCGGGGTAAGAATTAAATAAAGGTATAAAAATGAGGCTCTAGGTTTGGTAAGAAACGGGGTCTAAGTTGAGGGATCTTGGTCGGAAAGGGTTATAAATTGGGGAGGGCTCTGGGGGTAAGAAAAGGTTATAAATGAGCGCTCTGGGTAAGAAAACGGTATAAGTGAAGGCTCGGGGTAAGATAAAGGTATAAGTGAGGGCTCTTGGTAAGATAAGGGTATAAGTGAGGGCTCTGGGTAAGATAAGTGTATAAATTAGGGCTCTAGGTAAGAGAAGGGTATAAATGAGGGCTCTGGGGGTAAGAAAAGGTTATAAATGAGCGCTCTGGGTAAGAAAACGGTATAAGTGAAGGCTCGGGGTAACATAAAGGTATAAGTGAGGGCTCTTGGTTAAGATAAGGGTAAATTAAGTGATGGGCTCTGGGTTATAAATAAGTGGTATAAATTTAATGGGCCTCTAGGTAAGATAAAGGTATAAATGGTGGATCTGGGTTAGATAAGGGTATAAGTGAGGGCTCTGGGAAAGGTAAAGGTATAAATGGTGGATCTGGGTCAGATAAGGGTATAAGTGAGGGCTCTGGGAAAGGTAAAGGTATAAATGGTAGATCTTGGTCAGATAAGGGTATAAATGAGGGCTATGGGTAAGATAAGGGTATAAGTGAGGGCTCTTGGTAAGATAAAGGTATATAAGTGAGGGCTCTGGGTAAGATAAAGGTATAAATGAGTGCTCTGGGTAAGATAAGGGTATAAGTGAGGGCTGGGTAAGATAAGGGTATAAGTGAGGGCTTGGTAAGATAAAGGTATATAAATAAGGGCTCTGGGTAAGATAAAGTATATAAAGTGAGGGCTCTGCATAAGGTATAAACGTTGGTCCGCGCGTGATAACAAGGGTATAAATGATACAAACACATACTGATAGAAATACTTTAATGTATCTTTACATATCTACACTGGAAATTTTGTAGGACTAGCACGAGCTGAATGAAACTGAGAACCATAAATCCTAAATGGAACTTAATCTGTACCTTTTAAGTACTACAAAGATAATAAAGTCTTAATTATGGAAGCATATGAGGAATATAAACCTATTGGAGAACTTGTGTCCCTCGAGTTTCAAAGAAATGTGAAGTAACGATTTCCAGTTGAAAGAATTCAGTTCAACTGTAATATAAATTACATTATGTACAAAGAATGGTCAATCGAGTTTTTGACCTCTTTTGCGAAATTGATGAAAATGAAGTTAATTTGGTGAAGGAGATAGCAGGACTGGTGCATGACTTGTACATTTTGATGGAAGCAGAAAGATAAAAAGGACAGACTCTGAAGAAGTGCATTTTTCGTGAGCGAACAAAAAGAAAACGTGATTCATCGTGGAATTTATACAAGAATGTCAGACGGGTCTCTGTTTCTAAATAGTCTCTTTTAGCCTTTCCTCAATTCATTCATCATCATTAAGGACAAATTGTGAATGGAAAATGGCATCCACTCTCATTTGCCCGTCACGTATTGGTTTAATGCTCGAATCACTTTGGTTGACCTGTTTTTTTGGTAATTGTCAGGGATAACTATGTCACTGTGCATATGACAGACTCAGACCACTGAAGAAAAAGAAGAAGAATTCATTCTTGCCTACCTTTGTGGTTTGTGCAATATCCGTTTCTCACTGTTATAATCACACCTGCCCCCAAACCCCTTTCACCCAGGCCAACCCACAATGACCCTGACGGAGTGATCAAGATCAGAGGGTATGGACTTCTAGAGCAAATTCAGTTTTTCGCCAAAAACGCTCTCACGTGCCCAGTTGCCCTTGTAAGGCAAGGTGTGTGTCATCCTGAACCCTTTACTGAGAATCGAGTATTTATCTATTTAATCTCTCTTGAGGATAAGTGTCTTAGAGGAAATAGGAGCTGAATTTGTGATTGACTTGGAATTCTAACAGTTGGAGATACAGTGTCCAGGCGAAGGTCTATAGATAGAGAATACAGGCAGCAAGGAAGCCTTTCAAATTCGTACGTCATCCAAGGATGACGTCGACTCTACTAAGCTTCGGAGTTTCTGTGGTTCATGTACAATATCGCACGGATACTGGACAGAAATAAAAAAGAAATGAGGTATTTATATAGGTTTGAGATTTCACCGTGAACGACTGTGCACTACATCTCTTGGAGAGGCAGAAATATTCTGTGTAAATGTTAAGCGGTAGGTGTTGGTCACTTCTCAATTGTCATGTGTGGTACCGAGTCAGATTTCCACCGGTTTATACTACCCGTCTCAGTTATCTTCATAGTAAAATAAATATATGTTTATTTAGATAATATGCATGTATTAGAGATCAATTTAATTTGATTTAAGAACCTACCAGCCGTAGATCGGTGTTTTTTCAGCGTCTGAAATTATCACAAGCTGTCGTGTGGTTTTAAGTACAAGATCTGTAAATGTTCGACAAGATTAGGTCAAGTTTGTGATTGCACTTTCCCAGTGTCAGTTGCCTGGTGTTTCGTGCTTCAAACGAATCATCTGGCCTTGTTTGAATTATTTGAAAGGTCGATGTGCATTCCCAGTTATCTAGTAATTTCTAACATAGTTCTTACTGATCTACTTGAAGATATATTGCATAGTATGAAAGTCTTGTATTAACTCAGTTTGAATTGTTGAAGATTTATCATTATATATTTTTAATTTTTAGCTTTTTATCAGCGGTTTACTTCACTGTATTGTTTTCATCTCTTGTACAGAATCATTTAATTTTAAACTTTTCATGTTTCTGGAATTCTGGCCTGTTTTTAAATACTGTGTAAGTTTGTGGTTTACTTCATGTTTATGTTTTGATTATCAAAGTATTTTCATAATAGTGTATTTACTTACTACCTCTGAAAGTCTTGAAATTCTTCTCGGAATATTTTGCAAGTTTGTATATATTTTCCTCTTAAGTCGAGAACACGTGCAGCATTCTGTGTTTGTGGACTTGGCAGCTCCAGATGATGACATCTTATTGTTCTCAAGGACTGCCTAATTCTGCTCTGTATTTATGGTTAATGGTTGATTTCGTCTCTAAATATTCTTCTGTGCAAGCACATCTGTTGTAAAGATTCCCATTTCCCAAGGAACATGCCCCAAAATAATCTTTTCAGTGCAACAGAGGTGGGTGGGGCATTTGGTCTGTCATAGGACATCGTTCTGTGGCACCTCTCTCATCCGAGCGTCGCTTCGATGGGCTCTGGCAGTTCCGGGATACAAGGGGGGAAGCTGAGCCCTTGGAAGGCCAGCTGCATGAGGGACTCTGTGGAGAGCACCTGGTAGTTGGAAGTGGAAGAGAGGAGGTTCGTCAAGAAGGTCAACGGCGACACCTTCCCGTCTTCGTTGGCGCTGGTGCCGAAGCCCATCTCCCCAATTTAACCCCGGCAGCGTCCTCCACCGCCTCGAGGACGAGTCGGCCTAGGGTCCGTCGCGATAGGTTCTGGAGAAAAAGAGGGAAAGTCATGTCACTTGTTTATCACGCTACTTCTACCTTCTTCGTAAACCTCTTAAGTTAATTCGGTATATATATATAACTTGTAAGTAATGATGGAAAGATTTATCCCCTAAAAGTCTAAGAAACGAATGATTTTCATTGCAATAGAGACGTGAAAGGTAATGTACATCACATCTTGATCGATATTTGGAAACTATTTGCAGCGACAACAAAACCAGGAGCACTTATCAAATGATAATGATGAGTTTACGTGTGGAGATTTGATCTCATGAAATAATGCCACCTGCAAAGTGTTTTCTGAATGAATGAACTGGTTCGTTTCTTTAGTTGCTCTTTGACAATGGCTCCCTTAAAGTGAAAGTTGAAGCTGCCTTTAGATATGATTTTGGGAAGCAAAGGGATAGGATGAATCAAGTTGTGCTGGGAAACATCTGTGTTGGCTGCTTTAAATAATTCGTGGTGACTTTCACCTTTCATCTTTCAGTAAATCATGGCAGTCGCTTCTGATGCTTCGAACTCAGGGGAACTGGAATGATGCGGCACTAGCATTTTTTAAACATTTTTTGTATTTGTATAGATTTTTAGCGTTATGCCAAGCACTGGGGCAACTAAGACCATTCAGCGCTGAAACGGAAATTGCCAGTAAAAGGTTCGAAAGGTGCAACAGGAGGAAAACCTCAAAGCAGTTGCACTATGAATCAACTGTTAGGAGAGGGTGGAAAGTAAGACGGAAGAAAGAGGATATGAACAGAGGTACAATAAAAGGAATGAGAGTGGTTGCAGCCAGGGGCCGAAGGGACGCTGCAAAGAACCTTAAGTGATGCCTACATTGCACCGAATGAGGTGCACTAACGGCGCTACCCCCTACGGGGTCACTGGCACTTTGTGGAACATTTCTTCTGTGAACACCCACGAGTCTCATCTTTGTGAAAGTCACTGTATAATTTCCATTGTATTTTGTATGTATGAACTAATGCCCTATCTCCTATACCATGATTATCATACACTGTAGACATTACGTAGGGTCCTTTGCGCCGTCCCTTCGGCCCCTAGCTGCAACCCCTTTCATTCCTTCTACTGTACCTCTGTTCATATTCTCTTTCTTCCATCTTACTTTCCAACCTCTCCTAACAGTTGATTCATAATGCAACTGCTTTGAGGTTTTCCTCCTGTTGCACCTTTCAAACCTTTTACTGGCAATTTCCGTTTTAGCGCTGATTGGCCTTAGTTGCCCCAATGCTTGGCATAATGCCAGAAATCTATATAACTAAAAAAATGAAAAAAAATGCCAGTGCCCACATTATTCCAGTTCCCCTAACAATTGTGTCATAGCGCAGCTGCGAGGCTTTCCATCTGCTACACCCTTCAGATATTCTATTCTGTTCTATTTTTCCCTGTAAACCAGGGGTGTCAAACTGAAATCCTTTCGAGGGCCAATTATGCACTTGGTTATGGGCTCGAGGGCCATCAAAGATTTGGTAATTACTTATTCCTTATTCCTTATGACACATTAAGATTTGCAATAAAAGACCCTATTGCCAGCAATTATAATACGAAATAAATTATTAGATTATTGTCATGTGAATGAAAGGTAAAACATATTATGTCTCGTTGTAACAGTTTAGTAACTTTAGTTAAGTATTCCTCAGTTCTAACAGTTATAGTAGCTCGAGTTGAAAAATCTCTTGGCAACTCTGGGGCCACTTAAGACCATCTCGCGGGCCATGAGTTTGACACCCCTGCTGTCAACTGTTCTGTAAGGGTCTCCTGCATCAGTGCCATATGGTGCTACCATACTCAGACGCTTAAAGGCAAATGATTCTTGAAACGGTGAAAATAAGAGTTCGAGTGTTACCCACCAAATCCGCAACGGAAAGCAGCACTTGAAGGAGCTGCCTGAGTTTCTCCTCGATGAGGGCAAGCCTCATTCTCTCGGCCTCCACTTCTCGGAGCTCGTTCTCCAGAAGGGCTGTTTCTTCTTCTTTGATTTTCTTCTCCGTCGGCTTCTGAGGAGGGCACGTCTTCTCCTCCAGTGAGGAGAGAGAAAGTTATAAACAGAGAAAGGTTGCCTTCAGTGTGTGGTTGATTTTATGACATGAAACATTGGATATGATGGTTCTCTAGTTATGTTACTATTTTCTCTCAAGTACTAATTTAACTAAAATGCGTAACATTTCTTGTTATGAACGATGAAACTCCATAACGAACAGGTAGCAAATGGCTCAATTCAGTTTCAGTATATGTACTGAGACCCCTAATATTATCAGACACTTTTGTTGAGTATTATACGCTTTTGTATAATGTATTCAGTCCCCCAAAAGGAAAACACACATATATTTTAAGATTTTGAGTTTTCCAGTCAAAGTATCTCAGTTTTGATACTCTCTCTGTGCTGTCACATTTCCAAACCAAATCTCCTCAAAGGATGAGCTAATATTAAGCTCTGAATAATATCTTAAACTCTTTGAAGCCCATTTTCTCGGAATGGGGGAAGAAATAGCTTGCTTTCGCCAGTTCGTCGAAACTAGGGACGAATTTTCAAGATTTTTCATTTTTATTTTTGCTTGAACACATATAAAAGTATACAATACTCAGCACATGTGCCCGATAATATTAGGAGTCTATAAATATACAGAAACTGAATTAAGCTATTTGCTATCTGGCCGTTCTTGAGTTTTATCGTTATCTGCATTTTTTATGTGCTTAAATGACACAATTCAACAGTTCAGTTTCGTTTTGGAAGACTTACTTGTTGCCACTCCAACTCTGCCTCGTCCAGCGTCAGCTGAAGGTTTCTGAGTTCTCTTTCCAACCCCTCGATGATCTCAGTCGAGTTCGACGTCAAGCCATTCGGACGCGTTTTAGGCCATGGAGAGATGGAGGCTACTTCTGGCGAATCCTCCAAGTCTGTGATCACCATGGGCGATGTCTGCCCCCTCGGGGGGACAGGGCTGTCGTATTCGGAGGCTGGGCTCGACAGGGAGTTCGGGCTGCACGAGGAGATGCTGGAGGAACCGCTGGTTTGATTGTTGTGGTGCAGCAGAGATTCCTTGAGGCTCTCTTTGGATTTATTTAGGAGCCATAGGTCGTCCTCGGAGGCTGAAAGAAGAGAATGCCGTTTAAAAGAAAAATACTTTATTGTTATTGTTGGTAGTAGTAATAATAGACCTTTTTGTCCATGTGTTTATACTTATTATAGAAAGCATTTTTTCTGATGCCATGGGAATAGTCTACTACATTTACTTCTGTCTTAACTAACCTGAGTTATGGCCAGTAGACCTCTCTGGTGACCTTCTGAAGTCTTCCTCCCTTTCACTTTCCTCGCTGTAAAGGCCGCTGTCAGCACGACAGTAACTGTCCAACCTGAAAAACAAGTTGTATAAGTTACCCATAAACTGAGGCGTTTGGGGTCGTTTTCTCTAATTGAAAACGATATTTTCTATGGTTTTAAATGCATATGGGACATTATTTTACATGAGTTACCCATTAAATATGGCCTTGGTGATGGCTTTTTTCCGTAATTAAAATAAAATCTATTTTCCACATTTTTTAAAGGTAAATGGGACACTATTGAATCTACAAGAACCACCAAAAGCATATAAAGAATCCCGGTCACATTCAAGAGATTTAGTTTCCAACCTGCAAAATAAGTTACATACATTACCCATTAAATATAACCTTTGCGTTCATTTTCTATAATTGAAAAAATGACCATTTTCTATATAAAAGTTGAATGGGATACCATTCAATTTGCACCAATCATCAAACGGCAAGAATCTCGGTCACAGTCACTAGATTTATGAATACTTCATAGTTAGTGACATAATAGTTCATCATTTCCTCACATTTCATATTCCGTATACAGTTAGATAGGCAAGCCTTAAGGTGGGTGTGTCCACTGCTGGAAAACATGTCATAAGCATGAGAGCAACTTATTGCGCACTCATACAAACTTTTAATACAAGTCAGCAACTAATTGGTAGTCGTAACCAGCAACTGATTGGTAGTCCTGACCATTGCTTCGTACGATTCGTTTTGCGATTAGCCTATGGTTGTTGACTTATTGTCAACCTGTCAGTGATATGGATATTATAATTTTGCGACTTGTTTTCTTGACAGATTTAACCCACCCTTACGCACGGAATGCACGTGAATGGTAGCTTCACTCTTATTAGAACTTCATTTATTTCCCATTCGGAGTTATTGAACACACACACACACACACAGAGTAGAATTAAGTTGCTGACAAAAGTTTTACGTATTTGATAAGGGGATGATGATAAAAGTGGTAAGATTATTTATATGAGGGAAGAAAGATATTGAATGTATGTTTATGAATAACAAGAGGCAGAGCATTGATAGGGAAACAGCATTGTGTATATGATTATGGGCTATGCTACTTGTTTATTTTGTTTATTTTGATAACTATGTTGTGGATTTAGTTCACTTATCAAGTTAAATTTTGTGGAGGAATAGACTACGTTTATATAGAACTCGGTCTGTTTGCTTGACTCTTAATGAAATCAACAATAAAAACAGTCTGAAAGTCCACAAATGAGAGTATGCACTAAGTATGCGTTACAGTTATGAAATAACTAACTCGAAGTTGTTACTGAACATAAAATATAGTCACATAAAACATAAAAGTCTCTATGTCAGTATCACTTACAATGATAATATGCTTTAAACTACAGACACTATTGCTACTTATCGTTTGAATAGCCTGAATGTGCAGATGATGATACCCACTTGTTAAGGCAGACATAAACAGACATAAAAGGACAATGGTGTGATTAGCTTTGGATTTTTCCCTCGCCTTCCGTTTTTCCATCATTCCTGTTATAATATCCGGTCTGTCTAGCACTGAGATCATCATTGGTTTTCTTCAGGCCAACCCCAATCTTTTCCTACCCTCTGCGTTTCCATCAGACTTTGACTAGGTAGGGGCATGGATTCTCGTTCAATCGGCCTTTGGATTTACGTTAATGCATGAGAGAGAGAGAGAGAGAGGTTTATTAGTACTATTGGAAAGGCTAACAGGATATTAGGTATTCATACCCTCGTCTGATGCGTACCTACGCTGTTGGCAGACGTTGCTCTTTATCTTCATGATGTATTCAAACAGTCTCTCTCTCTCTCTCTCTCTCTCTCTGGTTAAGGATCTCTTGTCCTTTGAGATTTTCAGAGTCATTACTTAAGGTTATTCGCAGCGTCCCTTCGGTCCCTAACTGCGACCCCTTTCATGCTTTTTATTGTACCTCCGTTCATATTCTCTATAATCTTACTTTCCACCCTCTCGTAGGTCCCTTATAGTTCTATTCTATTCTCTGCGCAGGACTGTTAACTGTTAAAATGCCAAACACTGGGACCTATGAGGTCATTCAGCGCTTAAACAGAAATTGACAGTGAAAAGGTTTGAAAGGCGTAACAGGAAGAAAACCTCTAAGCAGTTGCATTATGAATCGACTGTTAGGAGAGGGATGAGGTAAGCAAGATGGAAGAAAGTGAATACGAAAGGAGGTAGAGTAAAAGGAACGAAAGGGGTTGCAGCTGGGGGCCGAGGGGACGCTGCAAAGAACCGTAAGTAATGCCTACGGTGGACCGCATGAGGTGCACTGACGGCACTACTCTGTTACGGGTGAAATAACTAGTAATTATTAGATTGCAAGAGAACATCGAGCGTCTGACGATCTCTGGTTTTACGAAACCCTTGGCATCAGTAGGTAATTAATTTTTCAAGTTTACTTTCACTTTTCTTTCGTTAATTCAGATTAATACATTACTTTTTTTTTTTTTTTTTTTTTTTTTTTTTTTTTTTTTTTTTTTTTTTTTTTTTTTTTTTTTTTTTTTAGTATTCGGTTGCCAATCATTTCAGCAGCACTGTATTCGGGGTCATCCTTAGACTCCCATAATCCTCCAGTCTCTCGCTCATCCTGCATCATTGCTCGGCAACTGGCAACTTTCGTAAGGCAAGTCATATTACGTCGGAGGCCAGGTAAAAAAAAAAAAAAATACTCTGGCTACCACCGAGGGGCAGTAGCGCAGATGACGAACTGACCTCAGACGACTTCCACCAGGGTGAGGCTTAATCACCCCTCACGTGCCCGTTCCAATGGCTGCTCCCCCCTTAGTCTGTAATTATTGTAATTATTATTATCGCTAACACCAACCTCCTCCGTCCACTCTTAGCACCAAGGCCGCCTCACGCTCACAGGTTATCTCTTTTTGTCGCCTTTCGTTTATTATATATTTTTATAAGCGAATACCACAGGAAAGTGATAGGCAGAAATCCAAGCGCTTTCGTCTTTACTAAGACATTCGCTCCTTGACAATGTCTTAGTAAAGGCGAAAGCGCTTGGATTTCTGCCTGTCATTTTCCTGTGGTATTCGCTTATTTAATGAAGTCACGCGCATATACTGTGATTTTTTAAGCATTGTATATATAATATATATATATTATATATATAGTATGCGTATGTATATATGTGTGTATTTATATATATAATGTTATATATATATTATTATTATATATATATATATATAAATATATATATAAATATATATATTATATAGTATATATATATATTATATATAACCATCACAACACACAACACAGAGGAAGAAAACAGCCAGGATTAGGCAAATCTTGGAATGAACTGCATATCCAGTGGCGTGGTCGGTTTGGTCTGGTCCTGGCACCTCGGTGGCCGCGAGTTCAATTCTCGGGTATTCCATTGAGGTGTGAGAGATGTGCATTTCTGGTGATAGAAGTTTACTCTCGACGTGGTTCGGAAGTCACGTCAAGCCGTTGGTCCCGTTGCTGAATAACCACTGGTTCCATGCAACGTCAAAACACCATACAAACAAACTAAAACAAAAACCACGCGCAGTGAGATAGTTGAACGGCGATGCCAGAGGTTGATATCAATCAAGATTAGAGAGAAGAAACGCAATGAAACTCATGGCTTTATTCAAAATTACAAGTCAGCTGCTGAAGATCAGATAGGAAAACAATTTTCAGAATACTAATAACAATGTATGCTAGAAATAGACCTTCTTTCAAACATGTTTTATTGAATATAATGGCAGAATTTACAGAACTTATTCCCCGTAGGGAGGTAATGCCTTGAGTGGACCTCATGTGGTACACTGTAGGCATCACTTGGGGTTCTTTACAGCGTACCTTTGACCCCTAGCTGCAACCTCTTTCGTTCCTTTTGCTGTGCCTCCTTTCATATTCTCTTTCTCCTATCTTACTGTCCACCCTCTCCTAACACTTGATTCATAGTGCAACTGCTTTGAGGTTTTCCTCCTGTTAAACCTTTCAGACCTTTTACTGTCAATTTCCGTTTCACTGCTGAATGGCCTTCGTTGCCCCAGTGCTTGGGCATTGTGCCCAAAATCTATAAATCAACCACAGAATTTATTTTATACAGAAGAATTGAGACAATTCTGTATAAGATAAATTCTGCCATTATATTCAGTAAAATATTATTATTATTATTATTATTATTTTTTCTTTTTTTGCTATATCACAGTCCTCCAATTCGACTGGGTGGGATTTATAGTGTGGGGTTCCGGGTTGCATCCTGCCTCCTTGGGAGTCCATCACTTTTCTTACTTTGTGCGCCGTTTCTGGATCACACTCTTCTGCATGAGTCCTGGAGCTACTTCAGCCTCTAGTTTTTCTAGATTCCTTTTCAGGGATCTCGGGATCGTGCCTAGTGTTCCTATGATTATGGGTACAATTTCCACTGGCATATCCCATATCCTTCTTATTTCTATTTTCAGGTCTTGATACTTATCCATTTTTTCCCTCTCTTTCTCTTGAACTCTGGTGTCCCATGGTATTGCGACATCAATGAGTGATACTTTCTTCTTGATTTTGTTAATCAACGTCACGTCTGGTCTATTTGCACGTATCACCCTATCTGTTCTGATACCATAGTCCCAGAGGATCTTTGCCTGATCATATTTGCGGCGTTGAGTTTTGACTTGAGTATTGCCTTGAGTCTTTGCATATATTCTTTCCTGATGGTGTCCTTTATCACTTGGTGTTTTATATCCCCTCCTTCCATTATTCCCAGGTATTTGTATCCTGTCTCATCTATGTGTGTGATGTTGCTCCCATCTTGTAGCTTTATCCCTTCAGTCCTTGTTACTTTGCCCTTCTGTATGTTGACTAAGGCACATTTTTCTATTCCAAACTCCATCCTGATGTCCCCAGATACAATCCTTACAGTCTGGATTAGACTATCTATTTCCTTGATGCTCTTACCATACAGCTTAATGTCGTCCATGAACATCAAATGGTTAATTCTGTTGCCTCTTTTCTTGAGTTGGTACCCGGCACAACCCAATTCTGCAGTACTTTTGTCATGGGAATCATGGCTACTACGAAGAGTAGTGGGGACAATGAGTCGCCCTGGAAGATCCCTCTCCTGATATTAACCTCTGCTAGTCTTATTCCAGAGCTTTTAAGTATTGTATTCCAGTTGCGCATTGTATTTTTTGAGAGCTGAGGGTGGTGGTTTTCCTCTGCCCCATATATTTTCAGGCATTTTATTAGCCATGTGTGTGGTATCATGTCGAAGGCTTTCTTATAGTCTATCCATGCCATGCTTAGGTTGGTTTTCCTTCTCCTACTGTACTTCATTACCATTTTGTCTATCAGGAGCTGGTCTTTTGTGCCTCTACACTTCCTTCTGCAGCCTTTCTGTTGGTGGGGGATGGTGTTTATCTCTCTAAGTAGTTGTATAGGCCTTTCACTGATGATTACCTGTTAGTAAACTTCCACATTATTGGTAGGCAGGTGATAGGCCTGTAGTTACTGGCTACATTTCCCTTACTCTTGTCTTTTTAGTTAACTAAGGATGTTCTTCCTGTGGTCTATCCATTTGGGTGCATGGTGATTTGAGATACAATGCTGGAGTTGTTCTGCTATTCGTGGGTGTAGGGCCTTGAAGTTTTTGAGCCAGTATCCATGGACTTCATCGGGGCCTTGGGCTTTCCAGTTTGGCATTTTCTTTAGGTGGTGTCTGACTGTGTCTGTCGTGATCTGTGTGTGTGTCTGACTGTATCTGTCATGATCGCTGTGAATCTTTGTTTTATTCTCCCTGTTTCTTCTTCCTTGACTTCCTGGAGCCATGTTGCATGTTTGTTTTGTGATACTGGATTGTTCCATGTTTTCCCAGAGTCTCTTACTTGGTTCGGCTTCAGGAATTTCTTTGTGGTTGTCTTCCCCTCTTAGCTGGCTGTAGTATAGTCTTTTCTGGTTGGTTCCGAATAGTTTGTTCTGTTGGTATCCCTTATTCCTGTTCATGTACCATTGGATCTTATGTGCTTTGGCCTTAAGCCTCTGTTTTACATCTATGTTATTTCTCGTTGGTTCCTCCCTTGAGTCTCTTACTTGGTTCGGCTTCAGGAATTTTCTTGGTGGTTGTCTTCCCCTCTTAGCTGGCTGTGTAGTCTTTTCTGGTTGGTTCCGAATAGTTTTTGTCTGTTGGTATCCTTATTCCTGGTTCATGTACCGTTGGATCTTATGTGCTTTGGCCTTAAGCCTCTGTTTTACATCTTCTATTGTGTTGTTTAGTCCCCTCTCT
This sequence comes from Macrobrachium nipponense, assembly GCF_015104395.2. Taxonomy (NCBI): domain Eukaryota; kingdom Metazoa; phylum Arthropoda; class Malacostraca; order Decapoda; family Palaemonidae; genus Macrobrachium; species Macrobrachium nipponense. Next base: position 50,305,076 of record NC_061101.1, read on the forward strand.
TGTAATTTGTATTTCTCGTTGAGTTCCTCCCTTGTTTTCTTGCTTCTTAGCCTTTTTTCTGCCATCTCTTTCAGTTTACTCAAGTCAGATCTCATCACCATGATTTGCTTTTCCAGGCGCCTTTTCCAAGGAGGTTGCTGTTTTGGTCTGTGTTGGGTTGGTTGTGTTGGTGGTGTTGGTGTTCGTATCCCCATTAGTTCTGCTACTAATCTTGCTCTGGCATATGCCAAGTTATTTGTTTCTGTGATATTGGTTGTGTGTATTATTCCCATTATTTCATTGACCCCCCTTGTTTTCTCCTTTAATTTCTTGGTGTTGTAGGCTTTCATGGAGGGGATCTTTGTTCTCTCTGTATCTGGCTCCATCCATTGTCTAATCTTTTCTACCCATTCCGTCCTCTCTGTTACTTCATCGGTGTTTCTTCATGTGTCGTTGTTTGATACATCATCAACCGTGTCGTCTTCTGTGGCATCGTCTCTCAGTTCGTCTTCGTGTAATTCATTGTCGTGTGTCATTTCCCTTTCCAGTTCCTCTCTTTCTGTTGGGGAGAGCCAATTCTTTTTCTTTATGTTCCTTACTTGGTCTGCCAGCCTCTGCTTCGTTTGGGGGGTGTTATTCCTCTCATTCCAGATGTTGACCAACCTTCTTCTATATCCTCTCTCCGTCGGGTTGCTTCTGATGTAGCGTCTCCATATTTCCTTATTTTCTTCTCTTGTCCATTTCTTCCTCTGGTTTGCTTCTGTAGCTCCAATCTCAGGCTGTTGGTTACTGTCGTTGTGGTGGTCAGTTGCTGGATGACGACCTCCAAATACCTGACCGTCTTCCCCTTCAATTGGGTTGAATACCTGGCTGCCGGACGAAGCTCCACTTGCTAGAGGTTCCTTTTACGTCGTTGTCGTTTATTCCTTCATTTCTTTCCATCATTGCTGAGTTTTGCTATTTAACCCATAGCTGGACCCTACCCCATCAGGGATAGGTACTCATTTACAGCTGAGTAGACTGAGGAAATTATGGTAAAGATCCTTTCCCAAGGAATCAACGCCGAGGAGAGCGGTCACCCATCCAACGACTGACCAGCCCCAATGTTGCTTAACCAGTCAATTGACGACCTAACCCACTCCGCCACACATGAACTTATTCATTGAATTTCAAGCTTCTAAAGAATAAAATGACGTTCACGAGAAAGAAGTAAGAGCGGGTAAAGTGAAAGAAAGAAAGAAAGAAAAAGAGAACAGTTTCGCATTAAAAATGAAACAAAAGGAAAAATAAAAAAGAAGAAAAACATTTCCTCAGGACAGACAGGTCGTCGAAAATCTTGAAAGTTTGAACTAGTATTCGGATTTCTTGTGCAGCTTAAGGGGAAACAGACCGGATGTGTTGCTTCGAGAGTGAATTTCCAATGGAGGACTCCTAGACTTTTATTAAAGGAGTTTCGTGCAGTTGAAGACACAGGCAGTGAAAGTGATGGGTGGAGGAAAGTGATGGATGGAGGAAAGTGATGGGTAGAGGAAAGTGATGGGTAGAGGAAAGTGATGGGTGGAGGAACCCAGCCTCCGAAACCTGTGAACTGTCTCACTTTGAGTTTTATTAGGGTTTAACTTCGTCCCTGACAGTGAAAGCTATGTATCAATTTTACCTCAAGTTCTGTTGAGGCAGGGGATCTTAACAGGGGGTGTCCATCCCCCCTGGGGGTATGAGATCCATATGGCGGGGGTGTGGGACCTGATCTCTGGATGTTTGTATATATTTGATTTTAATGTGTCAGTTATACATGGGTACATTTTGTAAATAAATAACTATACAAAACTATCAATGCTTTTGACGTTTTTGTATGTTCTATTCATAAGTATTTATACCTAAAGTACGTATTAAACTGGTTATAGTAAGTTAAATTGTCAACAAATAGGACTTAAGTAGACTTAAGGAAGGGGGGTTATGGGACCCTATTGGGGACTTCATTGGGGGTCTGGAGTCATCAAAAGGTTAAGAACCTCTGTGTTAAGATTCAGTAAATGCAGTTAATGGTCCCCCGTAGAGTGGTAGTGCCATTGATGTGCATCATGCGGTGCACTGTAGGCATTACTTGAGGTTCTGAACAGCGTCCCTTCGGCCCCTAGCTGCAACCCCTTTCATTCCTTTTACTGCACCTCCATTTATATTCTCTGTCTTCCATCTTACTTTCCACCCTTTCCTAAGAGTTGATTCACGGTGCAACTGCTTTGAGGTTTTCCTCCTGTTACACCTTTGGCCTAAAACTTGTATTCTATTCTGTTCTGTATTCAAGGGATGGAATCAGTTATTGATTTCATTTATACCATTATGTTTTCGTGAACGAGATTAATATATCTTATCGCTTACATACCTTTTACTCTAATATATTCTCAACATTGCAAGAAAAAATAAATGAGAAAATAAGTAAAGAAGAGAGAGAATCATTCTCTCTGAAACCCGACGACCATGATCCTTACCAACGACTCGAAAATATACAACTTTTCAGGAAGGGTAGCCAAGCGCAAAAACTTCAGTTATCATGATTCATTATTTTTATTTTCTGACGTTTTTCTTCTTCAGAGTGTCATGAACCCGACAGCAGCCCCTCGGATCGCAGAAGAAAAAGATTAACCTTTTTAGTAAGATTCACAATGCCCGTGGGTCTTAGTTCGCTGTGGCTAGCTGGATTTTTTTTTTTTTTTTTTTTTTTGGGGGGGGGTTTTTTTTTTCTTCATGGTTTTGTCGATGGGCGCTTGGATGTATTGTTCTTTATCGGTGTCTTGGTCTTTATATGATTATGTGATACATGTTTAGTTACCTGGATTAACTAGGCTCTTTCAACACGAAAAATTATCTTAAATGAAGGGTTTTTTTTATAACACCTCTCAACACTTCCCTTACTGGAGTGGAGAGCTGCTTATTGCAAGAACAAAATCGCTTTTTTTTTGTATAAAGTTAATTTCCCTTTGTGACTGATGAGCAGTTGCCACTCGTTTAATAATGTTAAGCGATAAACTTTGGAAAGTCTCATAAGATGTAGATATGTTTGTTCATTTGGGAGTAGGATCCCTGTCGACTGCAACAATTTGAAAAACCACATAGTTTTGGAGCCAGAAGTTTGGAATGGTATTATTTTTCATTATTCAGAAGATGAAAGCTGTTCGTACGGAACGAGCCCACTGAAGAGGCCACTGACTTGAAATTCAAGCTTGCAAAGAATATTAAGGTATTCATTAGGAAGAAGTAAGACGAGGTAAAGGTAGATACAGAAAGAAGAGACCCCACTTGTTGGAGTTCTGCAACTTTGATCAGTAAAACTGGTGATAGCTACATCATCTTTGTTCATTTGTGATGCCAGAACTCTTCTTCTATCATAGGTTTCACAGGCGATATTCCCTCGGCTCCTAGCTGCAACCACTTTCGTTTCTTTTACTGTACCTCCCTTTATATTCTCTTTCTTCCATCTGACTTTCCACCCTCCTCTAACACTTGAGTCATAGTGCAACTGCCGTTATACCTTTCAAACTTTTTACTGCCAATTTCCGTTTCAGCGCTGAATGACCTCATAGGTCCCAGTGCTTGCCGTAAATTCTGTATTCAGTTCAATTCAGCAGGAATTGAAAGAGTACTGACATTGGGTTTATACACTAACAACCTTAATTTCTGCTCAATATTTGATTTCATTGCTGCTTAAGTTAAAATAAGCGTTTTGTATCTTAACCTGGTTGAATGTGATGCCTAACCTTTGCTTTTCACTCTGTCGTGTTGGTGAAAAAATGCCTTGGGATTATTCGAAGAAACTACTATAGAAGCTGCTTCATTTTATTAGTAATTTCATTTAAGAGTTTTTGCGTTTTGCCGTCTGTGTCTGTATAATAATTTCATTGGGATTTTTTTGCATCGTAGATGGGATGATCCTGCGTTTTCCCGCCCATTTCATTTATAAGATGAAGGAGCGATTGCAACACGATCACAGACGCCCACTCGGTGCTGATGGACTTTATTTTGACAAGGCCAGCAAGGCCTTTATCGACGAAATGCCGTTAGCTGACGGAGCCTTGAGGCGTTTCATACCTGACTGAAATCTCTCTCTGGGTGGGAAAGTTGTATCTCCAGCGTCCGGTTTTACCCAATCTCCCTCAAGTTCTTGCCTATTTTTTTTCTCTCTCCATTTTTTATTTAATTTATTTATTTCTTATATTTTAACGAATGTTGGATCTTTCTCGTCGTGATGACTGACTCCCTTGATGTCTCTAATTGAATCTCCCTTCTATTGAGTGCTTGGCAAGGGAGCAGCGCCATCAATGCACCTCACGTGGCGCACTGTAAGGGATATTTACTAGGGTGGTCCATTGCAGTGACACTTCGGCCCCGAACGGCATCCAGTTTTCGCTTACTCGGGGGGTAAGCCTACAAATCATTTGTTGTTGTTGTTTTCGCTGAAAAGGGTGTTTCGTCTTGAGTGAAAGAGACAGGAATTTTAGGATTGGATATTTGTGATTTATTTATTAGAATGAATAATTAAAACAAATAAATAAAGCGGATTTATTTTCATTTGCGTTTGTGAAACAACGCTCTATTTGACCGTAGATTTTAGCACACGCCCCGAGTAAGCTGGAGGTCGGATCACGCTTTGTTAGCCTGTTACTTGACCTCCATCCCCGGTACATATCTTCAGGTTTGCTGTCCAGCCTCTCTGACTACGTTCTCCCAGCACCACCTTGAGATCCTTGCTTTTCATTCCTATTATTTTCTGAATCTCCCTATCTTGCTGTCCAACCCCGCCAGCTCCCTGTTTTCGTTCCTTTTACTGTACCTCCATCCTTATTCTCTTTCTTCCATCTTACTTTCCACCCTCTCCTAACAATTGTTTCATGGTGCAACTGCTTTGAGATTCTCATGTTACACCTTTCAAACTTTACTGTCAATTTCCATTTCAGCGTTGAATGACCTCATAGGTGCCAGTGCTTGGAATTTGACCTAAATTCTATATTCAATTCTATTCGACTGTCTTCAGCGCTGAATGGCCGACAGCACCGCAGTGGTTGGGTTGATGTCCTAAATTTCGTTAAAGTGAAATCATAAAATCAAACTTCCTTTTAGCATATATAGTTTTTCATCTTCAGTCCTTAGTTATGGCGGCTCCAGAATGTGTAGTAAGCTTTCTGGATCGTAGGATGTAGCCTACGCCCTTTTCCAGCTTGTCGTCACTGCCCCCTGGGTGGGGGCGGGGTCAACTAATGCCCAGTGGATTTTCGGGAAATGGACCTAAATCCATCCTGTAATGGGTATTAAAACTCGCTGGCGAAGCGAGGCTATATGATCTACAAGTAGAAAGCTGCAACTCCTTCCATTCCTTTTGCTGTACCTCCGTTCACATTCTCTTTCTTCCACCTTACTTTCCACCCTCTCCTAACAGTTGTGTAACCTTTTACCCTCAATTTCAGTTGCAGCGCTGAATGACCTCATAGGTCCTAACGCTGAACTCTAGATTCTATTCCTGAGGAATAGTCTCAAGCGAAAAAGGAAGGTTTTGAGAGCTGAAATTGTAAATCGCAAAGAGTGGACGCCCATCCAAATGTTTTGGTCTCCAAATGGCCTAGTTTGTGATTTTGTGACCAAGAGAGGCGAGGGGTTGCCACAGGTCTCTTTTTAACCAATCTGATTACCACTTCACTCGCATACTCTCTTCGATAATGGGGTGATACGAGCTAAGAAATATCTCCAAAGCTTCGAAACCACTTCTGCTGCCATTAGATGATAAATAAATAAATAAATACCTCAAGTTATCTATTATAAACCCCGTATGCTTATGAAGAGGTGTATCGGATTAAAAAAAATATAGATACCTTGAACTACCAACGATTTTTCTCTGCAAATGAAAGCGCCTCAGTGGCGTGGTTGGTATGATGTTGGCGTCCCACCTCGGTGGTGCGCGGGTTCGATTCTCGGCCATTCCATTAAGGAGCGAGAGATGTGTATTTCTGGTGATAGAAGTTCACTCTCGACGTGGTTCGGAAGTCACGTCAAGCCGTTGGTCCCGTTGCTGAATAACCGCTGGTTCCATGCAACGTAAAAGCACCATACAAATAAACAAACAAACAAATCTGCAAATGAAAAGTCAGGAAGTCTTGAAGAGGCTGTTCGATATCTTGAAACGAACAGTGGTTTTAGGCTGTCAGTCTCGTGGCAGAAAATAGCAGAAAAATAATCTGACTAGAATATCCGTCTGGACAAATAGACATTGAAAACCAGGACAATGTCGCCTTCACAGCTGGCTGACTTCCGTTAAAAAAGAATAATAAAATACAATAAGAATAAAGAAATGTCTTTGGAGTGTCCTGGCCTTGGCTGGTCGGCAGGTATTCCCTTGCATTTCGTTCATTCTATCTCTTTCTAATGTATGCAAGAATTTACGAGCAGGAATTCCTCTTTACTACCGAAGAACATAACACGTAGGTCACGAGCTTTGCCTCTTTATTAAGTGTAATCTCATCTTGGCCATTGTCTTTTTTTCCCGTTATTTCCTGTCGGAGTCGTTTTAAAAATCACTTCTTTTTGTATAATTAAATCCGTAGGGAGGGTTAGTGCCGTCAGTGCAACCGTGCGGTGCACTGTAGGCATTAATTAAGGTTCTTTGCAGCGTGCCTTTGGCCCCTAGCTGCAACCCCCTTTCGTTTTTTTTACTGTGCCTCCTTTCATATTCGCTTTCTGACAGTTGATTCATAGTACAACTGCTTTGAGGTTTCCTCCTGTTACACCTTTCAAACCGTTACACTTTCAGGTTCCGTTTCAGCGTTGGACGACCTCATAGGTCCCAGTGCTTGGCTTTTGGTATAAATTCCATATTCAATTCCATTGTATAAATAATATACCCGTTTCTTTCCCTAAGGCATCGGGGGCTTTATTGTCCCATTAACATTTCGTACTCAACAACCGTCTGCGGATATCACTGGCAACAACACCCTAATTATCCGTTCATGATTTCAACCTCAAATGAAAGTCGTGAAGTACACTTGAGAAAAAAATATATATATATGTATAGAAAATATTTGGCCGGACTTTGGTAGACAAAGAAGACATTTTAGAGCTCAAGGTCTTTGAAAGCTTGAAAATTAGTTTTTTTTTTCTGAGAGAGAATGGAAGGGTTGTGTGGGGGGGGGGGGGGGGTGGGGGGGGGGGGGGGGGGGGATGAGACGGCTTTGTACAATGACCAATTACGATTTCACAGATAGTAGCAATGGCACTTTCGTCATGGCTAGAATTATTAGTCGTAGAACTTGGTATATATACTTATGCTATTAAAAGTTGATATTTGTGTCTTGTGTCCGAGTTGCGGATATATTTGGGAATGTATGCTGCATTTAGAGAATCAATTCGTGTGTTTCCCTTTAAATAAAACCGCTTTTAAAGTCGTTAAAGGCGCTGGAAATCATTAAATCGTCGAGAGAGAGGAAGAGAGAATGATCGCTGTATTTGAAAGGGTTGATTATAGAAAATGGGAGTATTATCGTTTTCCGTTGATCGTACGCGAGGAAGGTGAGAGGGGAGACTGCGCTGAAGTAGTTACAATGTTACACAGCATCACTGTCCCCCAATTCCCAAGCACCTGCCCCAGCCCCCACTATAGGTACCTGGGTATCTTGTACCCGTATGGGCTGTCGCACACATACAGACACACACTCACACACACACAAGAACCCTGAGGAGCCTCTGGAGGCCGTTATGGGTAGAATGCCCTGAGCTTACTTTCCTAAGGTAGTCATGCGTTACCGAGCATTGCGGCACGTTTTGTGAATCCAGCCTTTTGACCTGATATCTCCCCCCTCGGCTCCTCCGCTCGACCCACCCCATTCCCATTGCCCCAGTTCCCTAATTGCCAGTTGTAAATTCCAGTCTTTATGACGTCTGCATCACTCTGGAAAATATTTAGTTTCACGAGATTCTGAGATATTCTCTCTCTCTCTCTCTCTCTCTCTCTCTCTCTCTCTTTAGAGTTTCCCCGGACGATTTTGACCGAGCGCTAGAATATTGAAATATAAGCATAAAATTTCCACATTGAAATGCTCTTGTAGTCCGTAATTTGCGGCCTAGATCGGGTGATATTTTTAACACCTATAACGCAGGCAATAATTTTCATTTTTTTTTTTTTTACTTTCCGTTATGCTTCCCTCTTAGTCTCCTTGACCGCGCACACATTCCTACATTAAGGTTACTTCAATCACAATAAGAATTTCTTTCTCTCTAAGCAGAGAGAGAGAGACGATGAGAATTTCTATCTCTCTAAGCCTAAGTAGAGAGAGGAGAGAGGAGGAGCGTGAGAGAGATGAGAGAGAGAGAGAGAGAGAGAGACGAGAGAGAGAGAGATTTGCCGAAGCCGAGAGAAATGAGAGAGAGAGAGATGAGAGAGATATCACCGTGCTGTCTGATAGATGTAGCAGTTATCTCCACATTTCCTCTTCCCAGGCGCGACTTACAGAGGTTCTGTAGTCGGTGTACTGAACAGGGCAATCTTGGGTATTCCTGGATCATAACAAACACGAGCATTAGAGTTACACAGTGTCGCATAGCGCTGGCAAAACATAGTATTGTACATTGCACCTGGTCTAGTGGTCAGGACACTCGCCTCACCAACGAATATGCAAGTGTGATCTTGGCAAGGGTGTATCCATGCCCCGAGGCTCAAAGGGGAATCGATGCCCGAGATCCCAAGACTGGGGCATCTAATTAACAAATGCCTACAGTCACGGGTACCGAACAGTCTTTCCTTGGAAGTAATGAAACTGCAGCTTCTTTAACTAATCCTTCCATATCTTCATTTCCTGGAACACCTAGATACATGAGCTGGAACCCAGAAAAACTGAACTGATCTTCTTCTTTTGATAATATAAAGCCATTGTAAATTTTTTTTAACTAATGGGTTGGGTTAATTAAAACCCTATAGACCTTGCAATACACTCTATGCATTAGCTCTGCTGTGAACATAGTATTCACAGAAGACAGATGGTATAGATCTCCAGAGGCAGAGAACAGTTCTCCTTAAACTAGAAGTCTTGGAATAAGGATGACTTGAAGGAGTCACCAGTTGCTAACAGAATCTTAAACCTTCAACTGGCTAAGTCAGTGTACATGCAGTGAGGCCTTTGCATGATCTTAGAAGTTTCTGATGATCTCTACCCCAAGGAGTGTGAGCGGCCAAAATCTTGAAAATATGTAAAAGAAAACTTCAGATATTATCTTCAGCTCCATAAGACTAAAAGCGTGGGCCAATTTGCAGTCAAAAGCAATATGCAGAAATTGGGTTTTTCTAAACGTGGTCTGCGCTGATCTCGTGTCTATTTCTGGATCTGGGTTTATTCCACAAATGTATTTCCTTCTTACCAGTCTCACTTGTAATTTCATCCATTTCAAAACCCTTTTCTCACCTGCTTTGAATTTTCTTCCATCAAAACAAAGGTCAAATATACCTCCAGGTATTCCTTCCTTACCATTACATCGATCAGGTAGCTCCTCCACCTGGGAAACCCTGTATTCCCATCAATCAAACCCCTTTTGAAACATTCCCTGACTCGATAACATTCCAATAACTATCCATTCCCATGTAATTCCAACAACTCTATCTGGCAAGACTTTTACCCATTCGTTGTCATCTACCTTTGCATATACCCCATAGAGTGTATTGCCGTCAGTGCACCTCATGCAGTGCACTGTAGGAATTACTTAAGGTTCTTTGCAGCATACCTTCGGCCTCTAGCTGCAGTCCCTTTTGTTCGTTTTACTGTACGTCCTTGGGAGAGGGATATTTCTTCCTTTATTCCATACCTTACTTTCACCCTCCTCCCAACAACTGATTCATAGTGCAGCTGCTTTGAGGTTTGTCCCTACCTGTCACATCTTTTAAAACTTTATTCCTCAAATTTCCGTTTCCGGTTGGTCTAAATTTATGCCCTTCAGTTCATTTCTAATCAATTCTACCTTAGCATTAACACCACTTTGCATAACACTCCTGTCATGTTCTCCAAATTTATCCAGTCTAGATTTTACCTTTCAATAATATTTATTTTTATTTTTGCTCATACTTTTAGCGTCGTTATTTATCAGTTTCTGGTCATTTTTATAGTAATATTTACGATGCGGATTAGGAGACTAAAATTCACCATCATTTGACTGCTTTAGTTACATAGAGAGAGAGAGAGAGAGAGAGAGAGAGAGAGAGAGAGAGAGAGAGAGAGAGAGAGAGAGAGAGCTAGTTTGGGTTCTAATGTGAGGTTTTAAACCTACAGGAATGGCAGATAGAAATGAATTTATTCGTGGTAAAATTAAAAAGATAACGTTACAAGTTAAGTGTTTTCCTGAAATGTTTTTAATGAACAAAAACCTAAAGCTCTCTCTCTCTCTCTCTCTCTCTCTCTCAAACATTTCATATTTTCAAGCAAAAAAAAAGGGTTTAAAAAAATTTTAAAAAAAATTTTTTTTTTTTTTGCATTCTCCTTAAACTCTTATTAAGATGAAAATTTGTGATTTATATTGATTTGCGTTGTACCATAAACTCACGCTTTGGTTATCCAAATCTGAATGAGAATATATATGTGTGTGTGTATATATATATATATATATATATATATATATATATATATATATATATATATATATATATATATATATATATATATATATATATATATATATATATATATATATATATATATGTGTGTGTGTGTGTATATACATATATAAGACTGGTAAAAATGTTCTGTTACAACAGAAATCCATCTAATAAAAGGAGCCCATAAAAAACGCCCAAATATAGAAAGTCTGTACTATATTTCAGAGACTGCTCTCTCTCTCTTCTGTATTTTGGCGTTTTTTACGGGCTCCTTTTATTAATATATATATATATATATATATATATATATATATATATATATATATATATATATATATATATACTCCACATTATTACTGGTTGCTTTGCATTATCCTCCCCCGTTCAAGAGAACCTCCTGACACCTAAATTATCAAACATTTCGAAATGCAGGTAAATCCTGCCACAAGAAAGAAAACAAAATGATTGACCAAGGTGGTCCAAAATCGGGTCAGAGGACTACTTATAATGTTCTGTTTCTATATGTATATGTATATAAATATATATAATATATATATGTATATATATATATATATATATATATATTATATATATATATATAAAGTAAAGCATATGTATTTATATATATTAGTAAAGGTATAAGCCACGAAGGAAAGTGAAACAATGGAGCAGCTGTAAGATCTTTCGAGCTACTTCAGTGTTCCACTTCCTTCCTGGCTTCTACCTTTATTTATGCATTTATCACGTTCCAAACTTTCGTGATTCAGTTATACGTATATATACGTGATATGCATCACTGAAATCACGAAAATATACGGAACTGGATGAATCTATAAATAAAGACAAAATCGCCGAAGGAAAGAGAAACGATGGATATCTGCAAGGCCTTTCGACTTCTTGTCCTTTACTTAACAGAAAATAAGTCGAAAGGTCTTGCAGGACTCCATCGTTTGTCTATCCATCATGGATTTGTCTTTATATATATATATATATATATATATATATATAATATATATATATATATATTTATATCTTATATATATATATATTCTATATATATATATATATATATATATATATATATATATATATATATTAGTGTCTTGCGTATGAGCACTTTTGTGCTTTTAATGTGTTTGCGTTTGAGTACGAGTGTGGATGGAATCCTTGAATGGAATCCTTAATATTCAGTAATTACAGGCTCAGCAGCAGAGAAATTTTCCAATTACTGCAACAAGCTTTCTAGAGGTTTGCAATTACAGTTCGACTGGGCTGGGGGAAGTGTCATGATACTGCAGCTAGTTTGGAAGTAGATCTGAATTACCTTCTACGTTTTGTAAAAAGCAAGAGTTCTGAGAGTTGAAGATTAATTACTGAAGGAAAATGTATTCATAAAAATCTCTCTCTCTCTCTCTCACACACTGAGGGACCTGGGCGGGAAACCCGAACGATCTGTAAGGTCTGTAAGGTAAGGTCTTTCTCTCCAATAAGAAGTGAAGATTAATTATTGTAGGAAAATCGAACGGCAACTATCTTCAGGAAAGATAGTTTGCTCTCTCTCATCTCTCTCTCTCGTCCTCTCTCTCTCTCATATCTCTCTCAATAATCGGCGAAGGTCACATGGGCCCAGAAAAGCTCCCTTTCACCCGAGGAGCATTAGGAGAGCCTGGGCATAACAGAACGGTGGAAGAGCTTCGTCATCGCTGGCAGCCTCCTTGAGATTTGTCATTTTCTGCCGTGGACCGAGTCATTAGCGGTTATTGCTTTCGGAGGCCGAGCTCGGTGCATTGTTCATAGCGCGAAGGACTACTCTAAGAACCAGGAAAGCAAAATACAGTGCTTTAAAGATCAAGAAAAAAAAAAAAAAAAAAAAAAGAAAAAAAAAAAAAAACACGCCCGAGCGGCGTGGTTGTTATGGTATTAGCGTCCCACCTCGGTGGGTCGTGGGTTCAATTCTCGGCCATTCCATTGAGGAGTGAGAGATGTGTATTTCTGGTGATAGAAGGATGCACATAAATAATGTGTGAAACGTCTTATTAATAATTATGGCCCTTTTTGATGTGTTCGTTGGACCCTGCTGAACGCTGTTTATATATATATATATATATATATATATATATATATATATATATATATATATATATATATATATATATTAGAGTAGACACACTGATAATAATTATATGAAGACTTCTGCAACTTTTTTTTTATTTTATAAATGTTCATTGAGATGACAAAATTCATGATTATCTAGCAGCATCCCTAGGCACTGTATGTACGCACCGTACCCAGTTTGAGAGTCGCTGGCCTAGCGAGTTCTCCTTTGCATCCTTGGCCACCACATTCAGCGCGATTTTTGAAAAAGAAGGTATTCAGTGCTGATTATAAGTGGTTCTGAGCTCCTTGTTTAGTGATCAAGGCTGGACATCTTTCCAGCCCGTCTAGGCGAGTCTAACTCGTCATCTCTCATTGGCTTTACGTGATGGAAGAAATTTTAGATCCATAAGGATAATGCAGGAGACATTTTTAGAATTTAGATTTTAAGTTGACTTTCCTTGATGCAGTCGACTAGCTGCATGATCATACTACTTTTCTGGCTTCTTCAACATTGCAATTTATTTTTCTTTGATATTATTGTAATTAAACAAACTCTGCTTCTTTGGATGGCTGGTCTCGAAACCACCTCCGTCGCATGAGTCATAACTTGCTGCATGTTTTTCAATCTAGATGTCTTTTGGGAATTACGAACAGGAGAGAGAGAGAGAGAGAGAGAGAGAGAGAGAGAGAGAGAGAGAGAGAGAGAGGTCATATCGTGACCAAAGGATCCAGGTTCATAACCACTTTCATTCTTCTGCCTTGTTAAGGTTTCTGTTGGCAGCTGAGATTTCAAGTATACGTAGCTGCTTCGTATAACGACTGAACGTTATCAGCGGAGTTTGTTAATGAACTTTGCCTTGGCCTGTGTGGTACATAACGAGGTCTAAAGTATTCTTTAGGCCTTGGTACATAGTAAGGCCTCGCTTATGGAACGAGGGGTTTCCTTGTTATTATTATTATTATTATTATTATTATTATTATTACACATCATATCAACGTTGGATTTTAGCTTATTTTCTTTATTTCAGGGGGAGCGAGAACTGACTGCTGATTTGAAAAGGACTGCATACATTGAATAAGGCGAGTATTAACCTTCTCCCTTTATCATATCTCTTACACGCCATTTATCCAGTTTTTGACAGGCCTTCCTCTCCCCCTTCCTAATTACGCACTCTTCACCTTGCCTTACTGTACCTCCTTTCATATTCCCTTTCTTCATCTTACTTTCCACCCTCTCCTAACACTTAATTCATAGTGCAACTGCTCTGAGGTTTTCATCCTGTTACACCTTTCAAACCTTTTACTGTCAGTTTCCATTTCAGCGCTGAATGACCTCATAGGTCCCAGCGCTTTGGGCCTTTGGCCCAAATTCTGTGCTCTTTTATTCTAGATGAAAATGTCATCCTCTTAGTTGTCGGATGTGATGGTCTGAAGGAAGATGGACGCAGGAGTTTGCATTCATAAACTTACTGCGCACCGAAAATGTCAGATCTCTGCCTATCATTAAACGTTGAGCAGCTAACAACGCCATCCTATAAATCGCTTGTCCTTTGGCCTAAATTCTATATTCAATCAAACAATATTCACCATCCCGTCATCCTCAGTTCCGTCAAGTCTCCTCTCGATCTCTTGCAGGCACACTGCTGCCTCAACCATTCTGTGACTTTAGTTTCCGCTCTGATTCCACCCTCATTTGATATATATTAACTCCCAAATACCTATACGAATCACTGGCCTCTGTTTTTCCACTGTCCACATTAACACCCATTCCTTCAGTTCCATTCAATCTTCCTGGTTTTCATTTATCTTACTCTTGCTTACGTTTACTCTCACTTTCCTTCCCGTCCTTGAATCCGCATTACGTTATGACATGTGAATCATTACGGAAAATAACGTAAGGGGCAGCAAGTGTACACTGGGAATTAATAAAAGATATTTAAAAAGACTGAATATGTCTGATTAAATAATATTACCTTGTAAATTCAAAAACCGATTATGTCGGATTAAATTATAATGACCTCGTAAGGATGCTTGAAACGGCTATAGTCAGCGAAAGAAAGAAATGGACTGTAAACCATGAACTAAAATACATACGTAAGCACAATATACTCATATGTAAACATTTTCGCAATCATTGGCTCCGTCATAAGATTTGACACGAAGTAGGTATATTACTTCTGCCAAGAGGGTTGTGTTTAGTTGGGTTCGTTAGTATGTTTCTTTGGTTTGCAGGTTTGGCAGGTTTGAAAAAAAGGTGGTCTTATATTTTGCCGAAATATAATTCTCGTGATTGCCAGGAAGTGGTTGGATATGGGACGATGAAGATGATCTCTTGGGTATTTTGGTATTACGTTTTAGACCGTGAAGCTGTACGTGCCTTTACCGTAGATTTTGCTGAACAAATTTGAATTGTTATTTTAAGCAAAGAATGCCTGAATAGGGGGATTCCTTTGGAATTCGACTCCTGGCCAATTACTGTCTGTTAAATCTGGTGTTCTAGATGTTTGGCAGTGGCTGATTTATTCCATTTCCGAGCATTTTTATACTTGTTCCTTCATTGTGTTACCTGATTGCTTTTAGGAAACCTGTAAAATCTTCCTGAATTGACCTCACCCCTCAGAAGTCATCTGCACGAATGATAAAGTTCCTCGTTGGACGAGTGGGTTACGTGCTCGCCTAACGATTCGGTAGTCCAGAGTTCGATTCCCCGCTCTGCCAACTGGAATCAGAGGAATTTGCTTCTGGTGATTAGAAATGAATTTCTCGATATATTGTGGTTCGGATCCCGCCATAAGCTGTAGGTCCCGTTGCTAAGTAACCAATTGGTTCCTAGCCACGTAACAATATCTAATCCTTCGGGACAGCCCTAGGAGAGCTGTTAATCAGCTCAGTGGTCTGGTTAAACTAAGATATACTTATCTTTTTTTAACCAACGAATTATAAAAAGCGAGAGATGTACGGTAAGTGAAACCATAATACTTTAGGGCTCTCACATGACTTGGCGTCGTTCGCTCAAATCCAAGTCTCTTTATGAGACATGCAATTCGCCGGTATTTTCCTACATTTCTGTATATTTTTACCAGTCGTGCGGAGAGAAGTTTACAGTTCTGTCAGGCTAACCATTTGTCTACTCATTTTGATGAGTTGCTGACGGGAAAGGGTAGGGATATCGTTCAACCTTCCTCAATTATTATTATTTCATTATTATTATTTTTTGGTCTATCACAGTCGTCCTATTCGACTGGGTGGTATTTATAGTGTGGGGTTCCGGGTTGCATCCTGTCTCCTTAAGAGTCCATCACTTTTCTCAATGTGTGCGCTGTTTCTAGGAGCACATCTTCTGCATGAGTCCTGGAGCTACTTCAGCCTCTAGTTTTTCCAGATTCCTTTTCAGGGATCTTGGGATCGTGCCTCCTAGTGTCCCTATGATTATGGGTACAATTTCCGGTGGCATATCCCATATCCTTCTATTTTTATTTTTCAGGTCTTGATACGTATCCATTTTTCCTTCTCTTTCTCTTCAACTCTGGTGTCCCATGGTATTGCGACATCAATGAGTGATACTTTCTTCCTGGTTTTGTTAATCAACGGTCTTATTATTATTATTATTATTATTAATTTTTTTTCACTGCAGAAGCTTACCAGCAGGTCGAAGGTCTTTTTGGCTTTTTGCATCGGGAATGAAAACAATATTAATGGCGTAGAATTCCCTCGACACTGAAGGAGGATCCATTGTTATGTGCGACTGAGACCGTTCTTTTGAATAACTCATTAGCCAGACTGACGACTCTTATCATTTAACCATAAATGAGTCAGGCTAATACTTCCGTCCTAATTCTTGTGCGGGTGTTTGTGTCTGTCTCTGTATATGTGTTTGTGTATGTATGAATGTATATGAGGTAGAGTGAAGGCTTAGGTGAAAACCAGTAGATGACTGGGTGACATTCGCTTTTCCTTCTATGAAAGCCCAGCAGAGAGGTCATTAAGAGTGCCATTGTTTCATGAAATTGCTGACAACGATGAGTGGAGCTCCCGCAGAGAGAGAGAGAGAGAGAGAGAGAGAGAGAGAGAGAGAGAGAGAGAGAGAGAGAGAGAGAGAGAGAGAGAGAGAGAGAGAAGAGATAGAGAGAGATGAATATTATTTTGCTGGTAATATTTGATAGTTATTTTGAGGCTGCTTCCTTAGGGAATATTTTAATAATAATTAGTAACTAATTCTATCTCGGAATATATTTGTAATTCAGGAGATTCATCGGTTAGCAAAATTATCTGTACTCGGAAGATGTTGATTTGGTATATATATATATATATATATATATATATATATATATATATATATATATATATATATATATATATATATTCTTTGTAGTAATAATTTAGTTCATGATGGTACAAACGAATATGCAGATGGAATGTGTAAAATTATCTTCGCCTGATAAACCAGCAAAATAATAATAATAATAATAATATCTTGTTTATTTCGGCTCGGGGCCATATACATTGAATATACAAAATACAGACAGTTACATACACAATCTAGATACATGAGACATGATAAAATAGTAAAAGAAAATGAATAATCGGCACTTATCCACAAAATAGCTGAGGTAGCATAAAAGCTAGTAATCATCATACTGGTAATAAGTAATAATATTGGTGAGAAAAAAAAAATATGCATTGAGAGTAGTAACAGTTGGTGCACATATTATATAACTCAAATTTCAACTAGAGACCTTAGGTGGTTACAGTAGTCAGGTCCAGAGGGCTTAATACATAAATTAAATGTAAATAAAACTTTAACTTGATAGTAATCACATTAATAATGAAAAATAAAATATCAGCAATAAATGTAATAATGACAAAAAAACTGCAATGTCATCTTGCCAGTACAGAGATTAAGTCCTTTAGGGGACAAAGGCCTCCTTTTCCCATCTTTCCCACAATTTAGATTTTCTTCTTGCTTCACTCCTTAGGATGCTTTGTATGAGCGAGTTGCTGCTGTTTCTCACTCGGGTTACCAGACTGGACATAGTTCGCCTAACAATGATTTTAAATTGTCCAGGTGGTTTTCTATGAACATCTGTGTGGCGAGTGGTAGCGGGGAGTGTTTGTGAGGCGTCTCAGAATTTCATTGTGCACAACAGTGATGCGTCTCATGGTCTCTCGGGTAATAGTTCGTCCAGAGGGAACACCCATAGATTCTGTAGCAGTACGAGCGGAATAGCAGCAGTTTCACGTCTCGGTGACAGAAGGCAAACCTCCTTGCAATCATGTTGCCAGCTGCACATAGTTTACGACGCCTCTGTTCAATGTCTGCAGTATCTTTTAGGTCGTCGGTGATAATGTGACCCAAATACGGAAATTCGTGCCACAAATTCCAGCCGATGGGTTTCCGAAGGAAAATTTGAGGTTCTGCAATATGCTTAAGCGATCTCGAGGGCAGCGACACTGCCTTTGGGGTCTTGGTTTCGTTGTAGATTATATCAAATTCTCTGCTATTTGGCGCAGGTGACATGAGTCGTTGGAGACCTTGCACTGATGGGGAAATCAGAACCATATCGTCGGCGTAACAGAGGTTGTTTATAGTTGTTTCATTGACGGTGCATCCGATTGGGAGCGAGTTCAGTTTGACATTCAAGCATCTGTACGTATTAAACAGGTATGGAGAGAGAATGCCCCCTTGCCGAAGCCGTTTAGGGAGCCGAAGGTGTAAGATAATACGTTACCCCATTTGACACAGAATTGCTGTGTGGAGAGCCAGCAACTAAGAAAATGCCAATTAGATACAGGGGTGTGCCCCTTTTATGCAGCTTCAGGAAGAGCTTCAGGTAGTTTACTCTGTCAAATGCTTTTCTCATATCTACAAAACAAAGGAAAACAGGAGAGGCTGATGATAGTAGTAGTTCAGCAATTCTTTCAGTATGTATGTGCAGGTGTCGGTTGAGTGGTTTGCTTTAAACCCGAACTGGTTGTCAGTGGTGTGTAGAAAGGGGAGAAGTCTCACTAGAAGAACAGACTCAAGTATCTTCGATTGCGATCGTTGTGATTGCAATCGGCCGGTAGTTGCCAGGGTCAGCTGCATCCTTTAGCTTGTTTTTGATTAATGGTATCAAGTGAACTAAGAGTAGGGAGTCTGGGAAGAAAACCGGTGAAATGATGCACGCATTAAATAGGGCAGCTAGCAAAAATAAATGTAAAATTATCGGATGGCAGTGAATTTGAAGGCCTCTGCAGGAAGACCATCACAGCCGGGCGATTTATTATTAGGCAGGCTGTTTATGGCATCACTGATGTTACCTGGCGAAATACGGTCTGCAAAATGAAATTGAATGTTGTCAGTAAGGAGGTTATCTACATCCCTTCGGGAATCTTGATCATTTATGCAATTCAGGATATTGTTGAAGTGATCGCCCCACATACTTGCAATAGCTTCGTCTCCGACTGCTTCCCTACTCTCTGTGATAGCCTTTTAGTTTTGGGATTTAAAGACTGGATATCTTCCAAAGACGAGGATAATCACCAGATTCTAAGTTTCTAGACATTGCATCGGCTCTTAGTTGTTTTTCATTTAACCTGCAGTGCTTAAGAGCAAGTTTGAACTGCGCTCTCGCCTGTCTCATTAGCAATGCAGTGTGCCCTTCCCTGGGGCTACCATTTTGCCTCCACAGTAAATACATTTCTCGTGAGTATGTATACAGATCTTTAACCAAGTCATTCCATCCAGGTATATTACGAGAATTACCTTGACGAAATCTGTAGGCAGTCCTGCCCGAAGCAAGCAAAGCGGAGATTATGTTCGAGTAGAATTCATTCAGATCCCTCTTGTGGTGGTCATTTCTACAATTTGTGTTAGTACAAAGTAAGGCGGCTGGCCGGTTTGAACTATTTGACCGCAACCTGGTTTCCGTGGTCGCCCTAA
>NC_061101.1:50329691-50397191 GCF_015104395.2 Macrobrachium nipponense
CTTCCAGTCAATTTCCCTCTCATTGCTGAATGACCTCATAGGTCCCAGTGCTTGGCTTCCAGCCTAAATTTTATATTCCAATATGAGGAAATGTATCTCAGAATAAAAGATGCAAATGGAGAGAGATTTTCTGAAGAGAATCCATTCCATTTTTGACGGTAATATTATTTTGGTGATTTGTTGAACGTCGAAGTTACTATGAGAGGCAGAGCTGACAGGTGACGAGAGTTGAAGAAGTTAGTGTAGGTTTAAGAATTGAAGTTACTGCTGC
This sequence comes from Macrobrachium nipponense, assembly GCF_015104395.2. NCBI lineage: Eukaryota > Metazoa > Arthropoda > Malacostraca > Decapoda > Palaemonidae > Macrobrachium > Macrobrachium nipponense. The sequence goes on from NC_061101.1 coordinate 50,329,963, forward strand.
AGAATTGAGGATGGTATTAATAGGTTGAATAATGGAAAGGCTCCTACAGTTGATGGGATTAAAAGTGAGATGCTATAGTAAGGTGGTGTAAATGCGATTGCTGGCTGGCCAGGGCGTGTAAGGTTGGTCTGGGTTAGGGAAAAGTTCCAGAGTCACGGCTGAGATGGACAGTTGATCCCTTGTATGAGGTTGTTAAGGCGATATAGGGGATTCAGAATTACAGGGGCATAACATCACTGAGTTTACCAGGGTAAGTGTCTAGTAGAATATTTATTCAGTAAGTAGAACAGATGACAAAAGTATTGATAACGAAAGAACGATTTGGTGCTAGATTGGTAACCAGGTGTAGATCAAGGTTTTATTATGAAAATAAGGCGTGATCCGACCTCCAGCTTACTCTGGGCGCATGCTAAAATCTACGGTCAAATAGAGCGTTGTTTACCGACGAAAATTAAAATAAGGACGCTATATTTTACTAGAAGTAATTGCTCTGTACTGTTTAACATGCACATTATTTATTTTTTACATTTTCATTCTAATAAACAAATCATAGATATCCTATATTTAAATTCCTGTATCTCTAACTCGACGCGAAACACCTTTTTCAGACCATTTTATGCTTTTCCATAGGGCTTTCCTACCCCCAACAAAAAAAACAACAGCATGAACAACACCAACAACAATAAAGTAGTTTGTAGGCTTACCCCCCGAGTAAGCAATAAAAACAGAATGGAAGCAGTGAATTCACTTAGGCTTTTGGGAGTGTTTAATGATTCCGATGATGGTAGGATTCCAGAAGAGTTGAGTCAGAAGCTGAGCAAAAGATTAGTAATAAACTTGGAGTACATACGAAAGTCAAGTTGGAATGTCTGAAGGTTTGTAAAGCCAGTCCTCCTCTATGGAAATGCAGTGTGTGAGTTTGTGTGTGTTTGCAAGATGTCCACGCTAAGGCCTCTACACGAAGAATGTCAAGAATGTATTGCAAAAGCAAGCTTTTAAGATTATAACTTGTTTCTCACTGCATATTCATCTTTCCTCTACCTACTTATAGCTGTATGCTAGTGCTGTATATAAGGTGAAGACTTCGTTTTTCGAATAGCATTCGGCCAGTAATATACCATTTGAATTGCTGGCTGTCAATTTTAGACAATCGCCAGAATAAATGAAGTAGACGTTCAGTGAGTATTATTGGTAGTAAGAAGTAAAATGGCATTAAAAAGACAGTGATGGTAATCAAAGGATGCGATTGTCAGTTGTAGGCTGACCAAGGACACAGATTGCATTGGCGATGGTCCCACCTAATTTAGTATTCAGACATTTCTCGGTCTGTGAAGCGTCAGGTATGCCGGAACAAGCGTTTGGCTTGTGTGTGTCAGATAACGCAACGGCCAGCATCTGACTAATGCTGTACAACGAAGCAATCGTTTCTACCCTCCCCTTCCACTGATCTCAGGGTCCTGGTCGATTCCCCGCTCTACCAACAAGGAATCGGCGGAATTTATTTATGGTGATAGAAATTCATTTCTCGATGTGGTTCGGATCCCACAATAAGCTGTAGGTCCCGTTGCTAAGTAACCAATTGGTTCCTAGCCACGTAAAAAAAAATATGAAATCCTTCGGGCTGGCCCTAGGAGAGGAGTTAATCAGCTCAGTGGTCTGGTTAAACTAAGGACCTGACTTATTCTTTCTGCTTTCCCTTTTCGTAAGCTAACCCATAGGATGGTAGTGCCATTAGCGCACCTCCTGTGGTGCACTGTAGGCATGACTTAGTGCCTTTGCAGCGTTCCTTCCTTAGGCCGATACCTAGCTGCAACCGCTTTCATTCCTTTTACTGTACCCCCGTTCATATTCTCGTTCTTACATCTGCCTCTCCATCCTCTCTTAACAATTGTGCCATAGTGCAACTGCGAGATTTTCCTCCTGTTGACACATGTCAAATCTTACTTGCTGTCAGTTACCCTTTCAGCGCTGAATGACCTCGAAGTTCCCAGCGTTTGGTACTTTGGCTTAAATTGTACATTCTGTTCTAATCTCCGTATCTAAAAGATATATATATATATATATATATATATATATATATATATATATATAATATATATATAATATATATATATATTAGTATGTGCTCGTAATACACACAGGGAGACAGTTCTGTGACGTAGATTACGGTTGACTTGTTGACATTCGCTAGCTTGTCTGCTTGTGGGTCATGGAATTAAACTTAAAAATCCTCAGATAATAGTTCAAGGTTTTATCGGGCATGGAATGCCGCCCATCAAAGGAAAAAAAATATTTCTTTTTATTATCTATTTCTCTCCTTCGAATTATTTTCACTAACTGGAAGTCACGTGAATGAGGGTGTTTTTGCAAGCTTTGCAACTTAGACACGTACAGTACGTATAAACGTACGCGTGCCTGAGGCTGTGCATTATGTATATATATATATATATATATATATATATATATATATATATATATATATATATTATATATATATATAATATATATAAATATATTATATATAATTTTTATATATATATATATTTATATAATTAATATATATATACTTGTTATCGATAAACGAAAAATCTTTCCTTTTATCGCAGTCGTGGAATATCAAGATTTATAGACTTAATTTTGATTCCTTTAAAATCTCTCTCTCTCTCTCTCTCTGGGATGAATTTGAAATTTCAATATCCTCTATTGGGAATGGGTGCCAGAATCACATACCCAAAAATATTTGAATATATGATTATTAAAATGAAGTTTTTCTTGGGCTACGCAGACGCCAAACCTTTACTTTATATTCTGAGGGATTTCTTCAGGTTTCCACCTTTGGTGTGGTACAGTATCTTTTGAGGAAAATGTTCTTGGTGTTTCATCTTTGAAAGGGAATTTTTTGAGATGTTCAGAAACATTGGTGCCATTCATCTGAAACTAATCCCAAATGATTCACTAAGCGATTAGACCCTCTATTGACCTCCGACGTGGTATATATAGGTATAAGGGGGATACAATCCACAATGATGTAAGATCCTTCTGTAGTTTAAAATATGTATTTCTTGTACAGAACTTATAGCTTTCGACCATCAGCTGTGGTCTTGTTAGTGGACTTTTTAGTGAACAAGACCACAGTTGATGGTCGAAAGCTATAAGTTCCTGTACAAAGAAATATATATATTATAAAAATACAGAAGGATTTTACATCATTGTGGATTGTATCCCCATTTACTTAGAGGTACGACATAGTACCTAGCTTCTGCTTATAGGTATAAGTATGCTTGCCCTCAAGTGTAACTCCGTGACATATGATGGATCCACGAGGAGGTTACCTAGGGTCAGAATCGACTCTAATCGGGAATGAAGTTTTCTTACTGGCTTTAGACTCTCCAATCCCGAACATAAGTGCCTCAGTGGCGTGGTTGGTATGGTCTTGGCCTTCCACCTCGGTGGCCGCGAGTTCGATGCTCGGGGATTCCGTTGAGGTGTTAGAGATGCATATTTCTGGTGATAGGAGTTCACTCTTGACGTGGTTCGGAAGTCACGTAAAGCCGTTGGTCCCGTTGCTGAATAACCACTGGTTCCATACAACGTAAAAACACCATACAAACAAACAAATACCCAGACCACCTCCCCACGACTGTACCTGAGTTAACTTTTTATTTATGCATTCTCATTCTGTCGTCCGCCTTCATTATATGAGGTTGGTTAGTGGTCTTTGGTATTGCTTATGACATTTTCTTGAAAGTGTCATTGCCACAAAAATATAAATATTCAAAACAGAAGAAAAAATATAAATTTGGCGAAAAATCATCATCGTATCCTTGTCTCTCGTCATCGGGATATATATATATATATATATATATATAATATATATAGATATATAGTTATATATATATATATATATAGATATATATATATATATATATAGTATATATATATGGGGATACAATCCACAATGAAGTAAAATCCTCTTGTAGTTTTAAAATAAATATATCTTGTACAGGATTAAAGCTTTCGACCATCAACTGTGGTCTAGTTCACTAAAGACTTTAGTGAACTAGACCGCAGTTGATGGTCGAAAGCTTTAATCCTGTACAAGATATATTTTTAAATTTTAAACTACAAGAGGATTTTACTTCATAGTGAACTAGACCACAGTTGATGGTCGAAAGCTTAATCCTGTACAAGATATATTTATTTTAAACTACAAGAGGATTTTACTTCATTGTGGATTGTATCCCATTTACTTAGAGGTACGACATTAGTACCTGGCTTCTGCATATATATATATATATATATATATATATATATATAATATATATATATATATAAATATATATATTTTTATATATATATATATAATATACTTTTATACCTTTGATTAAAGACTTTAAATAACCCGACAAGACAAAAAAGATAAATACAGAAATTCAAAGGTCAAATTTAAGGATTAACTAATCTATTCCACTAACTCGTCAACAGGCAGCAGCATCGTCCACCGAGAGTTAAGGGTTATGTTGTGACGCGCCTTTGGAAGGAATATTTAGGAGATGATAAAACTTAATAAGCTCACTTTAATGACCAAGGTACAGAGCGGATGATGCAGTACGCTACGTCTCGGCAACACTGCAAGAAAAGCTCATTCATGTACGCGAGACAACTTTTATAGATTTTCACGATAATTTACTGGTCGTCACGCTTCCACGATTAGCTGAGAGAGAGAGAGAGAGAGAGAGAGAGAGAGAAAGTATTCTTTTGCAAGCTTCCATTAAGATTTTTTTTTTTCTGTCAGTGGATTACCAGACCGTGTCAGACGATGATAAAAAAAAGAGAGAGAAAGAAAAACGATGATAAAAGAGAGAGAGAGAGAGAGAGAGAGAGAGAGAGAGAGAGAGAGAGAGAGAGAGAGGAACAAAAATGAATACGCACATCAAAAGAAAAGAGAATTACGTTTGGAGCGTCGAGTTGAATTATAGAAATTCCCCTCCCGGAAGGGGGTGTAGGGGGTGCCCCGTCAGTGCACCTGACGTGGTGCGCTGTATAGCATTACTCAAAAGGTTCTTTGCAGCATCCCTTCGACCCTTAGCTACAACATTTTCCGTTCATTTTACTGTACTTCCGTTCATATTCTCTTCCATCTTACTTTCCGCCCTCTGTTCTCACTAACAATTGCTTCATAGTGTAAATGCGATGTTTTTTTTCCTGTTAAACTTCTCAAACAGTTTTATTCTCATTCGGCCTAAATTCTATATCCTGTTCTATTCCATTCTAGTTACAGAATAGTGAAGAGGAGTCAAGAATTACAGTGATAAATGTTTTTTTTTTTTTTTTTTTTTTTTTTTGGGGTAACAAAAGATTGCCCCAAGATTTAAAAAAAAAATAAATGCTGTTTCAATGACTTACAATGACAATGACGAGGGACGTCATTTCTCTTGGAGGTCTGTTGGGAGTTTTTATTTATCTTTTTTTTAGTGCGTTTCCGTTCTATATAAAGAAAGAAGATATTTCGATCTAGTTTTCCTCCTTTTCGTAAATCAGGATCGTGAGTCATTCTGTACGTACATACATACCTGTATACATAAATGTATATGTAATTTATATATATGAATGTCTTTTACTCTAATACAACAGTATAATCTGTTGGGAGTGTTTTTTATTGTTTATTTTTTTTTTTTAGTGCGTTTCCGTTTTATAAAAAGAAGGAAGATATTTCAATCTAGTTTTCCTCCTTTTCGTAGATCAGGATCGTGATCATTCTGTACGTACATACATACCTGTATACATAAATGTATATATGTGTATATACTATGAATGTCTTTTATCTCTAATACAACAGTATAATACGAAGATAAAAGGCCCATAAAACACTATTTTCACGTTGCCACCGCATATTTCGAGCACTTCCTTCTGCGCTCCTGAAGGATGTCCTCGAAATATATGGTTGCAACGTTCAAACAGTGTTTTATGGGCCTTTTATCTTCGCATAATATATATATATATATATATATATATATATATATATATATATATATTATATATATATACTATATATATACTATATTTCTACAATAACGTTACATACATTCGCAGTTCTTTTAAAATTCGAGTTCCTATTATCTTGTAAGAAACATCTATTTGAAATTATTGCTGACATTTCTTCTGATGAAGGGTGGAAAATGGGGGGGGTGGGTGTAGGAGATGGTAAGGGGGGGGGGGTGAAGGTTCAGTAGTGACCTTGTCGAATTCTCTCTCGGAATCGTCGAAAGGCATCAGGAGAGGATTCTCAGAGTCCTATTCCTGTCTTTTCTAAAACCAGTCTGTGCATTTCTTAATAATTTTGATCAGTTCCTCTCTCTTTTCTATTGGGAGTAGACACATTAAATATTGAATATTTTCCTTTCTGGTGTCCTTTTATTTTGTACCTTATCTCTGACTTCCAGGCTTTGTTTCCTTATTCCGTAATTATACAAAATAATCATGATAAGCACATGGGGTGCCATTTCCGTTTCGGGTAAAATCGTCTCTGCTATTACTCCATGATGACCTGGTGTTTTCAACCACCAAAGTTGTTTATTCTTAATTACTTTAAAAAATTTAGAAACCATTCATATTTGGCGAAATATGTCAGGCTAACAGGAATGACCCACGAATGCAGTAGATACAACGTTAATGTTAAAAGGGTCTTGTCCAGTGAGTTGGCAATAAGTTAAGGGGTTCTACTAGGGAATATGATTTCACCTTTGCTGTTTGTCCTGCTCATAGATTTTGTGATGGAAAAGTGGTTGGAGGTGGAGGAGAAGGTTTACATAGATTGGAGAAATGATAGAAATTTAACAGACTTACAATGTGCAGATGATACCGGTTTAATTATCATAATACTACAAGATTTAAAAAGCTCGCTTCATGGAATGCATCATGTATATCTAGAGAGACGAGACTATGAAAAATCTAAGAACAGACCGCTGTTAGTGCCACATTCATACTTTTATTATTATTATTATTATTATTATTATTATTATTATTATTATTATTGTGTGTCTATCACAGCCCTCCAATCCGACTGGGTGGTATTTATAGTGTGGGGGGGTTCCGGGTTGCATCCTGCCTCCTTAGGAGTCCCTCACTTTTCTTACTATTCGTCGTTTAGGATCACACTCTTCTGCATGAGTCCTGGAGCTACTTATTATTATTATTATTATTATTATTATTATTATTATTATTATTATTATTATTATTATTATTATTATTATTAATTTATTATTTTTTTTATTTTTGTTTTTTATTTTTTTAGTTTTTATTATCAATTATTATTACTATTTGGTATATATTTTATTATTATTATTATTATTATATTCAGAAGATTGAACCCTGTTTATATGGAACAAGTCCACCACAGGGGCCACTGACTTGAAATTCAAAAAGGTTCCAAAGACTATGGTGTTCATTCGAAAGACGTAACAGAAGGTAATGGGAAAAACAGAAAGAGGAAATCAGTTAGTAGAAAAAGATCCAATAACAAATAAACAAATAAATAAATAATTAAATAAATAAAAATACAAGTAAGTCATTAAAATAGAAACTGAATTGTATCAGGGTAATAATGCATTACACCTTCGCTCGAACTTCTGAAAAAGTTCCAATTGCTCGACGTCCTCTGAAGGGAGGGAGGCTGTTCCACAATACAGAAAACTTCCACTCTATACACAGAGGGATTCGTTTGTGTCGAACCCCAAAACACGAACGGCTTCATTCAGGTTTTTCACCCCTAGACTTCAGGTTTTTCCACCCGAGACTTCCAGGGTTTTTCACCCGAGACTTCCAGGTTTTTCACCCGAAACTCTCTTCATCCAGAGAACCAATGTGCCATCGGGTGGCACTGAAAGGGCTAGGAGGTCAATTCTTTTGGCCACAAAATCGTTTATAAATGAGAGAGAAAAAGCTTCGAAAACCCCACCCGCACGAACTCAATCAGCGATGTTCTGCTCTGATTAAAACACAGAGAGAGAGAGAGAGAGAGAGAGAGAGAGAGAGAGAGAGAGAGAGAGAGAGAGAGAGAGAGAGAGAATGGACTTCTTTTATGACTTTGGTAACATAAATGAGCAGGTAGTCGCCTAAATCAGGAATGATAGTCGTATGGTATTTGCCAATGAAAAATCTTTGGTCAGTTTTGTACTCAATTATTATTATTATTATTCTTTTTAAGTAGGTTTTCGACAATGAAATGTTAAATACATATTATCGTGTGTGAATGCGTTACTTTACGCCCCCAATGCTTAAAAGTGCACATCACCTGGTGCACCGTAGGCATTACTTAAGGTTCTTTGCAGCGTCCCCTCGGCCCCTACCTGCAACCCCTTTCATTCCTTTTACTGGACCTCCGTTCGTATTATTTCTTCCATCTGACTTTCCACCCTCTCACAAAAATCTAGTACAACTGCTTTGAGGTTTTCCTCCTGTTACACCTTTCACACCTTTTACTGTCAATTTTCGTTTCAGCGCTGGATGACCTCATAGGTCCCGGCGCTGGGCTTTTAGCCTCAATTCTATATTCTACTCTAGTCTCTCTCAATCCCCGCTTTTCTATAGGACTGGATTTGGGATTTCGTTTTGTTATTTCTATCCTTTATTTTCAAAATTCCTCTGCAAGTGTCATCACAATCTTTGTTTTTATTTTTGTTCTTTTTTTAATAATTAAGATCTCTTCTTTCTGTGTTTCCCTTTACCGTCTCTTACTTCTTTCTAATGAACACCTCAATATTCTTTGGAAGCTTGAATTTCAATTAAGTGGCTCTTTGGTGGCCTTGTTCCATAGGAATGGGGTTCATCGTCTGAATAATAATAATAATAATAATAATAATAATAATAATAATAAAACGTTCAATACATATTACCGTATCTGAACGTATTTTAATTGCTCCCTATGATATGATATATGTCCAAGGTTACCCACGGCAATAAGGAGGACAACTAGCCTTCCTGTCATGGACGCGGGCAAGGGGGCGAGAAGTGTGGAAGGCCTGGCAAGTTGTTATTTGGCAGAGAATGTGTCACGCTTCGCTTCATAACGACTTCTGACCTTCTTAGGAAAGGTTACGTAAAATCCCAAACAAGAAACAGAGGAGGCTAGCTGCAGAAAACGAGTTGGCGTCGGATCAACTTTAATGCATGAAAGCTTCGTTCCTTGGTAACTTAATGTGAGTGTTTGTGTATATGTATATGGTATGTATGTATATATATATATAAATAATTAATATTATATATATATATATATATATATATTATATATAATAAAAGGAGCCCAAGGTAAAACGCCAAAATATAGAAACTAAGTATATAATTCAGAGACTGCTGTTCTCTCTCTTCAGTTATTCTCTGAAGTATAGTACTGACTTTCTATATGTTTTTTTTTTTATGGGCTCCTTTTATTAGATGGAATTCTGTTTGTGGAACAGAACATTTTACCAGTCACACAGACACACACACACACACACACACATATATATATATATATAATATATATATATATATATATATATATATATATTATATATTGGGGGAATAATGAACACATTGAGCTAAGTGTTCGCAGAAATCAATTTCTTGTCGTCACACTCCAGAAACGAGTCAGAAAAATTGAAATATATATATATATATATATATATATATATATATATATAATATATATATATATATATATATGCATAGGTATGAAGGGAGGGTGGAGGTTGTTGGTCCAGTGGTTAGGATGCTTTCCCTTGCTAGCAAGATCTCCGGGGTTCGATCCCGAACCTCCTGGAATGCTTTGGGTACGTTCTCGTAAATCCCACTGTGACTGTCGTTAAAAAAAAGTACCTGGTGGCTAGCTGACTGCAGTGGGCTGTAGCTAAGTGTAGAATTGCAAGAGGGTAGCAACTTTATCTCAGCAACAAATACGTGTTGAGAACCGGTTGATTTGATTGCAATATAGAATTCAGGCCAACGACCAAGAACTGGGACCTATGAGGTCATTCAGTGCTGAAAGGGAAGATGAGAGTAGGAAGGTTTAAAAGGCGTAACAGGAGGAAAACCTCACTGTTTCACTATGAAGCAATTATTATGAGAGGGTGGAAAGCAAGATGAAAGAAAGAGAATATGAAAGGGGGATACAGTAAAAGGAATGAAAGATGTTTCAGCCAGTGGCATGAGGGACAAGTATCAGTTGGTTTAGTGGACTTCAGAGATCGAAAAGGAGTAGATTACTTCCTCTTCTCTCTCTCTCTCTCTCTCTCTCTCTCTCTCTCTCTCTCTGAGAACTGTGATAAAAAAAAAAAAACTAATTACCGCTGAAACAAGGTATCCAGTAATATCCACTACATCATTCCGCTTGCCTCTGCATGGCGTCATGCAACCTATCTATTTCGAAGAAGCCCGCACCAGCGGAATAGACCATTAGCATGTTTCTGGACGAGTCGTTAACTGCGCCCCAGGCGCGTAACGGTGATTATTAAGACTCTCTCTCTCCCCCACCCATCCACCCGTCTCCAATGCGTCGTGCGCATTCATCTTAGGAGACGGGAACTGCATTAAAGAAAAGGAAAAAGAAAAAAAAACTTGTTTTCTTGAGTCACCACTTTCCTCATCCACGGAGAGGGGAGAGGGACTCTCATCTCCTCTCCCCAACACACCCAGTTCCCCATTATAGGCCTTTCTCAATTCAGCTGTTGGATGCTTTGAACGGGTGGTTCAACATGCATTTTTAAACGTTTTGTCTGTGAGAGAGATGACAAATCTCTCTCTCTCTCTCTCTCTCTCTCTCTCTCTCTCTCTCTCTCTCTCTTGTCTGTCTCTTTTCTCTCTCAGTGTTGGAGAGTTTTGTCTGTGATAGAGATGACAAATCTCTCTCTCTCTCTCTCTCTCTCTCTCTCTCTCTCTCTCTCTGCCTGTCTATGTCTCTTTTCTCTCTGTGTTTGAGAGTTTTTTCTGTGAGAGAAATGCCAAATCTCTCTCTTTCTGTCAGTCTCTTTTCTCTTTCAGTGTTGGAGATTCCGAACAGTTTTCTCAGTCACTCTTATAAGTTGTATTGAGAGTGATCGCCTAGGCTTGTCAAATATATTTTTATTCAAACTAATGCAAGAAAATATTTGATGAAAGCCACGAAAACAGACCCTGAAGTCCACAAAGAAGTCATATGATTAAAAGAACTTCTTGAAAGAGATGTGTCATACAACGAGGACTGCAGAGTGAAAGCAAGAGTTGAAGCAAGTATTGAAGGCAGACAACGCTGTATTACAGGCGGGTCAAGCCGATGCACATATCTCAGAGAAACTAAAACCATTTTCAGTTTGAGTTGAGGGGGATGGATGTAAGAATGTAGTTCAGGAACTCATGACACAAAATGCTACGCTAGTATTTCCGGAAAGGAACAGCACCACTAAAGAAAACAGAGGGGAGAAAGTTGGACGTAATCGAGATGAGGATGCTTAGATGAATGAGCGGAGTAACTAAAATGGACAGGGTTAGAAATGAACATATTAGGGGTACAGTAAAGGTCATTGAAGCATCAAAGAAAGTGCAAGAGGCAAGGTTAAGATGGAATGGCCATCTGATGAGAAGAGAAAGAGCACACATGGCAAGAGAAAGTGATGGACGTGGAGGTGGATGGAACACGAAGGAGAGGAAGACCTAAGAGCAGGTGGAGGAGAGATTGTATTAGAGAGGATAATGAAGGGAAGGGAAGGGAGAGCGTAACGGGAAGGGAAAATGAAACAAGAATACTTGAGGTAGCTGGAAAGCGCTCATTAAAAAACGGCGACCCCGAATACGGATTAAATAAAGCTGGGAAGAAGAAGAAGCAAGAAGACTAAGTAAGACGGAATCAATTTTTTTTATCCTGGTGGCAGGTGGTGTAAGAACTACTATCATCCGTAGGTGGGCATGCGTGGTCCAGTAAAGAGGGCAGACTAAAAGGTACAGCTTGCTGCCCCATTGCAGTCTTACCCTTTTCGTTTTTAAAAAGGCTAGGCCACCGCCAATAAGTGTGGAAAACTTCTGCCCATTGCAGTTCTTTACTCTTTGGTTTAAAAGGTCTAGTCCACCGCCAAAATAACTGTGGTTTGATGACAGAAAGGGCATGCGGTATGTAAAAAACCCCCTCCTCGCAAAACAATTAAACCATGGCCTGATGATGCCTTGGAATAAAAGGCAGTGGAGGTGACAGGCGAGGAAGGAAGGCGCAGCATCAGGCAACCGACCCTTTATTAATGTAGTGATTAAGCGGGGGGTTGGGAAATGAAGGAAAAAAGGTAATATGATCCATGGGAGGCCTTTTTTGGGATGGCAGTAGTCCGTTAAAGAATTCCAAATTAACAGATTCCTATGCATCCATATGCAGTTTTCTGAAGCAGCTGCCTTGAAAACTACAGACCACGGAACTACATAACTGTATTGTTTTTTAGTTTTCGTAACAGTTTTTGAAATAGTTAATATTTTTTTCTTAGTATTTTCTTCTAAAGTAAACAAGTAAATGTCTGTAAACATAAAGCCCCAGAGAGGTACGATGATATATCTCTGTAAAGCATAGCACCATATTCCAGGGATCTGTAATCACCTCATTCAAAGTGTACTCCTTTCCCTTTCAAACACTGCATCCCTCGTTTCGGTACGATGATATATCTCTGTAAAGCATAGCACCATATTCCAGGGATCTGTAATCACCTCATTCAAAGTGTACTCCTTTCCCTTCAACACTGCATCCTCTTGAGGCTTGAAGACCTCCACTCCTTATGTACATTTCAGTCATTCACTCTTCTGTAAACAAACTGGTGTCTTATTGTAAACCCACTGGGGAAGTCCTTAAATGACCAAGTTTCTTCAGTCGTACTAAAAAATATAGCAATGATGCATGGCCATCTGATGTAACTTTGTGTATTTCTTTTGCACGTAACAATAATCCTTGGCTCGATAATTTTTGTTCCTCCTAAGAGACTTGCAACCATTCATCCTTTGGTCAGCCTCCTCCACCAATGGACTATATATATCAGTTCATATTATGAAGAGAAAGGCCACAACATCACAGAATTTTTAATAGATAATGATTTTTTATGATACTTAGGTATTATTTTATCATAATTTTACCACTAAACTTTCCCCCCCCCCCCTTTTTTTTTTTTGGCGGTACTGACTAACCTAATGGCTCCAGTGCTAAGTCGTGCAGTGCATTCATGATGAGCCAGTCTTTGTCATTAGAATTAGAAGATTAAAGAAAACTTGGTGGTAATTAGTCATTTGCGACGTAATACTTGAAAGCGTCAACATATGAACATATAGCATTAGTGGCAAACATCCATTTTATACCAAGTAAAAGTTGATGAGGAATACCTAGGAAAAGGTGGATAGCTGAAGTGAAAGAGGTATCGGAAAGAAAGGTATTTAATATCCTGGAGGTGAAAGACTGGTGTGAAGAGTGTGTAGAGGTGTTCGACCCACTGCTGGTGAGCTGTGTAGGTCTGATAAGCAACCAGATATGCAAGTTTCAGCTCTCCATTGATTCAACCGCGATCAGCAGTTAAAGTATGCAAGTTTACTATGAAACGTTATCTGCCTCTTAAATCAGCACCTGTTCTCAACACTTGTCTGAGGCAAAATAATGTTGGAAACATTTTGTCCATACTTGTCAGAGGAAACTTCTTTATATTAGAAATATGTAAACACTTGTCAGAGGAAATGTCTTAATTTTGGACACGTTGTCAATTGACAGTTGTTAGAGCAAACCTCTTAATATTGGAAACATGTCAAGAGTTATCAGAGGAAACTTCTTAATGTTGGAAACATGTCAAGAGTTATCAGAGGAAACTCTTTAATGTTGGAAACATGTCAAGAGTTGTCGTGGGAAACCTCTTTATGTTGGAAACATGTTAACAATCGTCAGAGGAAACTTCTTAATGTTGGGAACACGTCAGCAGTTGTCAGAGCAAACTAATTAATGTTAGAAACATATCAAGAGTTATCAGAGGAAACTTCTAAATGTTGTAAACATGTTGTCAGCACTTAACAGAAACTTCCTAATGTTGGAAACATGTTGTCAACATGTGTCAGAGGAAACAATGTTGGAAACATATTGTCAACACTTAAGAGAAAACTTTCCAATGCTGGAAACATGTTGTCAACATGTGTCAGAGGAAATGTCTTTATGTTGGAAACATGTGTCAGGAAATGTCTTTATGTTGGAAACATGTCAGGATATGTCTATGTTGGAAACATGTTGTCAACATGTGTCAGAGGAAACAATATTGAAAACATGTTCTCAACACTTGTCAGAGGAAACTTCACAATGCTGGAAACATGTTTTTAACATATGACAGAGGAAACAATGTTGGATGCATGTTGTCAACATATGACAGAGTAAACAATGTTGGATACATGTCACCAACACTTGTCAGAGGAAACTTCTCTATGTTTAAAACATGTTGAAAACAGTTGCACTCCCTACCTTTGTGGTTTAGAATAGGGGAAGGACTCGTGCTGGAGCGAGAATGCCGAGAGTGCCACCAGGGAATTGAGGGCCTGTTCACCTGCCCTCACTTGATCCAGGCTGCCCGCCACCAGGTTCCGCGCCGAACACACACATTCGACCACACGCTCTCTGCAAGGCAACAGAACAGGAGTCAGTTAGCACAAATCATGGGCTGTTATTGATGGGTTACAGGTTGTCCAGGTTCTGTTGGGAAGGGAATTTAGGTAGCAAAACTTATTAATTCAAGGAAAATATGAATATATCTATATATATTATGTATTGTTTGTTAAGGTAAACTCCCTTAACCTTAAGTGGTGGGGCAAGGGACACAACTTAAATGTAGATTCTAAAATGTCTATTGTAGAAAATTAATACAAGATCCAGGGGACAAAGAGCAGCCAGCTAAACAAACACGGACAAGATGAGAAGAGGACTGCCTCCACGAAGGCAATAAGTTACAATTTGTTGCCAACTACTTAAATGTTGCCATATCATATTACTGGGACTTAAAGCATGGGATACTCCTTAATGGGCGCGCAACATGTGAAATAATGCTTTGAAACATAATAAGCAACATAATAATACTGGTACATGTTGCAAATGCGTCTTTTTCATTGTACCATACCTACCACCTCCCTCCCCCTTCACGCTCGTTAGGTGCATTCTCGAGCGGACTCCTTTCCATGAGTCTTTGGGAACCAGACGGGGTTTGGGTTTACTGGAGGAAATACTGGACTAAGGACTTCTTTCTTTCTAGGTCCTGGCTAGGGGCCACCAGGGACAGGGAAAAGGGGAAAGGGGTCACTATTAGCTGGGTGGCACCAGGCGAATAAAACGCGATTACGCCACCAATACCACGGACCACCTAGGGGAGACGAATTTGATAGTCTCTTGACCTTCCATGGACCCATGACAGTGCCAACTTTTCGTCCCAACGATGAGAGGTTCCGGGTCTTGAATCCGAACTTTTGCTGTCCGAAACCACTCAACGTGGGTAAGGGGTCGTGGGTCCCGATGCTTGTCGTACTTGGTCTTTACCTTGCTTGTAACGAGCGGCAGCACGGGCGGTCCACAATCTTCGGTCTTGACCTGCCACTCCTTGGAGGAATGCTTGAGGGTGGGTGCAGGGAATACATGACCTGACGATACAAGCCTATAAAGGATCTCTGGGGCAGGAGAGCGTACCAGTAAAGTTAGGAGTATTTCTGAAGCTCCAATAATCCTCGGATCAAAATGCTTCCCAACAATCAATGTGGCCAGATGGGGGCTTGTTTTTGAGGACTGAGGGTGCTTGATCGAGCTTCACATCTGCTTCCCAGCGTGACCATTCGATTGTGGGGTCGTGGGGTAGTGGGGGAGGTTACCATGTGTCGAACATCCCCACATCGCTTCATAAAAATCCTTGAACTCTGCGGCTGGGTGAATTGGGGGAGGGGCCTCCAATCTGTGTCCCTTAGGCTAAGGGGGACACCAACTTCACGGGAAAATAGCGGCAAGAAGATCCATGATTAGTATTGGAAAGCGTTAGTATCGCCTTGGCAGGCGTGCGACAACAGGTCCATCCATGACAGGCGATCCCCCCCCCCCGTGACGACGTACGAGGAAAGACTTCCCTGCAACAACAAAAGAAGTCGGGCTGAGACGGACTCGAAGGGTTCTTGTCGGGTTGGTCGTCATTCATTAGAGGTTTCCTGCGGGCTGAGTCATGGCTGCAATGTTCTGGACATGCCTCACAAGGCTCTGACCTGTGTTGGCAATATCAGAAGTCAATGCCATGGCCAGAAAAACTGACTGCCTTGCTCGTTGGCGCTTGGTTGTTTGCTTCCAACCAACCTCTGTGGCTGTCCTTGCAAGTGGGAACAAGGTTGGCGACGACGGGAGAGCGGCAGGGAACTACAACCTTGCTCCATACAGGAACAAGGTGCACCACATCGGCGTAAGAGATTCTTCACGGTAGTTTCCTCAATAAGGAAGTAAGGAATTGTGACGGTTTCATATCTGTTTGCGAGGAACTCCTGATTGTTGAAACAAACAATCGAGTAGATTGAGTATACGCATGGATCTGCTTGTCGCTGCGTCACGAAGATCCTGAAGTGTTCCTGTCGGGATTCCACCTGAGCTGGGAGACTCCGTCTGAAAGGATAACGGCGCTTCACAGCCATGACAGTTCGAAAGATGGAGCGGCATAACGGAAGAAGCACCTGAAAGAATACTCGTTCCCTCCTGTGTGGGGTGGCTGACTGGGGAGGGCAGCGAGGTACCGAATGCATTCTTGGGATGCACAGCAACCTTACCCGCCACGCCACCCACAGCTGTAAAGACGTTTAGGGCGAGATTTTCTCCTTGGAGGCGCTGGAGACTGAGAGTTCTCGATGGCTCCAGCGTTAATAACTGTTCAGAATAGGGTTTCATGAGGGGGCCGGTGGATCCGTCCACTCATCAAGTAAAACAATTCTGGTAGGACTAGCTAAATATAGCCTACATTTCGACATTGCCCGCAGCGCAACGGCCTCTAATCATCCTTCAAGCTCGATTGGTGGCAATATGCGTGTCTCTGCGTCAGCGATGAAACCGGAAAGAACCACAACTGAAACTAGAACGCAGGTTGTCCATTTACCATGGTCCTGCAGGAGGGCAATTCCAATGCCGTGGAGGCGTGAAGCGTCCGTCTGAAGAACAACAGGTATGTCTTGGGAGTCAAAGAGGGCGCGAACTGGTTGGACTGGGTGAGAGCGTAAACCTTGACCACGTTGAAATTCTTTCATCATGGTCGGGGGTCCAAAACGAATGTTTCTCTTGGGGAACTCATCAGGGGAGGGGACGTAAAGGTTGGGCTTGCAATGGAGATGTTCAGGTTGTGAACTCCGCTAACTGGTTGACCAATCCCATAAACGATTCTGAGGTCTGTCAGGTTAGCAGGGGTTGGGAAAGATTCCTTGATCGGCATGGATTTCTTGTTATGCTTTAAGCTGAGATGCCGTCCCTCCTGAGAGATTGTACCCAACAGAAATTCCATCGGAGGGTTGCAGCGACCACAAATTTATCTTGTTGAGTGTGATCCCAAACTTGCTCGACCGGGGTGGCGTTACTTCGTTGGATACGATGAAGGTGTTGTAGCGTAGTCTTCGTCGGGGTGGAGGAGCAAGGTCCGTTCTATGGACCGCTTAACACAGTTTTGGTGGAAACACCATTGAAGGGCCATATCACCCTCGCAGGCAGAAGGCGTCTCTAGCTAGCCTGCGAAGCCCATCGTCCTCTGCAATGTATGGAATCCGACCGCATATGGCGTGATAAATAAAGGTGGTTTAAATGGCTGATTCTTCTTTCTGCCAGTTCCATACTGCCAGTTAACCATAGAGAGCATCAGCTGTGGTTGAAATAACTAGCCTTCGGGCCTACACTGCGAATAGCCAGCGTAGGGTGTGGGTGAAAGGATTGGGCTGGACGAGAAAACCTGCTATTCAACTTGGTCGAGATCGACAGTAAATTCGTACTCCATGTCCCATTCTTGGGAACGAACGAACGAGCGGGTGGCACCAAACTGACTGGGTCCAATCCCAGACATGGTTTGAATTATCCCTTGGGCCACATGGAGTCACGCTCTTCTTTGATCTTGGTCCTTAAAAGCGAATGGAATCTGTTTCTGGGGTGTTGGATGGCTAAAAAGGTCAACTGCACCCCATTCTTAAGGTTGGATTCTCATGGGAGGACCTCAGCATAGGCTTGAGAGGAGCTGTCTTTCAACTCTTTCTTTCGAGAACTAACACATCTTGAAACTCTTGAAGAAAGGTATTCCCCTTTATGCTGCTGAAGGTGATGTTAGGTTCGCTGAGATGGGTTAGTTTGCCTTGACTCTATTGACGGTTTGTTTGACTTCTAAAATAGGCGTTAGGGGGAAATCAAGGAGATATTGTAATGGCCAGTTCCTGCACAATGGACCATAGGATAAAAGTAGGGAATTCCAAACATTTTCATGCCACGTTGCAAATCCTGGCGGAGGACCAGGATCGCTTGCCTAGGTAAGGGTAAGGTAGCTTGTAATATAACCCAATAGCAGGTGACATTGGAGCTCCATCCGCGGTTGAAACGTCGCACTTTGCGGAGGCGGTCTGTCAAAACAGCTCCTGGAGAGTACCCAATTGTGTTCAAGGTGGCTTTTTTGCCTTTCCAATAACAGTGGACATCGGCAAGGCCCTGGTGTCTGGTAACATTTTAATTCGCGGACTTAACGTCGCAAACAACGACAAGATGGACACAGAATAGGTTTGGGCGGTTCTTGGAAAGTGGTGCGAGGCGATGCCTAGGCGACGACAGGCTGGTCCTTGAATCTTGCGATTTATGTTGACTGAAGAGGCACCACTTGTTGCTTGAAGATCTTGTTTCCGCTGAACGAAGATTCTTCTTCTTCTCCCTACAACCATTATCGAAGTGTCCTAATGCGGTGACAAACAGACTGCACTGGACCTTGCTGGCATGGACACTTCATGGTCCTGGAACCAATGGCCAACGCGGTGCAGGGGTGGTCAGCGCTTTTACAAGTACTTTTTTGTGGCCGCAGGGCATTTGTCTTGATCATGCTGACGAGACCAAGTACTTGGCACCAGAAGTTGCTGGGTTCAGAGGGTTTCGGCGAAGGTGGTATGCTTTCCGCTTGACTTCTTTGCTTCGTTCTTGTAGGCCGAAAACCAGCCACACAGCTGGATTGGGTGGGGCACGTATGGGCAGAAGTTGCAGTTTTTTAGCCGCCCTCATACGGACCGACAGGTGGTGATTGAAATGAAATCTTGCCACAGAACGAATTGGCATCCAAGGTGCTATCAACTTCCTGAAACCAAGTTCTGCGTCTCCGAATGCCCATCAAGATAATCATTTTCATAAAGCTGGGTCTCTTCACATGCGACGGCGGTACCTGGGCGTAAATCAACTTCTTCCAGCAAGGGCGTCGAAGTTTCACATAGAAATCAGCGAAAAGATTCTCCTTGCCGATTGCTTGCGAAACTAAGTAAACTTCTCTTATCGGCGAAGTACTTCATTCCTTAAACCCTTTGTTATGTGACTGTACAGGCGTCCAGGACTTCATCTACAGCCTTATCTGTAGAGGGAGAATATTTGAAGTCGGTTTGTGTTCTAAAACACCTCTGCGTTTCCAGGGTTAAAACCCACATCCTCGTCATGCTCGGATCATTTGCTTTTCCCGTGGAAGGCTTAGAAAGATGCCACCATGACAGCAATTAGTCCATCCACCGACGTTCCCTTCCCATTGTAACATCTGGAATGTTGCAATCTGCCCATTCAGGGGGGGTGGTTGGCGTTTTTATTGCGCGGGTTTGCCTTTCTGTGGGTGGAGTGGAACAGAGAGGGTTGCTGGAGTTCGAAACCACCTCTGTGCCAGGGTGTAATGGGTACCTGTAATGAGAATGGATGATTGGTGTCGAAGTAGTTTTGAATGACGGCAGTTAAACCTTGCATTCTCCTCCTTCTTCTTCTTCTAAGATTCATCTTCTCTCAGGCGAATTTGCTTCTTGTTCCCTTTCTTCTTTTTCTTCTTCACGTTGTTCTGTCTTAGGTCTTTCCTTGTTTCATCTTCCCTTCTTCTTCTCTCATCCTCATGACAAGCGGGAGATTCCTCTAAAATAACTTAATCAAAACGAGGAAACTCTTGCTACCCACGATACAGCTTGAGGGAGGTAGATGGGGGAGGCTGGTTAGCGGGGGCTTAAGAGTGGTTGGGAGGGAGAGAACTGGATGCTCCAACACTCGAGTGTGGGGCGCCCACATTACTGGATTTGCCACTGTTCTGTGGGCTCTTCTTTAATTTGGGGGGGGGGGGTTGGTCTGCAGGGCGTACCTTTCTCGGTCCGTCATTAATTGTTAATGTGCCAGTGCGGCAAGAATAAAGTTTCAACAAAATTATTAAAATTTTATTCCAAAAACGTCTGATACAAGAATAACTAAATAAAAATTCGTTGAAAGCGGTGAGTGTGTGCGTATGTTGCGAGAAATACGTCACAGACCAACGAGGGGACTAATGAGCGATAGGTGTCTGCCTTACGGCCAGGCTCACATCCAAGGTCGACGTTGCCAAGTCGACTCAGTCAATCCCGTTGACATGGCATGAGTGGGGCGGGTTGTGGGACAGGTCGGTGCCTTCAGGCGAAGCCACAAACAGAAATAAATGCTACTACCAATAAAAATCACTAGGAGGCACACAAAAAAAGGTACCACTATAAAAGCACAATGACACTACCAACAACACTTTCAACTGAGTACTTGAGGCACTACACTGTACCATGACATAGAAATGAAGTCAGTAGGGTGACACGTGAAAAGCACTTTTTCTTTTGAATTGAACGTTCATCCAATATGGCGATTGACCGTTTCCGGTTTCCGAGTTCCAAGTTCTTGATAATCTTCACACCAATGACGACACTTCCAAAGTTCAACTGCGCCATGTATGGTGTTGGTAAACTCCTTAACCTTAAGGGGGGTGGTGGCAAGGGACACAACTTAAATGTAGAGTTCTAAATGTCCTATTGTAGAAAATAATATACAAGATACCATGGGGACAAAGAGCAGGCCAGCTAACAAACAGGACAGATGAGAAAGAGACTGCCTCAACGCAGGCAATAATTACCATGTTGCCAATACTTAAATTGTTTGCCATAATCATATTACTGGACTTAACAATGGGATACTCTAATGGGCGCGCAACATGTGAATAATGTTTGAACATAATAACAACATAATAATACTGGTTACATGTGAAACATGCGTCCTTTTTCACATGTACCTACAATTATATATATTATCTATATTATATATTATATATTATATATGATATATATAATAATGCATAATATATATTATATTATAATATAATTATTAATATATGTTAAATATTATATATATATATATATAATATATAATAAAGGGTCATTGCCCAGCCACGGAGGGAAATGGAAAGACTGGAAGACTGCAAGAATCCTTGGTAACACGCCCTTAAGTTTTAAAAAAAAATCCTTTGGTTCTCAAACCAACCTCCCCCTCTCCCAAACCCCTTTCTCCTAACCCACCCCCCCCCCCCCCCCCACCATTAACAACAAAAAAAAAAAGGCACAAACTGAATCATAAAACAGGAAAAGAAAAAATTCATAGTACAAGTAGGCTTAGTTATCCAAACTGACATTACAAAGATTAAGCATAAGGTCCAATGCATTCCTTCTACAGAAAACGAAAAATTGACCCTTGGTCAAGATTACCATTTTCCTCCAGTGGCATCACCTTTAGTTCTATAATAAGCATCACGTTTTGTTTATACTACTTCGTGGGTCCAAGGTTATTTATTATGTTGTATCTAATAGCTATATTATTTAATATATATATATATATATATGATATATAATATATAATATATCTTATCTTACTGTGGTGTGGACAGAAAATTGGACAAACAGATATTAGTCTTTAAAAGAAAACAAATATCTTTTTAATTCGGGAGTAATTGTAGACATTACAGAGGGTGTGTGTTTTACAATTTGCGCTTTTTATCAGTGCCCACGAGATTTCACGTACGTAAAATAAATGTATCTGAAATCAAATTAAAGTTTCTCTCTCTCTCCTCACTTCTCTTCTCTCTCTTTTCTCTTTTAACCTTCAGAATGTTGGTCTTCGTTTTTCTAGTGAAACCACAGAAACACACAGATCTTCATCTACCACAACTACCGTATCCACGTCTGCATATATATCCATTTATTCTCTTTTAGTGTTTTATCTCTGCTATTACATTTGTTATTTTTCTATCTGTTCTTTTTTCTGTTCCAAAGTTATTGTCCTTTACGACTTGATTCAAAGAGGATTACGGTCGACAGCAGCGAAAAAACTCAGGGAAGCATCATGACAAAGATATGATTGGCCTTTAAAAAACTGGACATCTCTGTCGTAACTGATTGTATTCCCGTTTTTTAGTTCCTTGTAGACTGAATAAAGTCGTCGTCGTCGTTATTATTATTTCCGCATGATATTGAAATGTTTTTTTTTTCTTTTTTTTTTTTCTTTTTTTTTTCATTTTTATTTTTTACGGTATGGAGATCAACTTGGTAAAACAGATTTACTTTTCTTCGACGATAACCAACTGAGTAGTTATTAGGGTGGGCTATTTTGGTGCAAGGTTAAGTGTCTTTATTTGAACTTATCATAATGTTATTCTCTCTCTCTGTAGCCATTATTCCTAAAAGACTGGAGTTTTATTTGTTATCGATGGATGCGTTCGCTGTCTTGATAAAGTGTCAGTTCTTGGTCAGGTTTACCTTTTTAAGTTTAGTGCAGTTCTAGTTGCTTAAGTTTCCTAGGCCTATGTGTGTTTCTTTCTTTCGTATTTTTGTTTGTTTGTTGGTTTTTTGACCAAGAAAACGATTTTACTGTATATGTGAGCAGATCAAAGAGTCATTGTATTAGGAAGCTGGTGTTATAAAATTTAGCAATTAATGCTATTAAAAGCATAAAAAAAAATTCGTAAAATTGATAGTGCACACTCAACTAGCTGAGAGAGAGAGAGAGAGAGAGAGAGAGAGTGGAAGTCATCTTTGAAAAAGTCGCCAGAATGGATGCCCGGAATAGGGGCATTCGGTCGGGTCATTCAGACTCAAAGCCTGGTGGTAGAATGACAGAGGAAACACATTATTACACCATTCACAATTAGAGCCAGGCTCGCAAATGCCTGAGATGTATGCTATAGTAGATTCACATCAACCATGCATTTGATGTCTAGGCCCGTCCCTTACGACGCTCCTGATTGGCTGTTGATAAGCCAATCACAGGGCTGGAAACTCTCAGTTTCTCTCGAGAGTTTACATAGGCAGGTGTGTTTTGTTCCATTCTTCGCTTGAGGAACATACGTCTTTCCAAATACGCATACCATCCAGGAGAGGGGTGGAACGACAATCCTGCCCTGTGAGTTTCCAGCCCTGTTGCTTAACTTAATCAACAAGCCAATCAGGAGCGTCGTAAGGGGACGGGCCCTAGGACCATCAAATGCCCGGTTTGGGTATGGGAATCTACTATAGTATTGCACTAACCCCGGTTTTTTTGACATGCCCTCATGTTTGGCTTCACTCCAAGAAATTTTTGGTTTTGGAAACATTAAGAGATTATTTTCAAGAAAATTCTATGGTTAGTTTTTAAGATATGGCGTCCCGTTTTTCTCAGGGGAAAGGTCCCAGTACTCGGTTACATCTCGGGAGAATGCGTCCATCTCTTAACGTGAAAGAGCAACCTCCCTGTTATGCTACATAGTCACGCTCCTCGTTCTTGTGTCACTTCTCTCTGTTATTCGGTCCGAAGGCCACTTGCTTGATGAAAGAGTCGTCCACTCCCGCAGCACATTTTCCTTTCATTTTTTCTCAAGTCAGGTTTCTTACAGTGTACCTGGCACCATTTATAGGTGTTCGCCAGTTGAATAATCTACTCTGCTAGTTGTTGCCTGTATATATAAATGACAGAGCGGTTTCTGACTTGTGCTGATATTCTTCCACACAACTACCAGCACTCATGCTGCTGGTATGACAAAATCCACCTTTAAACTCTCCTTGAAATATAAATTATGTCCTTTCAAGAGTAACAACAGAAGTGGCTCAAATATGCTGAAATAACTTTTATTATGATGTAATTCTAACAGCCCCAATGTGCCGCCTTAACCTCTGATTCTTCAACACTTTTTGGATGCGCTGTTCACTGCCAATTCTGACGTCCGTAGCGGGAATCGAACCCCCGTTCATTATGTCAGAGCGAGGTCGCGTTTATGTTGCTATCTGCGATGCCAGTGTCAGTGCAGGAATGTGGGTACATAACAGCCAAAAATATCCATGGCTCCCAGATGATAGGAACGTAAAACAAGTTTAAAAAAATGGGTCGAAGTGTCTTCTCAGCTACGACAAGGCAGCGCTCAGTTGCTCCCGAGATGTGGTCAAGTGTTCATAGATGCGTCAGCGACGCCTCCGGAATGAAGAGTCGACAATGCCTGTCGCACGATCCATGGCTAACTTTAACCTTTAAATAAAATAATAACTACTGAGGCTTCATGGCTGTAATTTGGTATGTTTGATGACTGGAGGGCGGATGCCCAACATACCAATTTGCAGCCCTCTAGCCTCAGTAAGTTTTAAGATATGAGAGCGGATGGAAAACTAGCCATCTCGATAGTTTCCTTTTACAAACAACCATGTATTAATTAAGTTAAACTATCATATCTCTCTGTTCATGATAACAGTTCCTGAATCCCCAATACAGACTTGGCCGCAGTCAGGCTTCCTCCTCATCTTTAATTTCTCTTATGGCTGCCTGGGTCCTCTTTGAATTCTTGGAATTTAATGCCTCTTCCATTTTAGACTTGTTTGTGCCTGCGGTGAATACTTCCCACCTGTTGTTTGTGTGCTAGGGCTCGATTTCTTTGTGGTCTAGTGCTGTTTTAGGTAGGTTGCTGGGATTTTTCTTAGATATTTTTGTGGGTTGGAGAGTTACAAGGAGTTACAAGGATTAGGATGTCTCAAAGACTTATTAGTCCTTCCAAGGAGAGATCGTGTGCTCACTTAACTGTAGGAGCAGGTTTTACTGTTCATTCACAGTGTCATCCTAATGATTTTTTCTAGCTTTCTTTTAAACTCTTCCACACTGTTGCTTTTTACAACTTCTGGTGGCAGTTTATTTTACGTGTCACATATGTTGTATGTGGAGGAGTTCCCACTATGGGATGTGGTATCTCTTCAGTTCTAGTTTCCATCCATTATTTCTTGTTTGATTTTCGTTTAATGTGAATAGGTTACTGTCTATTTTTGTTATGCCTTTCAATATTTTAAATGTTTCTATTGATTGTCCTCACAATAGTCGTGTTTCGAAGCCATACATGTTCAGGCTCTCTAGTCGTCTTTGTGAGAGAGATGAGATTTTTGTGGATAATTAGAGAGAGAGAGAGAGAGAGAGAGCGAGAGAGAAAGAGAGAGAGAGAGAGAGAGAGATCGAAAAACGCTCTTCATGTCAGCGCTGATCTCCCCCGGTCTGTGCCGGTCTTTCGTAGGTAGGCAAAGTGAATGAAATTTCCATGTTCATTACCATCGTCATTTCCATAACCATTACCTTCATCTCGCCCACCTCATTATTCCCGGGTCTCATTTCTCTCATTCCTGGCCCCGTCCTTCATTACTCTCGGGTCTTCAGATTCATCATCGTTTTCCGTTTGGTATTTGACAAAGGAAATTAACCCCTTTCGTTGTGTTACCTAAGGGAGACGGTTGCGTAATACACGTAGGTGAATGAATGTCTCTCTCTCTCTCTCGCTATCTTTCCTATTATATACATACACACACACACACACACACACATATATATATATATATATATATATATATATATATATATATGTGTGTGTGTGTTTGTACATATAATAATATATAATATATATATATAATATATATATATAATGTATATATTATATATATATATATATAATATAATATATATATATATATATATATATATATATATATAATATACGTACCCGTTATGCCTGCACATGCGGCCTGTGTAGGTAAAACTGAACTCACTAATGTAATATCTGCGCAGTTAGGCCAGTTCGGGCAAAACTGAATGTCGACCTGTACAGGCAGAAATAAACCACTAACGTTCAGTTTTGCCTGCTCAGGCATAACTGCGCATGTATAACCGAACGTCGTGTGGGTTCAGTTTTGCCTGGACAGGCTGCTTGTGCAGGCATAACCGCGCATGTATGACTGAGCGTTAGTGGCGGCCATTACAAATAAGTAATCTTACGTAGAGAGTCCTTATGCAAACGAATCGTCTCTCGGGATGCTCATAATAAACAGGAACTTGAGAGGAGCGCGAGCCAGGAAGTATGCTGACGTCTCATTTGTATGTTCTGCGTCGAATCCTTCCTTGAGGAGGGACTCTTCCTCTGTCGGCGGCGGACTGCCTTTGATACTTTGATATCCTGCGAGGCACTGACTTACGTCACCTGCGCAGATTCTATTGGGCTTGACTTTTCTAATCGCGTACCTCGGGTGCAGTCCTTCGTCAGAGCCAAGGTTGCTATCAGGACCTAGGTTAGAGCGTTTGTTTGTGCGTGGATGGCATAAGACCTTCATTAATACAAGTTTTATTTAAAAGAATGGCTATTTCAGCCGCGTTTATTTTTTTCTTCTGTACTCAAATTGGCTATTAGAACACCAAATGGGGGGGATTCGTGTCAAAAACGTGGTATTTGTCAAATTGAATATACTATACAAAATGCAGAATAATTCGTAGATTATGCTTAAGATCCAGTTTGTATTGCATTTTGTATAATATATTCAATTTGACAAATACCACATTTTGGACATGAATCCCCCTTCTGGCGTTTTGATGGCCAATTTGAGTACAGAAGAAAAGTCAGTGATAAGAAGAATTGAGAAACTTCTGGACAAAATAAACGCGGCTGAAATAGCCATTATTTTTCTTATTATTAATATTATTATTATATTAAGTAGTAGACCCTCTTTAAAACATGTGGTGTTGAAGGTGATGGCTGAATCCGCGGCATTTAGTTTGTGTAGAGTTTTCTCTATTATTATTATTATTATTATTATTATTTTTTTTTTTTTTTTTTTTTTTTTGTGCTCTATCACAGTCCTCCAATTCGACTGGGTGATATTTATAGTGTGGGGTTCCGGGTTGCATCCTGCCTCCTTAGGAGTCCATCACTTTTCTTACTATGTGTGCCGTTTCTAGGATCACACTCTTCTGCATGAGTCCTGGAGCTACTTCAGCCTCTAGTTTTTCTAGATTCCTTTTCAGGGATCTTGGGATCGTGCCTAGTGCTCCTATGATGATGGGTACGATTTCCACTGGCATATCCCATATCCTTCTTATTTCTATTTTCATGTCTTGATACTTATCCAATTTTTCCCTCTCTTTCTCTTCAACTCTGGTGTCCCATGGTATTGCGACATCAATGAGTGATACTTTCTTCTTGACTTTGTCAATCAACGTCACGTCTGGTCTGTTTGCACGTATCACCCTATCCGTTCTGATACCATAGTCCCAGAGGATCTTTGCCTGTTCGTTTTCTATCACTCCTTCAGGTTGGTGCTCGTACCACTTATTACTGCAAGGCACCTGATGTTTCTTGCACAGGCTCCAGTGGAGGGCTTTTGCCACTGAATCATGCTCTTTTTGTACTGGTTCTGTGCAAGTGCGGGCATTCACTTGCTTTGTGGTTTATGGTTTCATTTTTCGTATTACACTTCCTACATATGGGGGAGAGTGTTATTTCCGTCTATCGTACTTTTGAACATATCTGGTTCTTAGGGCCTGATCTTGTGCCGCTGTTATCATTCCTTCAGTTTCCTTCTTAGCTCTCCCCTCTGTAGCCGCCCATCGCCAATTGTCATCGCTGGCTAGTTCTTTAGTCTGTCTCATGTATTGTTCGTGCATTGGTTTGTTGTGCAGTCCTCTGTTCTTTCTGTCTTTCTCCTGTCTCTGTATATTTCTGGTCTTCGTCTACTTTTATTAGTCCCTTTCTTCCCATGCACTCTTTAGCCACTTCGTCTTCACTGGTTTTCAGATATTGCCCCAGTGCTCTGTTTTCGATGTTGAGCGCAGTCCCTCTATACTTAGTAGTCCCTCTCCCTCCTTCCTTTCGTGTTATGTATAGTCTGTCCGTATTTGCTCTTGGGTGTAGTGCTTTGTGTATTGTCATTTGTTTCCTGGTTTTCTGATCTATGCTGCGGAGTTCTGCCTTCGTCCATTCCACTATTCTGCGCTGTATCTGATTACTGGCACTGCCCATGTGTTTATGGCTTTTGATCATATTTCCGGCGTTGTTTGAGTTTTTGACTTGAGTATCGCCTTGAGTCTCTGCATATATTCTTTCCTGATCGTGTCCTTCATCTCTTGGTGTTTTATATCTCCTCCTTCCATTATTCCCAGATATTTATATCCTGTCTCATCTAGGTGTTTTTGATGTTGCTCCCATCTGGTAGCTTTATCCCTTCAGTTCTCGTTACTATGCCTTTTTTCTTTTTTGTATGTTGACTAAGGCGCATTTTTCTATTCCAAACTCCATCCTGATTGTCCCAAGATACAATCCTTACAGTCTGGATTAGGGTATCTATTTCCTTGATGCTCTTACCATACAGCTTGATGTCGTCCATGAACATCAGATGGTTGATTTTGTTGCCTCTTTTCTGAGTGGTACGCGGCTCCATCTTCTGTAGTACTTTTGTCATGGGAATCATGGCTACTACGAAGAGTAGTGGGGACAGTGAGTCGCCCTGGGGAAGATCCCTCTCCTGATACTAACCTCGGTAGTCTTTATTCCAGAGCTTGTAAGTATTGTATTCCAGTTGCGCATTGTATTTTTGAGGAAGCTGATGGTATTTTCCTCTGCCCCATATATTTTCAGGCATTCTATTAGCCATGTGTGTGGTATCATGTCGAAGGCTTTACTTATGTTTTATCCATGCCATGCTTAGGTTGGTTTTCCTTCTCCTACTGTTCTTCATTACCATTTTGTCTATCAGGAGCTGGTCTTTTTGTGCCCCTACACTTCCTTCTGCAGCCTTTCTGTTGGTGGGGGATGGTGTTTTGTCTCCTCAAGGTAGTTGTATAGCCCTTTCACTGATGATACCTGTTAGTAACTTCCACATTATTGGTAGCAGGTGATAGCCTGTAGTTACTGGCTATTATTTTCCCTTACTCTTGTCTTTTTGTACTAAGGATGTTCTTCCTGTGGTCATCCATTTGGGTGCTTGGTGATTTGAGATACATGCTGGAGTTTTTGTTCTGCTATTCGTGGGTGTATGGGGCCTTGAAGTTTTTGAGTCCAGTATCCATGGACTTCATCGGGACCTGGGATTTCCAGTTTGGGATTTTCTTTAGTTGGTGTCTGACTGAGTCTGGTCGTGATGTCTGTGAATCTTTGTTTTTTATTCTCCCTGTTTCTTCTTCCTTGACTTCCTGGAGCCATGTTGCATGTTTTGTTGTGTGATACCGGATTGCTCCATATGTTTTCTCCCAGAGTCTCTTACTTGGTTCGGCTTCAGGAATTTCTGGGTGATTGTCTTCCCCTCTAGTTGGCTGTATAGTCTTTCTGGTTGGTTGCCGAATAGTTTGTTCTGTTGGTATCCCTTATTCCTGTTCATGTTCATGTACCGTTGATCTTGTGTGCTTTGGCCTTAAGCCTCTGTTTACATCTTCTATTGTGTTGTTTAGTCCCCTCTCTTGTACTTTGTATTTCTCGTTTTGAGTTCCTCCCTTGTTTTCTTGCTTCTTAGCCTTTTTTCTGCCATCTCTTTCAGTTTACTCAAGTCAGATCTCATCACCATGATTTGCTTTTCCAGGCGCCTTTTCCAAGGAGGCTGCTGTTTTGGTTTCTGTTGGGTTGGTTGTGCTGGTGGTGGTGTTGTTCGAATCCCCATCAATTCTGCTACTAATCTTGCTCCTGCATATGTCAAGTTATTTGTTTCTGTGATACTGGTGGTGTGTATTAGGCCCATTATTTCATTGACCTCACTTGTTTTCTCCCTTAATTTCTTGGTGTTGTAGGCTTTCATGGAGGGGATCTTTGTTCTCTTTGTATCTGGCTCCATCCATTGTCTAATCTTTTCTACCCATTCCGTCCTCTCTGTTACTTCGTCGGTGTTTCTTCGTGTGTCGTTGTTTGATACCTCATCAACCCTGTCGTCTTCTGTGGCATCGTCTCTCAGTTCGTCTTCGTGTAATTCGTTGTCGTGTGACATTTCCCTTTCCAGTTCTTCTCTTTCTGTTGGGGAGAGCCAGTTCTTTTTCTTTATGTTCCTTACTTGGTCTGCCAGCCTCTGCTTCGTTGGGGGGTGTTATTCCCTCTCATTCCAGATGTTGACCAATCTTCTTCTATACCTCTCTCCGTCGGGTTGCTTCTGATGTAGCATCTCCATATTTCCTTATTTTCTTCTCTTGTCCATTTCTTCCTTTTTTCTTCTGTAGCTCCAATCTCAGGATGTTGATTACTGTCGTTGTGGTGATCAGTTGCTGGATGACGACCTCCAAGTACCTGACCGTTTTCCCCTACAATTGGGTTGAATACCTGGTTGCCGGACGAAGCTCCTCTGTTGCCAGAGGTTCCATTTACGTCGTTGTCGTTTATTCCTTCATTTCTTTCCATCATTGCTGAGTTTTGCTATTTAACCCATAGCTGGACCCTACCCCATCAGGGATAGGTGCTCATTTACAGCTGAGTAGACTGAGGAAATTATGGTAAAGATCCTTTCCCAAGGAATCAACGCCGAGGAGAGCGGTCACCCATCCAACGACTGACCAGCCCCAATGTTGCTTAACTTGACTTAAGTCTATTGACGACCTAACCCACTCCTCCACGGCGCCACACATTATTATTATTATTATTATTATTATTATTATTATTATTATTATTATTATTAATTATTATTATTATTATATTTGGGAAAAACTCTCTATCACGAGAGTATAAACAATGTTCTAAGGGGTCCACAATAATAATGTTAAAAGTTCGTTCATAATTTATAAACACACTATAATTTTTCTTTGACTGAAGATGAACCCAGGGAAGGATTCGAAAGCTATTATAAAGTGCTTATAATTTATATACGAACTTTTAACATTTTTATTATTGTGGACCCCATAGAACATTATTATTATTATAATTATTATTTTTTATTAAAGTAATGGCTACTTCAGCAGCGTTACACTTGTAGAGATTCTTCTCTATTTTCTAATAGCGGCTTTTTCCGTGCTACTTAGACAGGCTAGTAGAGCGCCTATAGAGGTCATGATCAAATACAGAGTCAAAATTGGTGTAAAATTCAAATATATACACCAATTTAGACTCTATATTTGACCATGACCTCTAAAGGCGCTCTACTAGCCTGTCTAAGTAGCACGGAAAAAGCCGCTATTCGGAAAATAGAGGAGAATCTCTACAAGTGTAACGCTGCTGAAGTAGCCCTTACTTTTAATAAAGTATGCTTGAGAGAGGGTCTGCTTCCTAAGTATTATTATTAT
This sequence comes from Macrobrachium nipponense, assembly GCF_015104395.2. NCBI lineage: Eukaryota > Metazoa > Arthropoda > Malacostraca > Decapoda > Palaemonidae > Macrobrachium > Macrobrachium nipponense. The sequence continues at coordinate 50,361,521 of NC_061101.1, forward strand.
TATTATTATTATTATTATTATTATTATTATTCAGAAGATAAGTCCTATACAATCCCACCGAACCATTTGGCACCCAGTGAGCATGAGCAAGATCTCTTTCGACGTTTCAATGATATTCTTTGTCCTTTTATCACAAAGTATCTCTCTTTCTTTAATCTCGTGGTTTTGAACATTTAAGATGATTATTTTATTCAATATATAAAAGAAATTGCATCTAACAATTCTCAAGGCACAAGTCTTATTCACTACATAGTTCATAGAAAAGCGGGATCATGTGACATAGTTTAGAAGGAATAATGAACTTCACAAGTACTCTATTTCAGCCGTACTCTCGTACATCCGGTGCACATGCCCCCAAGGTTACAATAGGACGTCCAAATATGCCACTCGATAATTGATGTCAATCAATCAATAATCGTCAAGAAAATATAGTTTTGCAACTCAAGAGTAGTGGAATGTCTCCTTTTGATTGTAAGGCCAGAAGCTCAGGAGATGAATTACCGCTTATGGAAATTAGTTTTATAAAACCGTAGATAAAGTTTGCGCCATTGCGTTCTCTCTCTCTCTCTCTCTCTCTCTCTCTCTCTCTCTCTCTCCTCTGTTGTATCGTCTTTCTTGATGCGACATTTCATGTAAAAAATAAGAATTAACTTCTTCTAAAGGTTAGGTTTTTTCTCTCTCTCTCTCTCTCTCTCTCTCTCTCTCTCTCTCTCTCTCTCTGTGTGTGTATCGTGCTTCTTCCTGAGTGTCGACATTTCATGGTAACTAATGAATTAACTTCTTCAGTAAATGGTTAGGTTTTTTCCTCTCTCTCTCTCTCTCTCTCTCTCTCTCTCTCTCTCTCTGAAGTTCCAACAAGATACGAATTGAAGCCATTTAGATAACCCAGCGATTGGACCCAAGCACCGTATATATATATTTTCGCCACGTGAGTCAGAGCCAGAGATCATCATAATGGCAGAGCAATTTTCGTAACAACCTATCGACCTTTCTCTCTCTCTCTCTCTCTCTCTCTCTCTCTCTCTCCAGCTAATTGAACGGGCGGCTTGCCTGACGGGAACCTTCTCTCCCTGATTAGGTAATTGGGAGCGAAGAAACGACTGCCACGTGACGTTAATGAACGCATCCGTGAGCTGGCGTCGTTCATCTGGCATAATTGGAGAATGGTAAGTTGTAGTTTGCGTAACTTTCGAGTGTTCGCAAATTTATGGCTGATGCCTTTTTTTTCTTATTGAAGAGGTGTTTGTAATTTTGGGATGCGGGGGCGTGGAATGCATGTGACCTGGCCAAGGTGACATTATGATGAGGCTGTGTTACGTTATGGTTGTAATGATTTGTATTTAATTTGTATTTATTTTTTAAATTAATTTTTTAGTGTTCATTTATAGGGTGCAAATGTGAACTGCATAGACACTTAGTCAAAGGTGACCTTATTGTGATGCTGTGTTACGGTTGTTACTTATTTTATTGTTTTTGCATTTTGTATTTTTAATTTTATTTTTATTTACTTATTTTTTTTAAATTTATTGTGATGCTGTGTTACGGTTGTTACTTATTTTATTGGTTTTGTATTTTTTTTAAATTTTTTATTTTATTTTTATTTACTCATTTTTTTCATTATTTACAAGATGCAGGGATGTAAACTGCATAATCACCAAGCGATGGTAACCTTATTGTGATGCTGTATTACGAATGCAATATTTTCCCTAGCGTTTTTATACCAATATAAACGCGAGTTGTATTGCCCTCTTTCTTTCTTTTCCTGCACATGTATTTTTTTTTTCTTGGCTGTACCCAAATTCTATATGGGATAGTTCGAACATATCACCAGGATTGTCGTTCTGTCTTTCAGGATATTGCGAGGATCTGGCGTCTTCTGTTTTCCCCTAATAGTTTTACCGAATTGTCATGTACAGTGTTAATTAAAAAAGAATATATCTTCATCATCGTTACTATTTTTATTGGCGTTGGTCCTACTGCGAAATTTTTAACATCTTCAGAAGAAAATGTCTCTCCCGGTCATCTGGAATCTGACCCTATTGTAGGTCTCTTGCGCATATATTATATATATATATATATGTGTGTGTGTGTATATATATATATGATATATATATATATATATATATAGATATATGTGTGTGTGTGTGTAGTATATATATATATATATATATTATATTATATATATATATATATATATATATATATATATATATATATATATATATATATATATATATATATATATATATATATATATATATATATATATATACACACATATATTATATACGGAGAGAGAAGGAAGGGGAAACTCTATTAAAGATCTTATCATGATTACTGGCCACCATAATATCTTGCAGAGGCTCTTACAATAAGTGAAAACGTGCTAAAATGCAACCATATGAGAGGAATACTTCGATGAATCAGCTGCCGTGGCTTATTGCAACGGTGGTTTGATCCGATCGTCAGCTTGAAGGAGGAAATGAATTCCGACACTTCGGTGAGGTTGGTTATTCAAAGCCGAGCTGATAAGAACCAAAGCGTATGACCCTATAATAGATTCATTTTTATGGGTCATTCTCCCTGATAGTAGGAACCACTACCACCATTTATTTCAAACTGGCAGCCTTGAGCACTGAAGGAGGTTCTTGGCAGGTAAACAGGTCCTTCATTATTCGAGACAAACATTCACACTTAGAGTTATCTGGGCATCAGTAGTTTGTCCAGTAGTTTGTTCCGGTTGCAAATACTTTGCAAGTAGGCGAAGGGATCTGTCTTCAGATAAACCAAGAACCGCATCGTGTGTGATTGTGTGTGTGTGTGTGTGTGCAAGCAATTAGAGGGGTCATCGTCCAACACCCCCGCCCCAAACACTCCCCATACGAGGCGTCGCATTAAAATAATCCATTTTTTTTTATCATTTTCGTAGGGATGTAGTGCCGTCAGTGCACCTCATGCAGTGCACTGTAGGCATTACTTGAGGGTCTTTGCAACCTCCCTTCGGGCCCTAGTTGCAAAATTCCTTCCATTCCTTTTACTGTATCTCCGTTCATGTTCCCTTCCATCGTGAATTCCACAGTCGTATTCTAACAATAATTGTTTCATAATGCAACTGCTTTGAGGTTTTCCTCCTGTTACGCCTTTCAGACCCTTTTACTGTCACTTTCCGTTTTAAGCGCTGCACGTCCTCATAGGTCCCAGCGCTGGGCCATGGACATCAATTCTGTAGTCTACTCTGAGTACAGAGCGAAGAGGAACCTCACTGCAAGCGATGATCTGTTTGTGTATAGATGACGCCGGTATTTGCCTCCTGCCACGAGTCGAAATTATTTTGATGACGGCATTCCGTTGTCGTTGCAATACCGGTGATGCATGAATCAAAAGGGTCGGTGTTGAATTGGACTTTTGACGAATACAGGGTATTGTTGCTTTGCATGGGAAGTGATTGTACAGCATTTTTGAATTTCAACAACAACTCTCTTTTATTATGTACTTTAAACTCTTAATTTATTTCATATTTTAACTTCATGCTTATTCTGTTTTTAAACTAATTATTTCATATTTTAACTTTACATTTCATATTTTGACTTTACATTTATTCTGGTTTTAAACTAATTTATTTTGTACTTTCAACTCCTAATTTATTTCATATTTTAATTTCACATACATTCTGGTTTTAAACTAATTTATTTTGTACTTTCAACTCTTAATTTATTTCATTGTTTATTCTGGTTTGAAACTAATTTATTCTGCACTTTTAAATCTAATTTATTCTGTATTTTAAACAATAATTTATTCTGAATTGTAAACTCTAATTTATTTTGTATTTTAAACCTTCATTTATTCTGTATTTTCCACCCAGATTTATTCTGTATGTTAAAGCCTTTGTACCTACATTTCCTGCCATAACTACACGGGTATTGTTTCTGTAGTTATTGAACAATTCGAAAAATGAAGATGGATGAAACCCCTATCCATTTCATAATTTCGTGGCAGACGCCAGCAAGAATCTCAGTTCCCTTTCGGATTGATTAGAGGATTAGAGCGTTAACAGCAAAATAATAATAATGATAATAATAACAATAATAATAATAATAATAATAAATAATTGACAGACACAAAATCAAGTTAGATTTGAACTTCTGAGTCATCTCTGTCGCTTCTTCAGTCTACAAAGAAAATGATATCGTCGGGTTTTCGCCTTCAGGATATTTACGGTATCCGGGGAGGAGGTTAGGGCAGAAATCTGTTTTGTCAACATTCCAACACACGATGTTGCTCCGATTGCAGATCGTGTTGCAGGGGAGGGTGGCCAGATTATCGAGATGAACCGAGGATGGTGTTGCCAAGTATTCTTTTCACTGGAACAAATGGAAAACCGCGCCGAAGAAATCGAGTTTTCTGTACTGCGTATCATTAAGGCCAACGAAAATAGATCTGTCTTTCGGTGGTCTCTGTATGATGCCGTATAAGCCGCCCTTTTTTAATAATACTGAAATTTTAACCACGGCCTGATGGTGGGCTGTCCTCTATAGTTGCAAGACACAAGATCAACTTTAACCACGGCCCGATGGTGGCTTGCCCTCTATAGCTGCCAGACGCAGGATCATAGCTAACTTTAACCTTGGATAAAATGATAACTACTAAGGGTAGAGGGCTTCAATTTGGTCTGTTTGATGATTTGAGGGTGGATGAACAACATACCAATTAGCAGTTCTCTAGCCTCAGTAGTTTTTGAGATCTGAGGACGGACAGAAAGAGTGCGGACGGACAGGCAAAGACATCAGTCAGTGGTTTTCTTTTACAGAAAACTAAAATGTGAGGATAACTCTCTGAACAATCACTGCATCTCTTAAGTCCGGTTTGAGAGGACTGTGCACTGATCCCTGACTGTTGCTGTGGCAGACGTCAGGTGCTGTTGCAACCACAAAATCACGATGACAGCCCGGCAAGCATTGCATGTTGCGACGTGAGATTATTTCTGCCAATAATCTTAGACAACAAACTCTCTCTCAACTTTTTCTTTCTTGAACTCCCAACCTTTTCCCATTACAAGGAGCAAGGCCAAGAGTTCTGACAAGCAGAACTGGGGATTAGAAGTGCATAATCAGACAGTGATTGCAGTGCTGCTTGTTTTAGTCAGTTGTAATGTGTTGTTGTTTTGTTTAGATTAGATTTGTGAAATGTGCGTAAACTGCATTACTTTCTAAGGTAGATTAGATGCAAAACTGATGTATTTCCGTCCTGTTCACGTGTACTGAATCATCTGGATTCTGGATGATTAATCCCTTCCGCTAAGGGAACAATTTTTCTATTTTTTTAGATTTTTTTTTATATTCTATTTTAATTTTTTTACGAAATAACACACATTGGAAGTAATTTGGTTCAAGTATGTATATAGATTATACAGAATAGGATTTTTGTTATTTCAGTAAATTTGTGATATGTAATAAACACTGGGAACAACCTTATATATATATATATATATATATATATATATATATATATATATATATATATATATATATATATATATATATATATATATAGGCACCAAATCATTTAACACCTCTAATTCCCTTCAGTGGTAGCCCAAAGAAGGGCGAATTGGATATTAAATGGCAGTTGTTAATATATAGATATATATATATATATCATATATATATATTAGTATATATTATATATATACATATATACATACATATATATACAACTGCCATTTAATATCTAATTCGCCCTTCTTTGGGCTACCACTGAAGGGGAATTAGAGGTGGTAAATGATTTGGTACCTATAATTGTCTCGAACACCCGACAGTACTCATCAGTGTTCTCGACTACTGCTGTCAAGAGAGGTATAAGTTAATGCTGTCTCTATCTACGGTATCGGGTGTAGAAATTTGTAATTAGCGTCGGCACCGATCCATTCCCACCTGACAGCCGATTGGTATATTTGGAGTAATACCTATTGATGATTTTCTATCACATCACTCGATGGGTATTTGTACGGTAGAGTCTGCATTAAGGAAAAAAATTCTTCTTGCCAAGTTGATCCAGAGCGTCGACTGGAAGTCATAGAGGGATAATTCCAGGTGTTCGAGTCACTTTGGAACCAGTCCATTCATCACTTATAATTCCCATTCAATGAAACTAACGGTGATGTGATAAAAATTCTATATCTATCTATCTATCTATCTATTATCTATCTTTCTATCTATTATCTATTTAAATTTATTATAAATATATTATATTATAATTATATCTATATATATATATATTATATATATATTATATATTAAGATATTACAGGATGGAGACTGCACGTAACCACTCCCATTAATTAGTCCCAGTGATTAAACAGTAGCTTTGCAAGAACACAACACACACACACACAAGACACATATATATATATATATATATATATATATATATATATATATATATATATATATATATATATATATGTATGTATTTTTTGTGTGTACGTGTTAATGTGTGATTGTGTGGATGCTTGTGTACGTGCTTGTGCATAAGAGCTTAGATCGAGTTATGTGTAAACATGAAAATTCGTATTGTATAACCATTCTCGTTGGTTTACACATTTACCAGGCACTATATAAAGATATTTTTTCACGTTATTTGCTGGAGTAGAGTAAGAAAATGTCTTTTTCATTATTATTATTATTGTTAAAGTTATTATTAATGATATTATTATATTATTGTTGCTATTATTGTTATTATTATTATTATTTTGCCAAGCATTCTCACCAGACTTTCACTGGGTATCAGGTGTCAAGGGTACATGAATGCATGTTTCAACTCTCTCTCTCTCTCTCTCTCTCTCTCTCTCTCTCTCTCTCTCTCTCTCTCTCTCTCGTGAGTGGCCACAATGGCCACTCCCGATGAGTTAGGGCAGGCGCTGGAAAATGCCCAAGAATGTTTTCAGCCTCATTCTCCCTGTCTATTGGATCGTTGGTACCCACTTACCTACCTACCCACCTACCTGGCAGGCTTTGTCATATCGCCTTGGGGTTAGAGGACGAATTCAGTAACGAGATTGCGTTTCTAGTTTTGTGGTGTGACTCATATTGAATCTCTCTCTCTCTCTCGTTAGATTCGAGTCTGACCCTCAATTTGTTGGTCGAACACAAGTTTCGTCCTATTTGTGTCATCTAGTTTCATTTATACACAGACATACACATATATACATACATACACATACAAACACAGAAAATTTTCATAGAGCACCAGCAAGTTTGCACCTTCACCTATATCAAAGATCTGAGATATTGCATTGCAATATACCAGCTGTATGCTATATATAAGTGGATCGATAATGAATATTTCTTGCTATATAGAAACCTTTTGTAACAAGGCGTGATTCGACATCCAGCTTACTCGGGGCTCGTGCTTAAAATTTGCGGTCAAATAGCGCGTTGTTTCGCCGACGAAAATTAAAATAAATACTCTATATTTTGTTAAAATGATTGGTCTGTACTATTTAACATGCACATTATTTATTTTATACATTTTCATCGTAATAAATAAATCATAGATATCATATCCTAAAATTCCTGTATCTTTAACTCAATGAGAAACACCTTTTTCAGACATTTTTAGCCTTTTCCTTAGACCTTTCCTATCCCCCAACAAGAACAACAACAACAATAACAACAGCAAAGAAGTCTGTAGGCTTACTTCCCGAGTAAGTGAAGATATGAATGAGCTTGTTTCCCGTAGAACGAGTAATGAAATGTAATAACCATTTTTAATGAACTGAAGAATTTTGGCTCTCTTGACTTCACTGTAACAGTCATACTGCTCATAGACCTGTTATGTAGGCAAATAAAAGAAGAAGAATATATATATATATATATATATATATATATATATATATATATATATATATTATTCGAGCTACAAATGTCCTTAAATGTCTAATTCGCTCTACCTCGGAATTGATATATTTTCATATATGTAAACCGAAGACTGTAGTCTTGATTTCGTCCCTGGCCGGTGGACGGTGGTTCGATCCCACGAGAGGACGAAATTATCATCAACTAAAAAATTCCCCTTCGGTTTACATATATGAAAATATATCAATTCCGAGGTAGAGCGAATTAGACATTTAAGAACATTTGTAGCTCGAATAATATTATATATATATATATATATATATATATATATATATATATATATATATATATATATATATATATATATATATACATATATATATATATGTGTGTGTGTGTGTGTGTGTGTGTATATATATATATATATATATATATATATATATATATATTCTTCTTCTTTTATTTGCCTACATAACAGGTCTATGAGCAGTATGACTTACAGTGAAGTCAAGAGAGCCAAAATTCTTCAGTTCATTAAAAATGGTTATTACATGCATTAAGCTACAAATGTCGAAAGGCCTCGCTGCGTCTACTCCATTGTTTCACTAGATGGATTTTGCCTTTATTTATTCATCAGGTTCTAAATTCCGTGATTCAGTTATGCATACATACATATATATATTTGTATACACACACAAAAAGCTTGTGTAGGTGCGTGTCCACTGACTGAAGATATTATCTGCTTGTTCGTCAATCCCCATAAAGAGAAAGGACACATGAAATCCATGATAGAATTGCCTGTGATGTCCTCGGGGGACTTTTCCGGTTGAGTGGATTCTCTTTGTAGTTTCCGAATAAATATTACGGCCGATTAGAGGTGTTGGGGTAGGGGGGGGGGTGGGGGGGGGGGGGGGCCGGGTGACCCCAACAAAGGTTCCGGAAGGCTGAGCACCGTCTGATAATTAGAAGAAGAAGAAGAAGAAGAAGTGGAGGAACGTTCATGAAAAGGTACACAGGACATTAAAGTGTGACGGAGGAGGACGTACTTCAGGGGAATCGGGTGAAGGCCAGAGAAAGAAGGGAGTTGAGTGAACACAAAGACTGCCTTGTTGATTCTCTCTCTCTCTCTCTCTCTCTCTCTCTCTCTCTCTCTCTCTGTCTTGTTGTAATAAGAGGTACAACAGATATCGGCTCAAAGGGAGTTCCCGTCTAGGGGTCCTTCCTTCCTTCTCCGTGGAATAAACTACCTCAAGATATCGAGGATGCTGCTTCCGCCACTCTACATTATTTTAAGAACAAGTTAAAGAAATGCCTGTTACATTAGTGTTCACTTACTATATATTCATTTTAATGCTGTGCTTTCATTACTTTACCTGTATGTATTGTATGCATTGTAGAATAACCAGTGTCAGTTGGAAGTAAAGTTAACCTTCGGTGCGTTGCTCACCAGTTTAAGCAACAATGAGAAAACAATAATTAGAAAAATAGAGAAGAACCTTTTATAAGAAATTAAACGCAAGCTGAGGCGGCAATTACTTTTAATAAAACGTTTAAAAGTTTAAAAAGGGAAGGGTTTACTTCCAGCATATTATTAATATTATTATATATTACACTCTCTCTCTCTCTCTCTCTCTCTCTCTCTCAAGTTAGCCAAGACTGCAGATTTCTCATTTTCTCAACTATATACGTCCGCCGTTTCTTATTTGCTGGTCCAGGATAAAGTTCGCTTTCGTTGATCTACATGTATCCATGACCACCAATGGGCGCTAGTCAAGAACAAGTTTGTTTGTTTGTTTGTTGTAGGGGGGGGGGGGGGGGTGGCACGGTAGGTCACATCAGCTCCGTTCAGCGCTTGGATACCTACCTGTAGTGAGTACAAGTCACTGTTGTCACGCGAGCGTCCTTGATCTTCTTTGGTGGCAAGGACGTAGGGCTCGCAACCTCACCGCAAGAATTATTTTATATAATAATTGATGGGTAATTTTATCGACTGGTTCTTCTTCTTCTTCCTCCTTTTTCGCACAGATTTTTCATTCTTATACGTGATTATTGTATCTGCCATGTATACATATAGATCATGTGTTTAGCTTGTTAACCGCATAGGGCAGGGGTTCTTAACAGGGGGTGCCCATACCCCCTGTGGGTATGAGAGCCACCTGCTGGGGGTATGGGACTTGATCTTTTGATATTTGTATATATTTGATTGTATATGTCAGTGTAGACATTGGAACATTTTGTAAATAAATAACTCTATTCCTAGCTATTCATACCTAAAATATGTATTATTAAACTAAATATATTAAGTTATGTTGTCAACAAATAGGACTGAAGTGGACTCAAGCAAACGGGGTATGGAACCACATTGGGCAGTTCACTCGAGTCATTAAGAGGTTCAGAACCACTCAGGCTTTAAAAATGAAGCTGAAATTTTGCCGTTTTTTTTATTTGTTATTTTTAACTCTGCCATAGCGGGTTAGCTGGACAGCAAATTTGGACGCATGGTTTAGATATCATGACGCCAGTTATAGTTACCATAAACCAATCAGTCAATTATAAGATTTTACCAGTGACTGTTTGTCCGCAAGAGAAGTTGATGACATATTGAAATATAGATCCAAGTTAGGTTCAGATCCATGATTTTTTCCATCTTCAGTTTTCTATCTTTCGTCAGCGCTAAAGAGGTTGGCCATTTTATTTCGTTAGTTTCTCCGTTATCACCATTCTTTCTCTGTAGGCATTAGTTCCTTTTACTGTACCTCCTTTCATATTCTCTGTCTTCCATCTGAAATTTCCACCCTCTCCTAACAGTTGATTCATAGTGCAACTGTTTTGAAGTTTTCCTCCTGTTGCACCTTTCAAACCTTTTACTGTTAATTCCCGTTTCAGCGCTGAATGACCTCATGGGTCCCAATGCTAGGCCTTTGGCCTAAATTCTCTATTCTGTTTCAGTTTCAGTCATTATCATCATTCTGTGTTATACCAGGTGCCACAGGACAGCAAATTAAATGTTAAAATATGTCCCTTTGTGCTTTCTCGTTCTTTATATTTTTTTTTTTATTTAGTGATATATACTCTCAGACTCGTAGTTCAATCCACGTTTCAGTTATTGACAGATTGTATAAAATTGTAAGTAAATACATTTATGTAGAAAGGAATATACATATATATATATATATATATATATATATATATATATATATATATATATATATATATACATACATACAAATATATACGTATATATGTATAATATATATATGTGTATATATATATATATATGGTATATATATATATATATATATATATACTTATTTATTTATGACTTAAATATGTGTGTAGAGTCCATGCATATACAATTGCCTCCACATAAAATTATTTTGTGGTTCACCATTTCACTCGCATGCATTTTCATGGGGCCTCAAATATATTATGCCATTATTATACAGCGATAACTGTATCAGTTGGGGCTTTTTGCATCGAAGCTATCTAGCCATTCCCAGTCAGCCTTTTATTAACGTTCTCGCTACCTTTGGAAGCGTAAAGGTGGCTGGGTATTTTGAGATCGAGTCTTTTGTTATTCATTTTTTTTCTCTCCTCAGGGCAGAGGTAATTTCCTCCTCCCCGTCTCTTTTTCTCCCCATTGGGATGCTGCAAAAAACGCGTCTCTCTCTCTCTCTCTCTCTCTCTCTCTCTCTCTCTCTCTCTGACTAGACAGTTGACCGGCTGTTGTGTAAAGTTTGAATCCTTACCAAGAAGAAGCGTCTCTTACCGTAGATGCTCCTTTTACTCTACACCCGTCCATAATCTTTCTTACATCCTACTTTCCACCCTATCCTAACAAATGATTCATAGTGCAACTGCTTTGAGGTTTTCCTCCTGTTACACCTTTCAAACCTTTCTACTCTCAATTTCCCTTTCAGCGCAGAATGACTTCATTAGTACCAGCACTTAGCCTTTGGCCGATATTATATATTCCATCCCATGCCCCTCACGCTACGCGGTGGCTTCAGGAGAGTGACCAACGTAAACAAACACTGACCGGATTCCACCGCGCAGGAGATGAAAGTGAGGAGCGAGCCTTCACGGTTGTGAGTCTCTTCGAAAAGTCGTAAATTGTGTCCGACTTAGAAAAAGGTCGTCACGACCTGAAAAGCAAACGCGTAATTGCGTTATCTACGCCGTGATCAGCTGCTCATTTCGCAACTGGCAGGGAGGGTGGTGGGGCCGGGGGGCGGGGGTTACAGTCAGATGAAAGAAGAAAATGCCCGGCAGGTGGATTGCGACTCCAGCGTCCTCGCTACTTGGGGCCTTGGGCAGTGGAATGGGAGGCCTCTGAGACCAGAGGCGCTTTTGAAGCTGCTCTTCGTGAATTCGCAAGAAACTCGGGACATAATTTTAAAACGACATAATTCGGCAAACGGTAAAAACTATAGATGACAGCTGAAGGGATTGTATTTGTGTGTAACAGAGAGAGAGAGAGAGAGAGAGAGAGGTTCCATTAGACCAAAAAGAGCAACATTAATAGAAAATTGCATGCAAAAGCATGGTCAAAAAATTCTTTGAGCATAATTCAGTTTTTTCCTGTTCAGCTAAATAAATGTGAAATAAGCTGAAAAGCATCTCTGCTGGTGGAAGACATGAATCTTACGAATTCTTAGAAAAGAGTAGAAGGGTCAGAGAGTAGATTTTATTATATTTTTATAACCCACAATATTCTCTTCTCTTAGAAATTGTCAGTTTTCCCTCTTTGGCATCTACGCCCTCGCCACAAGACCTTGACCTCGAATGAAGTGGGTCAAGTGTTTCCAAAATTCCTTAGGTAAGTGTGTACGAAGGGTTTAGGAGATAATGAGTGATTCCTGTGATTCTTGGCATTGCAATGACTTTGACATTAGAAGCCGCCTCAGTAATAGACACTCCGTGATTAGGGGTTCGCTAATGAGATTTCTACGAGAGGTTTTAAGAGACCCCTTGGTCGCTTGGGCGTCTGGAAAATTAGGACGGTTTCTGGTGTTGAAAGAGGGAGTAATCTCTCTCTCTCTCTCTCTCTCTCTCTCTCTCTCTCTCTCTCTCTCTCTCTCTCTCTCTCTGTGAATAGATTTATTTGTAATTGGAAACACTCCTTATAGTTAGTTTTCAGTTTCCATTCGGTGGGAAAGCTGGGCTCTCTCTCTCTCTCTCTCTCTCTCTCTCTCTCTCTCTCTCTCTCTCTCTCTCTCTGAATAGATTTATTTGTAATTAGTAACACTTTATGGTTAGTTTTCAGTTTCCAGTCGGTGGGTGGGAAAGCTGGGCTCGCTCTCTCTCTCTCTCTCTCTCTCTCTCTCAATTTTTACTGATTAAACTTATTACCAAACTATTTATGTAAGTTCAGTCACAAAATGCATTAAGACGTAATCATAAAGTTTTGAAAATAATTTTATGGAAAAGTGAAGACTTTCAACCCTTCAGCTAAAGTACGATGCCACTAGAAAGGAGATAACTATACATGAAAGAAAAAAAAACTTTAAAAAAGCAAAGCTCCCCAGCCGAAACTACTTAAGGACTGAGTTGGCACATTAACCTTGACAAGAGAATCTCAAGAATGAAAGTGAGAGGGCCAATCGAAGCCTTTATTGCCGGTGACGAAATCACAACTCCACAGATAGTACCTTTGTTATACCCCTTAAGGGGGTAGTGCTATCAGTGCATCTCATGTGGTGCGCTGTAGGCATTACTTTAGGTTCTTTGAAGCGTCCCTTCCTTCCTTAGGCCCCCAGCTGCAACGCCTTTCATTCCTTTTAATGTACTTCCGTTCATATTCCCTTTCTTCCATCTTACTTCCCACCCTCTCCTGATTATTAATTCATAACGCAACTGCTTTGAGGTTTTCCTCCTGTTACGCCTTTCGAACCTTTCTACTGTTCATTTCCGTTTCAGCACTGAATGACGTCATAGGACCCAACGCTTGGCCTTTGGCCCAAACTCTTTATTCTATACTGCTCAAATTTTTCATTCTAGGAATCGTCCGAGCGCATCCCTCTCCTGCTCTGAATTTCTGTGTGTTTACAGACATCTCCCGAAAATACTGATCTGTTTGTCATTCTGTCTGATCGTGTTCTGTGTGTCTCTTTAAAATGGCCTCGGCTACTTTCTGCTAATTAACTTCAAAATCGTGAGGCATCAGATCTCCTCATGGGCATTGAAGTTGGTTCGACGAGTCAGGATTAGTGCCTTTCTAACCGGGGGTAGTCATTTCAGAGATTCCAGTGGACCAACACACACACAGAAACATGCTGTCGTGTACTACGTGTTCGTGTGTGTGCTATTCCTTTGTTGAGAGTTACTAGGAGTTACAAGGATTTGGATATCCTAAGAGGAGACGTCGTGTGCTCACTTATCTCTAGGAGCAGGTTTTACTGTTCATTCTAATGATTTTGTCTAGTTTTCTTTTAAACTATTCTACGCTACTGCTGTTTACGATTTCTGGTGACAATTTATTCCAGGTGCCACATAACTTGTACGTGAAGAAGTTCCCACAATGGGGATGTGTTGTATATCTTCAGCTCTAGTTTCCATCCACTTTTCTTATGCCTTTCAGTATTTTGAATGTTTCTAGTAGTTGTCCTCGCAACCGTCGTGTTTGCAAGTCATACATGTTCAGGCTCTCTAGTCGCCTCTGGTAACCTATTTGCCTGATGGATGGGATTAACTTTACGGCTCTTGTTTTTGTGTTAAGCCTGTGTGTGTGTGTTGGAGAGAGAGAGAGAGAGAGAGAGAGAATTTCACAAGGCAGAGAGGGTCAGGAATAGTTGGTTTCAGGTTACATGTCGAAGCATAAAGAAATTCATGGTCAGCTAGCTATTTCTCACCATCATGAATATAATAGCCCATTTCAATACACGTTTCGTTCAGTTGGGATTTGTGTTAGGCTAACATGTTTTACAACGCAAGTCCATTAAAATTCGCGTCAGATATTTTGCCCATACGCTCCTAAATAGAGAGAGATTCCAGCACTCCTTCTATCTGTCGAAAATGAATTTAAGAATGACATCATTAGATGTCAAATCCCAAGAGCCTGGAATAGCTATAGTCTTATTAAGGACGAAAAAAAATTTGCCAATTTTTGTTCCAATCAAGATGAAATTATTATACAGTTTGTTATTCGTAAAAAAAAAAAAAAAAAAAAAATAAAAAAAAAAACAGTTTCCACAAATCGGTGATAAAACACGCATGTAGCAAGTCGTGTTAGTCAGTTTTTTCCGGGCGGGTTTTGTGTGGGGGGTGCTGCCGTCACCGTACCCCATGCGGTGCACTGTAGGCATAATTTAAAATTTTTTGCAGTGCCTAGCTGCAACCTCTTTCATTCCTTTGATTGTACCTCCGTTCATATTCTCGTTCATCCATCTTCCTTTCCCACCAACTAACAATTTATCATAGTGCATTTGCGTGGTTTTCCTCCTGTTACACCTTTCAAATTCGCCTACTCTTAATTTCCTTTCAGCGTTGAATGACCTCATTGGTCCCAGTGACCAGGCCTCCGAAGAACTTGGTGTTCGTTAAGATGTACGAGGAGGTAAAGGGAATTACAGAAATAAGAGATCTCGCTTCTGAGTGTAGGAACAATTTATTTTTATTTATTTATTTTTTTAAATTGTTTTTTCATTGATTTTTGAACATGTCCTTCCAAACGAAATGGCTCGTGCCTCCGAGATACAAAAAGTCTTGGCAAGAAATCGGTTGACGTCAATCAAATAGATACTTGATTATGGCTAATTAGGACTTTTTTTTCTCCACCCCCACTCGATGGGACGCAGCGCAATGAGCCTTCAGTATTGATGTCATTGTTTGAGAGGGCTATTAAAATGATAGTTAGCCTCTCTCTCTCTCTCTCTCTCTCTCTCTCTCTCTCTCTCTCTCTCTCTCTCTCTCTCTCTCCTTGTGAACTCAGGTATCGTAATGGAATGGTCAATAGTTCATATGGTATTATTGTGAAAGATACATTTCTCTCTCTCTCTCTCTCTCTCTCTCTCTCTCTCTCTCTCTCTCTCTCTCTCTCCTTGTGAACTCAGGTATCGTAATGTAATGGTCAATAGTTCATATGGTATTATTGTGAAAGATATTTCTCTCTCTCTCTCTTGAATATGTCTCTTGATAACATTAATTTCTTTTAATTTTCGGTATGTGAATTAAGTTGAAACAGATTGATAAACCTGAATACCAACTTTTCCTACCTTAATTTGCCTTGTGACTCTCTCTCTCTCTCTCTCTCTCTCTCTCTCTCTCTCTCTCTCTCTCTCTCTCTCTCTCTCTCTCTCTCTCTCTCTCTCTCTCTCTGAAGTAGGAATTCTTCCTTGTTTGACGTTTCCACTAATACAGTCGCCATGGAAAAATTATTTTGAAAATTCGAAATATTAAGTTAAATATCTGGTTGGAGATTTGCCTGCTTTGAATACGTCGTAGATGAGTTAAAGTATGATTTTAGATTGATCAATTTTATTTCATTTATTTATTTATTTTTTTTAAGAGGTTAATGTTCATGTTAAGATAAGTATGTGGGTGGAGATTTCGGATATGATTTTAGTTTGATAATTTTTTTTCCTTTTCAAGTTTTTAATTAATGAGCCGCCTGATATGACTGCCCACACACACACACACACGCACACTACAAATCCTATTCAAAATAATCAGTTGAGGCTGGGTTGTCTGTCGTTGACTGAAGATATAATGTCAGCATCCTTCACCGACTACGAATAGTTATTGAACTTTTGTCTATGAATGATTTACGCACTGTCTGTTTCTTAATACGTGAACACATATATATATATATATATATATATATATATATATATATATATATATATATATATATATTATATATATTTATGAAGGTATAAGCCACGAAGGGAAAATACAAAACGGAGTTTCTGCAAGATCTTTCGACTCAACGTCCTTTACTTACAGACAAACTAAGTAAAGGACATTGAGTCGAAAGATCTTGCAGAAAATCCGTTGTTTATCTTTCCTTCGTGGCTTATACCTTTATTTATGGATTTATCACGTTCCAAACTTTCGTGATTCAGTTATACACACAGTATAAACACACACGCACACACACACCTATATATATATATTATATATATATATATATATATATATATATATATATATATATATGCGTATATATGTATATATCTCAAGTATGAAAGGCCCATTAAAACACTCTGGTTTAAAGCTAAGAGTGTTTTAATGGTCTTTTATGTTTGAGACATTATATATATATATATATATATATATATATATATATATATATATATATATATATAGTATATGTGTGTGTGTGTGTGTGTGTGTGTGTTTGTGTGTGTGTGTGTGTATGTATGTAAATGAAAACGCAATCATCACACAATTAGAACATGAGTTCTCTAATAACTCGTTAGAAGGTTGCTGGAATTTCATCACGTAACCCCCCCAAAAAAAGTACAAAAAAAAAAAAAAAAGAAATCTGGTCTAACCGGTTTTTGCTCAGCCTGAATAATACTAGAAAAGCATGATCACGATTAATCACTTTAAATTAAGTATCTGGTTCAACACAAGAGACTTTATTATGTTTCTAAGTATTCCTTTTCACGTGTTTAAGACCACTGGTCTCAGACGTTAGAGAGAGAGAGAGAGAGAGAGAGAGAGAGAGAGAGAGAGAGAGAGAGGGGTCAAGTTGGATATCAAATTAATGCCAAGAAATGTGATACTAATATTAGTCGAAACATCTTATGAATGATCAGAATTTGGGTGACGAATGTTTGTTAATTCTTAAGAGGAACAGGAATCTCTCTCTCTCTTCTCTCTCTCTCTCTCTCTCTCTCTCTCTCTCTCTCTCTCTCTTGCTTTTGAATAAATGTTTCTTGAATATCTAATAAGTTACGATATGTGAATTTTTGCAAAAACTGAAAACCAACTTTTCCCGGATTCTCCTGCCTTGTAACCGCCCCCCCTCTCTCTCTCTCTCTCTCTCATCCTCTCTCTCTCCTCTCTCTCTCTCTCTCTCGCAAGTTGCTGTACGATGTCAACCGTGCAATGAAGAACATTTCATTACTCGTAGCCGTCTGTGGCAATAAATAATATAATAAGAGTTTCAAATGGAAGTTTATTGCGTGGTGGCATTTTCTTAATTGTTCTCTCTCAGCTTCTCCCCTTATTCATTTTCTATACCTTCACCTTTGTCATTCTTGCGTGCTTGTTCATTTCCTCGTGTTTGTTTGTGTGTGTGTGTTTGTGTGTATTTCCAAATTTCATAGTTTTTCTACATATACATATAATGTTATTGGAGTAAGTAAACTTCCACATAAAGAGCATAGAAGGTGTGTACGTATATATGTATATATATATATATATATATATATATATATATATATATATATATAGTATATATATATATATATATATACGTACATTATATATATATATAACGTATATATACATATTATCTATCTAGTATATATATATACGTACATATATATATGAATTTATATTATATATCTCTATATCTATATATATATATATCTATATATCTGTATGATATATATATATATATATATCTATATATATATATCCGATATCTAATATATATATATCATATATTTGTATGTATATATATATGTGTTATATATATATATATGTATGTA
Source organism: Macrobrachium nipponense (assembly GCF_015104395.2). Lineage (NCBI taxonomy): Eukaryota > Metazoa > Arthropoda > Malacostraca > Decapoda > Palaemonidae > Macrobrachium > Macrobrachium nipponense. Next base: position 50,380,035 of record NC_061101.1, read on the forward strand.
TATATATATATATATATATATATAATATATATATATATATATATATATACATATTGCGCAATAGAGTAGAAATACAAGAAATTTCCTATGATTTTTTTTTTTGAAAAATCGGTTTTCATTCATTTGCAATCGAAAGCGGCAGAGAGAGAGAGAGAGAGAGAGAGAGAGAGAGAGAGAGAGAGAGAGAGAGAGTTTAGTATAGCTTAGTTCAACCTAATACAGCTCATTGTGGGATCCGAACCATATCATTTCGAGAAAAGAATTTCTAATCACCAGAAACAAATTCGTCTGATTCGTTGTTGGCAGAACGGGGAATCGAACTCGGGACTACCGAATCGGTAGGCGAGCACGTAAACCACTCGTCGAACTAAGAACTAGGAATAAGGAGAGAGAGAGAGAGAGAGAGAGAGAGAGAGAGAGAGAGAGAGTAAATATTGTCACTGCTGTCAAGGTGATGCAATAGACATCTAAAAGAGATTCCTTCCCGATGGCAGCAATTAAGAAGGAGGGCAAAAAAACCCTGCCATGGCAGCTGAACCAACAGCGCCAGATGATTTATTCGACAACTAGAAAAAATTGGGATCAAAATGTCAGCACACAGGGACCAAAACATAAAGCTAATCAGGCAGCCTTCTACGTCTGGCAGCCAGAATGAACAAGAACTCAGGATATTATTAGAATCTATGTTGATTAGATTAAATAAGCCAGCTTTTCCGACCTTCACGGCTGCTCAGTGCCTTTGTATACATAATGTAAATATGTTCGATAATCATTAATTTGCTGTTGTTGTTGTTGTTCTTGTTGTTGTGCAGGTGTAGTAAAGCCCTATGGAAAAACCTATAAAGGTCTGAAAAAGGTGTTTCGCGTTGAGTTAAAGATACAGGAATTTCCGAATAGTATATTTATGATTTTTTAATAGAATGAAAATGTAAAAAAATAAATAATGTGCATGTTAAACAGTACAGAACAATTATTATTTATAATAATAAAATATAGCAAATTTATTTTAATTTCCGTTTAGAATCTAACACGCGCCTCGAGTCGGCTGGAGGCCGGATCACGCCATTGTCGCTTTCAACTATAGACCTTCATTGTATGTTGAAATTTTGGTATTGTATATTAGTTTTACCATATCCATGTTTTTTTTCTTTCTTTTTTTCTTTCTGTTTTTAGTCATTTCAGCTGGTGCCAAATTAGTATCGAAGCGCTCAAATGAAGGTAAAAAATGCGTCCTAAAATTTGTTATTCTCCTGGATAAAAGATAAGTGAACTTCTAAAGGGTCGAGCACTTCAACAAAAGCCTATTAGAATTCCATGGCATACGAAATGCTCCGCAGCCTGAGAGTAATTGCCTTCGCAATTAAGCCTTCCGTAATTATAGCGTGTACGGATGTTCTTCGACAATACATTACGCATAACAAATAGCAGGATATGGTGATGATGATGATGATGATGTACTGGGGAAGCCGGAAAAAGAGATAATAATTCTGCTTACGGATGCAAATTCCTCCTCTCCTCGTATCGACTGCCACACTCCATCATTTCCATTTTATGCCAAGGCTGCTGCTGCTCTCTCTCTCTCTCTCTCTCTCTCTCTCTCTCTCTCTCCTTGTGAATTTAGGTGTCGTAATGGAATGGTCAATAGTTTATAAAGTATTAATGTGAAAAGATATTCTCTCTCTCTCTCTCTCTCTCTCTCTCTCTCTCTCTCTCTCTCTCTCTCTCTCTCTCTCTCTCTCTCCTTGTCTCCTTGTATTCAGGTGTCGTAATGGAATGTTCAATAGTTCTCATATGGTATTATTGTGAAATATATTCTCTCTCTCTCTCTCTCACACACACACACACATTTTCCGTAATTTCTTCTTTGTCTCCTTTATTTGTTGTTATTAGAGTTTTTTTTTGAGGTCATCTCTGCGTTGATGGTCTAAAAGGAGTTTGAGCTTCAGTAACTTTGTAATTTCTGTAGAGCTGAAAGTAAATAGTCTGTTGTTAGAACGCTGGTGACACTCTTGGTCATAGAGGTTTCAAAGGGCCGCTAATTCAATAACCTCAACCAGACCAAGCTAGAAAAAATATCAACAAGAAAAGTCAGGAGCTGAGCCCCGTGCATGCGCGTTTCGTTACTTTTTTTTTCAGGTTAAACGCAAGACCAAACAAACATTTTTGTTAGACGGAAAAAACACCTTAACTAGCTCAAGCTACAGAAAAAATTAATGGAAGAGGAAAAGTCAGGGACTGAAGCCAGATGGAAAAGTAGACCAGCTCGCACACGCACTTTTGTTACTTTTTTTTCTACTTAAGTCCAGAGCGTTCCTGTGTCAACACGGAGAAGATGAGACTGAACAGATTATCATGTGCGAGGAATGCAACTTGCTTTGGAGAACCGACCCTAACTCGGGGATTCCTCTGCTCTTGCTCATAACACCACCACCCCCCGTAGGGAGGATAGTGTCGTCAGTGCACCTCATATGGTTCGCGGTAGGCATTATTTAGGATTCTTTGCAGCGTCCCCTCGGCCCCTAGCTTAACTTTTCTTTATATTCCTTGTATTGTATTTCCGTTGATAATCTCTTTCTTGCATCTTACACTCATAGTTCCGCTGCGAGGTGTTCCTCCTTCAAAGCATTTTACGGTCAGTTTTTGGCTACGGGTTTCTCTTTTGAGCAAGAGCCCGTGCTGGCATAGAGCCAGCTTAATCTCCAACAACAACTGTCAGTTTCAGCTATGTATAACCTCATAGGTCCCAGCGCTCGGCCTTTGGTCCAGATTCTAAGCTCTACCACCACCACCATAACTAGCCCAGACCCCTCTCTCTCTCTCTCTCTCTCTCTCTCTCTCTCTCTCTCTCTCTCTCTCCCCCCTCCTATCTATCCATTTCCCCCTCGATATGGCATCTCGGGTCGTCGTCTCGCTGACAGACGCCGAGCCGATGGTGGGCGTGTGTTTACGGAGGGGATTGCGTCATTCTCCCAGATCTTCATTAGCGACGTTTTTTTGGTTATTGTCTCAAGTCTCTCGCCTTATTGGGTGATGGTGAAGACAGGAACCAGAGAGAGAGAGAGAGAGAGAGAGAGAGACCTAGCTTTCCCACCGACTGAAAACTGAAAACTCCATAAGGAGTGTTGCCAAAATTGAAAATAAATCTAGAGAGAGAGAGAGAGAGAGAGAGAGAGAGAGAGAGAGAGAGAGAGCCCAGCTTTCATACCGGGCTAAAATGTGGAAAGTAACCATAAGTAGTGTTCCCAATATTAAAGATAAATCTCGTTTGGAGAGAGAGAGAAGAGAGACGAACGAGAGGAGAGAGGAGGGAGAGAGAGAGAGAGAGAGAATCTTGAGTTCATAGATAAGACGGGCACTCCTTCGTCTGATTCATTGTGGTGTTCTACTTCACTTCCATTTTTTTTTACTTTTTTTTACAGAGCCGCTGGTCTTTCGATCAGCGAAGTTAAGGAAGGTCGTGTCTGGTCAGCAAATGCTTGTATGAGTGACCACTAAGAAAGGTCAACCGCCTTCTGCGTTTAATGAGGACGTGAGGCCAGTGATCTCATCCCAAAAAATACCGGAAGGATATTAGGACTTGAAACGTCTTGTCTGTAGGGAAAGTAGACAAGTAATGGGAAATTATCTGTATATATATATATATATATATATATATATATATATATATATATATATATATATATATATTATATATATATATTATAATAATAGAAGAGTATTATTGATTCATTGTGAATATCACACGTCACAACTTCCAGTGCCACTTGCATCGAGAGAGAAAGTAAGAGAAAGGCGAAATGCAATTACAGAAAGGGAAGCCATGACTTGACAAAACAAATAAAAAAAAATCCGCCGAAGAAACAAGTTTTGGGTACGACGTATAATTCTGTATAAAATCATCAGCTATGACCGGTAGCATTTCAGTTGCTACCCAGATACGGTAGAGTAAAGGTGCGTCACATGCCTCCGGGAAGTGCTGCCAGATGCACGATCCATGGTTAACTTTACCCTAAAATAAAATTTAAGCTACTAAAGTTAGAGGGTTGCAATTTGCTATGTTGGATGAATGGAGGGTGGACGATCGAAATATCAATTTGCAGCCCTCTAGCCTCTGTAATTTCATAGATCTGAGGGTGGATAGAAGAAAGTGTGGACAGACGGACAGACAAAGCCGGCACAATAGTTTTCTTCTTCTTTAAAAAAAGAAAACATAAAAGAAGTTTCTTAAGACAGCGTAAAAGCAAAGTGAAAGCAATAGGTGGAAGTGTATCGTAGATTTCATATTTACTTGTCGGTATTCAGAACAAAAGATGCATTCCAGTCTTTTTTTTTTTTTTCTTTTTGTTGTGTGTTAAAGAACAAGAGCAAATTTTAGCGGCAGCCCTTTCTCCCTTTTGTCATTCTCAGCTTTGGAACAGAGCTGTTCCTTGCTTTTTTCAAGCTCCTCACTGACTTTTATTACCGCTTCATCATTTTTCATGGTGAGGCACTTCTTCACTGATGAGTAAGTGTTGTGTATACTCAAGTCAATTTTGTCACCATGTCTTGTTCATGAATGTTACAGCTGTCAATAGAGATGCCTCACTTCTGAAGTATCAGTACCAAGCCACGTTTTCTCACTTCTTGGGAAGCCACCTGTGTTACACGTGCTTAGATGATTCATTTTCTCATTGGCTAGATATCTGTTCACTGTTGTCAGCTCAGTTACAGGTTAATATTGCTTCTCTGCAGGATCAATCCGTCCACCACCCCAAACCTGTTATTACTACTCCTGAGAAGCTATCCGTCTATTAAGGGTTGATAGTTCCACATACATCATGACTCCTTCCTGGGGGAGCACCTCAGTTGGGCACAAATATAGTTCTTTTCTCTGGCCTTTTATTTTCTGTAATAATTGCATTTCACTTTCTGATACTTTAGTGCCATGTCACTCTTGCCATCTTGAGAAGTCACCGCAGATATAATTCAGTAGGTTGCATTTATTTTTACATTATCCTTTGTCTTTTATTCACAGCTCCATGCCAGTAATAGGTACCTTATTGCCCCTTATTCTCAATTCTGTGTCATAGGTTGGTTCACTGTTAGTGGAGGTGGATTCCCTTTTCCAGTGGTTGTAATTAACGTTTAAATAATTATGAGAAGATATCCTGTTCAATCATATTCTGCGAGACTTACTTCCAAAGCGACCATATGCCATCAACCTCGTTCATTTCGTATCAAAAGCCAGTTAACTTTAAGTCTATCTTAGTTGAACCAGACCACTGAACTGATGAACAGCCCTCCTAGGGCTGGCCCAAAGGATTAGATGTTCTTACGTGGCTAGGAACCAATTTGTTACTTAGCAACGGGACCTATTGCGTATTGTAGGATCCGAACCTTGTTATATCGAGAAACGAATTTCTAATCACCAGAAAAAATTCCTCTGATTCCGCGCTTGCAGAGCAGGAAAGCCAATTCGGACTACTAAATCGGTAGGCGAGCACAGTACCCACTCATCCAACGGTAGTCCGAAGTTCGATTCCCCGTTCTGCCAACGTGCAATCACAGGAATTCTGGTAATTCAAAATTAATTTCTCAATGTAATGTGGTTCGGATCCCACAATAAGCCGTAGGTCCCGTTGATAGGCAACCAAATGGTTCCTAGCCACGTAAAAATATGTAATCCTTCGGGCCAGCCCTAGGAGAGCTGTTCATCAGCTCGGTGGTCTGGTTAAACTTAGACGTACTTAACGGCACCACGGAAAACAGCCGTTTTTTCATAGTAAGATATGCAGTGCACCTGTACAAGCGCAGCTTAATCATGCTTGTGCGTTGTAACCCATATTCTTGCGAGTTTCTCTCCGCACAACCACATACACCGAGTTTTGTTATCAGTCGCGGTTCCTCGTAAATTCTTTGCATCAAGATGCAGCAGGTGCTAGAAAGTTTGTTCGTGTGACGCCTTTTCAATACCAGTACTCTACAAGTGTCATGCACCACTGCCTCGGATGCTGTCAGTTACAATGCTGCTTGTATACTAATATGTGAGTTGATTGATGATGATGATATTTTGGCTACAGAAGCTTCGCCCTGTCTCGAAAGGACTGCCATATTGAATTGATTTTGATACGAGAATACCCGTACCTTCTTCCTTCTGTTTGTTGCTGCTGTCAAGACGTCGACAGAGTTACAGGCTCGTTTGAAACGACGACTTGCCTTTTACTGTACCTCCTTTCATATTCTCTTTCTTCCATCTCGCTTTCCACCCGCTCCTGAGAGTTGTTTCGTGGTTTTCCTCCTGTTACGCCTTTTAGATCTTTTACCGTCCATTTCCGTTTCAGCGCTGAATGGCTTCATAGGTCCCAGCGCTTGGCCTTTGACCTCAATTCTGTATTCAGCCCAGTTTGAGACGACCAGTTGACACTTGCTGCTGACAGCTCGAGAGAGAGAGAGAGAGAGAGAGAGAGAGAGAGAGAGAGAGAAGAGACTGACTATAACGCCCGTCGGAGGATTTAACACTTTGAGGGTCATCCATCGTCACTTGGAGCGGCCGTGATTCCTTCCCACGAGCCAAGTCTCACGGTTTGACCTCTGTTTTGTGCCTATAAATCAAAGGCGCACAATCTTAATCCGCAATTACGCTGTCGGTCATTAGAAAGCCTCCTCCTCCTCGTGCAGCCTTGGCAGCGGATGATGACAGCGGAGGGGGTGTGTCAACTCTCTCTCTCTCTCCTTCTGAAGTCATGTGTCGTAATGGAATGATCATTAGTTTATTAAGTATTAATGTGAAAGATGTTTTCTCTCTCCTCTCTCTCTCTCTCTCTCTCTCTCTCTCTTCCCTTGTGAACTCAGGTGTCGTAATGCAATGGTCAATGGTTCATATGGTATTATGTGAAAATAATACTCTCTCTCTCTCCTCCATCTCATCTCTCTCTCATCTCTCTCTCTCTCTCTCACTCTGTGACTTTTATAGATATTATAACTGGTAATTAATTTACTACAATATATAAATATATATATATATATATATATATATATATATATATATATATATATATATATATATGAATAATTATCACATCGAACCGTGATCCATTTATATATCAATTCAAGCTACAAATGTCCTTTAATATCTAAATTCACTTTACCTCCCAAATGATATTTTTCATATATGTACCGAAGGGAATTTTTTAATTGATACTAATTTCGTCCCCCCCATGGATCGAACCACCGTCCAAGTGGACCGGGGACGAAATCAGGACAGTCAGTGAAGCTGATTGATTAGCGTCACTGACTGTCCTGATTTCGTCCCCGTCCACTTGGACGGTGGTTCGATCCATGGGGGGACGAATTATTATCAATTAAAGAATTCCCCTTCGGTACATATATGAAAATATATCATTTGGGAGGTAAAGTGAATTTAGATATTAAAGGACATTTGTAGCTTGAATTGATATATATATATATATATATATATATATATCTATATATATATATATATATATATATATATATATATATTTTTCTCTCTCTCTCTCTCTCATGGAGTTAAGTGAGAACGCTTCGAAACAGAGAATGACATGTCTTTATGTTCTTATGTCATTATGGACTTAATTTCTTATCAAAGGCTGGGAGAGGTCGAGAAAAAGGCAGAGAGAGAGACCTTACCTTACAGACCTTACAGTTCGTTCGGGTTGCCCCAGGTCCCTCAGTGTGAGGCGCCTCTAATGTCTACCAGAGAGTTGCTAGTACATCTTCCGGTATATTTTTGCATCTTCCAATCTTGGATGGTCTGGGATGCAGTTTAGATATTTGTCGAGCTTATTCTTAAACACATCTACGCTCACTCCTGATATATTCCTCAGATGAGCTGGCAACGCATTGAATAGACGCTGCATTATCGATGCTGGTGCGTAGTGGATTAATGTCCTGTGTGCTTTCCTTATTTTTTCTGGTATAGTTTTGGGCACTATTAATCTACCTCTGCTTGCTCTCTCTGATATTTTTAGTTCCATGATATTTTCTGTTATTCCTTCTATCTGTTTCCATGCCTGAATTATCATGTAGCGTTCTCTTCTCCTTCTAGACTATATAATTTTAAGGATTGTAGTCTTTCCCAATAAGTCTAGGTCCTTAACTTCTTCTATTCTAGCTGTAAAGGACCTTTGTACACTCTCTATTTGTGCAATATCCTTTTGATAGTGTGGGTACCATATCATATTGCAATATTCAGTGGACTTACGAACATATGTTTTATAAAGCATAATCATGTGTTCAGCTTTTTCTTGTTTGTTTTGAAGTGCCGTAACAACATTCCCATTTTTATTTTTGCTTTACATTTTGCCAACAGAATGGCTATGATTCATTGCATAACTGTTCTAATTCATCATCACACCAAGGTCTTTAACTGCTTCCTTATTTGTGATTGTCTCATTATTAGGTCCCCTATATGCATATAGCTTTTCCGTTCTCTGTCTCCATAATTTATTGATTCAAATTTATCAGAGTTAAATACCATCCTATTTACCTCTGCCCAATCATATACTTTGTTAAGGTCTCTTTGTAGAGCGTTCCTATCTTCATCACAAGTAATTTCTCTACTTATTCTTGTGTCATCAAGCGAAACTACTCACTACCGAATCCTTAACATTACTGTCTATGTCTTCAATCATAATAACAAACAATATTGCAGCTAGCACCGTACCTTGTGGCACACCGGATATTACCTTGGTTTCATCCGATTTCTCATCGTTTGCAATAACTATCTGTTTTCTGTTGTGTAAAAATTCTTTTAACCATCTTCCTACTTTATCTACGATATTGTGTTTCTAATGTTCTTTGCTAATATATTATGGTCTACTTTGTCAAAAGCTTTTGCCAAAGTCTCGATAAACCACATCTGTTTCATTTCCGCTTTTCATATTTTTGAATATGTTCTCACGGTGGAGAGAGAAAGAGAGAGAGACAGAGAGAGAGAAAGAGAGAGAGAGAAATTTCTTGTTACTGGGTTTCTGAGCTACACTTGCTCTTCAATTTGTGATTTGAAATGTCTCACTTGAACGAAATTGGCCTCGTATCCAATTACAAACTCAGAGCGCGAGGATGACTTAAGAAATTCAGGCCATCTATTTTTCATGTTGCAATGACGATTAGGAAAGCTTATTTAGCCCCTCTTGTGCTCTTGATGGGGTCTATACTCATCACTGGATGCTGTAGATATTGGTGACGTCATCTTTAATGGTGTAGAATGTAGATAATGGTGACGCCAAACCGGCAGTAGCATTTGACTTGAAATTCAAACTGCCAAAGAAAATACGGTGTTCATTAGGGAGAAGTAAGAGGAGACAAAGGGAATTAAAAACGTATATTACATGAGATCAATTGCTGTGTTCGGTCAAGGGAGGAGTCTAATTAACGAATTAATAATTAGATCAAAACAATGCATGATCGGACCTCCAGCTTACTCGGGACGAGTGCTAAAATCTACGGGCATATAGAACATTGTTTCAGCTACGAAAATTGAAATAAATATGCTATATTATATTCGAAATAATTGTTCTGTTGTGCTTAATATGCACGTTATTTATTTTTTTACATATTCATTCCAAGAAATCGGTCATAAATATCCTATCCTAAAATAACCGTATCTTTAACTTAATCCAAAACACCTTTTTCAGACCTTTTTAGGCTCTTCCACAGACCTCTCCTACACCCCCCCCCCCCCCCCCACAACAAAAAACAAAGTAGTTTGCAGGCTTACTCCCCGAGTAAGCGATAATTGCACGACCTCCTCGGGGAGGCTGTTCCACAATCCAGCAGTTATAAGAGATCAAATGCTCCGTTCGGGTGAGGAAGGAACCTCTCTCTATCCTTCGCCATGAAACCCTTTCTAAGATCGTAGGAAGCGTAGCGCCTGGTTCGGTCTGGCTGTCAGCTTCAAAACAACAATGGCCCATTGTTGGGCATCGGAAAAGGATGTAAACGTGGAGAGCCGAATCTTTCGTTTTAATGAATGTGAAATTGATTGGCATAGTCTGAGGGTGGGGTCGGAATTTCCCAGCGCCTCGAATATGTATATTAATATTGTAATAATTAAATTACCAGCTATCTTCTTCTTCCCAGATGGTTCCCATTTTTATATGGGGTCGCCGTTTCGGGTGAGCCGTTTCCATCTATTTCTATCCTGTCGATGTAAAAGAGAAAGAGTGTGATAAGAAAATTACCAGTCATTTATGTAATGTCAGTGAAAAGGAATGTGTATGTTATAAGGAGTTACAAGGATTAGGGTCTCAAAGACTTATAAGTCCATCCGAGGAGACATCATGTGCTCACTTATCTTTAGGAGTATTTTTACAAATTATTTATTCAGTGTCCTTCTAATTATTCTGTCTAGCTTTCTTTTAAACTCCTCCACACAGTTGCTGTTTACAACTTCTGTTGGCAGTTTATTCCACGTGTCACATATCTTGTATGTAAAGAAGTTCCCACACATTGCGATGTGTTGTATCTCTTCTGTTGTAGTTTCCATCTATTATTTCTTGTCTGGTTTTCGTTTAACGTAAATAGGTTACTGTCAACTTTTGTTAGACCTTTCAGTGTTTTGAATGTCTCTATATGTTGTCCTCGGAATCGTCGTGTTTTTAAGTTATACATGTTCAGGCTTTCTAGTCGTCTTTGGTAACCTATTTGCCTGATGGATGGAATTAACTTTGTGGCTCTTGCTTGTACCCTTTCTAATCTATTTATGTCCTTTCTTCGTTATGGTGACCAAAACTGTACTGCTTAATCAAGATGAGGTCTAACTATTGATGTGTAGAGCTGCAACACCATTTCCTCGTTTCTGTATCTGAACTGTCTATTTATGTATCCCACTAGTTTCTGTACCTTCTTTTCCGCTTTTATTCACTGTTTTGTGGATTTTAAGTCCTTGGTAATTATGACTCCAAGGTCCTCCTCTTGTTCCACACTATCTGTGTCATTCCCAAGCAGGCTTGCTTGTTCCTATTTGTAACACTTTACACTTATCCAAGTTAAAAGGCATGAAAAAGAGAGAGAGAGAGAGAGAGAGGAGGAGAGAGAGAGAGAGGAGGAGATGAGAGAGAGAGAGAGAATATATATATATATATATATATATATATATATATATATATATATATATATATAGTAATAAAATTAATTCCCACTTATATATCTAATAAAACAAGTACTGAAGAGAGAGAAAGAGAGGAGAGTAGAGAGAGAGATAGAGAGAGGAGAGAGAGGAGAGGAGAAGGGGGGGGGGAGAGAGAGAGAGAGAGAGAGAGAGAGAGAGGGGGGGGGGGGCATTGTCTGGGCATTAGGAAAAGTATGAAAGAGAACCGTGGATGAGGTTAGTTATTGGTTGAGAAAGTGACGCGAGATATGACCCCCCAAAACACAGGTCACCTCTCTCTCTCTCTCTCTCTCCTCTCTCTCTCTCTCTCTCTCTCTCTCTCTCTCTCATATATTTTTTTTTTTACCAGCCAGCACTTCGGACTTTCGCTTGAAGCTCCAGAAGTGCGTAACAATGTTTTGCTCTGAATGGAGTTTGAATAATCATTGATACTTCTTGATTTTCTTCGTTGTTTATGTAAACAGAGGTCTCCTATCAGCCAAAGGTCATTCCACGGAATCCGTATGATTATTGGTCATAATACATAGCGCACTAAATGCAGACACATACCAAGTATCATGCATGCTTCAAATTAATTCTCTACTGCATATTATAACAACACAGCGCATAACACAGGAACTACATATCCCTTGTGAGGTATTGCCATCAGTTCACCTCACGCGTCGTACTGTAGTATTATTTAAGGTTCTATGCTGCTTACCTTCGGCCCCTAACTACAAACCCTTTCATTCCTTTTACTGTACCTCCGTTCATATTCTCTTTATTCCATCTTACTGTCCATCCTCTCCTGACAGCTGTTCCGTAGTGCAACTGCTTTGAGGTTGTCATCCTGTTACGCCTTTCAAATCTTCTTACTGTCAGTTCCCTTTCAGCGGTGAATGACCTCACAGGTCCCAGCGCTTAGCCTTTGACCGAGATTGGATATGCCATTCAATTCCATAACAAAGGAAATAAAAGTCTTCTAATTATTGGTACTCATTACCACAGTAGGGATTACTTCCGGAAAGCTGTTCTGGCTAGATAGTAACGTCAGTCCAAATGAAGTACATCCTCTCTCTCTCTCTCTCTCTCTCTCAGTAACAACCACGAACTTTCGACCGCTACCTTGACGCAGACGGAAATGGTTCTACGGAGGAACAGCGAGTGAAAGACTCGGTAGCCATCTTCTCCGGCGACCTAACATGGTCTTCTCATAATGAGGAACTCGTAAAAAGTCGCCGCCGTGGGCAGTCGGCGAGGGTGGTAGGTTTTACCTCCCGGGAGTATTTTCGCAAGAGGTATAAACGTATATACGACGCCATACTTACGCGACGGTTATAACTCTGACCAGCGTCCACATGGAGACCACTGCCCCCAACCCCCTCCCCCTCCGTAAGGGGTTAGTACCTCAGTGCACCTCACGCCATTCACTGTAGGCATTACGTAAGGTTTTTAGTCCCCTAACTGCAACCCCTTTCATTCCTTTTACTGTACCTCCGTTCATGTTCTCTTTCTTCCATCTTCCTCTCCTGCTTCGAGGTTTTCCTCCTGTTACGCCTTACAAACCTTTTGCTCTCAATTTTCCACTCAGCGCTGAAAGACCTCACGGTTTCCAGCGCTTGGCATCCGACCTAAGTTGTATATTCTGTCTATCTATCTATCTATCTCCATTATGGTCTCCCCAGCAACTATCAAGTACTTCTAGAAATAGCTGGAGGTTTTTTTAATTTCTAAGTATTAGACAGCGTGGATTTGACGACTGATATGGAGTATACCCTATACAAGTAGAACGTCTTTGTATTATTGTGAATGGAGAAACAAATCCAGAGTTATGTATTGGTACAAATATGTTTACAAATAAATTTGTACAGAGAGCTTTTGGGAATGTGTTCGAGATCGAAAAGAAGAGTCTAACGAATTCCCGAAAACTCTCTGTAGAGATTTATTCTTAAGATATATTTGTACCCATTCATCACTGTGGATTTGTTTCTCCATTTCAAGGCAAATGCTACAATGAGTATTTTTTTAAACTTGTCTATATGACGAATGAATTTGCGAGTCTCACAGAGTTTCTTCAGTTTAATGAAACTAGTGGGAAAATAAATACATAAATAAATAAGGGAACATTAATTTACGAAAAAAAAAATTTTTTTTGCAATGCCTTTCCGACCGTGCAAGACTGAACCGATAAAAATACATAAGTAACAGCCACCATGGCCATGAATACTTAATCATTCTTTACATATACCCTCAGTATCCCGGTAATTAATAGATCATATATATATATATATATATATATATATATATATATATATATATATATATATATATATATATATATATATACGTATATATATATATATATATATCAGATTGAAGAGGTAGAGGCATGGCTTTCACAAGTATCAAGTTTATTATGACTACGTTCCACATCACCTAATGCATCCTCAAGGCTGGAAAATTACGGCCTGTGAATATTAAACACCATTTATGCACATTAGGATATAAAAAGTATTTTGATATTTACAAATGCCAAAACGAAAACAAGAACTTGCAAGGAACACCTACCAAGGTAAGAGTTAGAAAGCGACTCTAAAGAAAACAAACATACGAAAGATATATATACCTAAAGCGAACGTGGAGAGTAAACAAACAGGCAATTATGTTATGTGGACGACGGATTGGGTGTTCAGTGTTGGTACATTAGTTTTCGTGAAATGCTTTTCATTAATGTTTTTTTTTTATTTACGTATTTATTTATTATTATTTTTTTTTCTTGCCTTCAATCTTTTGAATTTTATATGTGGGTATAGCAGCATGCTGGTACACTTCATTTGATGTATATCAATAAACTTTTTTAATTTGAATTTGAATTAGTTTTCATGAGAAGCTACTCCAACGCCATCAACTCATCATCGGGCAGATCCGATGCTCTTAATATCTTCTATGTCCAAGCGGGCACCACAAAATCTGAAAATGATTCCGAACATTGGATAATTCGGGGTTGGACAATCTGCACCCAGTCCTGAAGCTCACAGTTTGATGGAAACAGCAACGGACCTTCAGAAACCTCCTCAGGATGGCTCTACTAAGCGGTAAAGGGAGAGAGTCGCAAGGCCTTGCAGTGGTACTCCATTGTTTCAATTTCTTTCGTGGCTTTTGCCTAATTATAGCGCCTAAGTGGTGTGTGGTCGGTATGGTGTTGGCGTGCCACTTTGTTGGTCGCGAGTTCGATTCTCGGGCATTCCATTGAGGTGTGAGAGATGTGTGTTTCTGGTAATAGAAGTTCACTCTCGACGTGGCTCGGAAGTCACGTCGGTAAAGCCGTTGGTCCCTTTGCTGAATAACCACTGGTTCCATGCAACGTAAAAAGACCATGCAAACAAACAAACAAACTATGTATATATATATATATATATATATATATATATATATCTATATATAGTATATATGTATATGTATATGTATGTATGTATGTATGTATGTATGATGTATGTATGACTATAATTTTACTAAAGTTCATCTAAAAATGAAGGAACATCAAAGCACTTTTGGTTATCATAACACGTTTGATTATGAGTATCAATTATCAGCCATTTCCTTTGACTTTATCTCGCCTTTCAGTGGATTCAACAACGCCTGTTTCCAGTTCAGTTTCGTTGTCGATTTTTACCCAAAGCACCAACGAGTTGCAAAGATTATGATATGAAATATGCAAAGTATCAACCGTTCTTCTTTGTAAAAAAAAAAAAAAAAAAAAAAAGCTTGCGTTCCCTTACTGAGCTTATATACTCTCTTTTGTGAGCGATATATTCATAAGGTATTAAGATTGAATATGTAGAAAGAAATTTTTGATGTCATATTTCATTGTATATTATTATTTTCAAGTTAATAAGTGGCATTTATAAGACAGGCTCCTTCCATCTCAAAAAACGGTTTTATAGTTTTCGAAAGGAAAAAGTATAAAAAAAAAAAAAAGATCGCGCAGTCGATTTTCTGTACAGCGTATAATGCTGCATGAAACTCTCAGCCACGGTTCATGAAACTCAGCCGCGGCTCATGAAACTTTCAGTCACAGTCCTGTGGCCTGTATTGTTGGTATCTGTAGCGTTGCCAGACGCACGTTCCATAGCTAATAACCTTATATAAAGATAGAAACTACTGAGAGTAGAGGGCTGCAATTTGGTGTGTTTGATGATTGGAGGGTGGACGATCAACATACCAATTTGCAGCCCTCTAGCCTCTGTAGGTTTTAAGATGTGTTTGCGGACAGGAAAAGTGGTGACGGACAGACATAATACTGAGGGTAGAGGGTTGCAATTTGGTGTGTTTGATGATTGGAGGGTAGATGATCGACTTACCAATTTGCAGCCCTCTAGCCTCAGTAGGTTTTAAGATCTGAGGGCGGTCAGGAAAAGTGGTGACGGACAGACAAGTAGCCATCTCGATAGTTGTCTTTTGCAGAAAGCTCAAATGGAGGGAGGACCTCAGTAGTACTACTACAACCTCCTTGAAATCATAAACAGAAGAAGGCTCTGGCTCTTGAGGTTCAGATGATTATAAAAACAGAATGATAAGCGGAAAGTAGCAGCCAAACTTGAGCCACGATAAGGGGACGGGCATATTTACGGAAGCCTTCAAATAAGGAGGTGAAGAAACCCACCGAAAATTGTCAGCAAACAAACAGCCTTAACCCAAACAAAATAGAAAGAGAGAGAGAGAGAGAGATTAGGCCTAAAGTAAGACGACGCAGCTCCCGTCTTTCACACATTGTTGAAGACAAGGCCTTGAGGCGCCTCAGTGGCCTGGTTGGTATGGTATTGGCGTGCCACCTCGGTGGCCGCGAGTTCGATTCTCGGGCATTCCACTGAGGAGTGAGAGATGTGTATTTCTGGTGATAGAAGTTCACTCTCGACGTGGTTCGGAAGTCACTAAGTAAATCCGTTGGTCCCGTTGCTGAATAACCACTGGGGTTCCATGCAACGTCAAAACACCAAACAAACAAACAAACAAGGTCTTTACTTAAGGTTCTTTGCAGCGTCTCTTCCTTAGACCCCTAGATGGAACCCCCTCTCATTCCTTTTACTGTACCTTCGTTCATATTCGCTTTTTCGCCTTGCTATCCACCCTCTCCTAACAGTTATTTCATTGTGCAACCGCTTTGAGGTTTTCCTCGTGTTACGCCCTTCAAACTTTTCTACTTTCAATTTTCACTTCAGAAGAATGACCTCATAGGTCCCAGCGCTTGGCCTTTGGTCTAAACTCTAAATCACATTCCATTCTTCACTTCAGAGATTTTTATTTTTTTACAGTACCAAAGCGATTAAATTAAAAGTTAGTTTTATCATAAAAGAAAACCATTGAGATGGCTACTTGTCTGTCCGCCCTCACATCTTCACAACTGCAGAGGCTAGAGGGCTGCAAATTGGTACGTCGACAATCCACCCTCCAGTGGTCAAACGTACACAATTGCAGCCCGCTAGTCTCTGTAGTTTTAATATTAGGTCAGGTTAAAGTTAGCCATGGTCGTGCGTCGTGCGTCTGGCACTGCTGTTGGTGTCAACAACACAGGCCATTACCGGGCCATGGCTGAGAGTTACATACAGCATTTTTTACTCATTTTCTTTTTCCGACACCGACATGCACTTCCACGCAAAAAAAAAGAAAGAAAAAAACTTTGAAAAGAGAGGGATTAATAAACAACGAATCTCAAGGGATTGACGGTTCTTTGAGATGAAACAGATCTGTATGATGATGATAACTACCAAACAAAAACTTCTTTCAGTTTTCTTCTTAAGATTGAGAAAAAACCCCACAAAATGACTGTGTATAACGTGTTTACTTGTATGTATTTAACATTTCATTTTACTCAACACTCGAGTACTCTCAAGTCCTATCTTGGAAATGGGCCACAGATAGGGCCTGAAAGTACTCGAGTGTCGAGTAAAAGTGAATGTTAAATATACTTATAAGTAATCACGTTGTACACAGACATTTTGTGGGGGTTTCTTTCTCAATAATAACAACGCTGACTACGGCTATCATGC